>NC_042620.1:145976600-146291626 GCF_901001135.1 Rhinatrema bivittatum
AGAATGTGAAACTGAAGGCTTTAATATTGCTTTTGAGGTACAGAAGGCTGGTTAAAACATCTTCCTAATGGTAAATGTCCTGGTCCTGACAGCTTTCATCTGAACTTTTATAAAAAAATTCCTCCCTGAACTTGGGTCTCAATTTATCAATGCTTTTGAATATCTGAAAGGGAACCCTTCTTTTCTTCATAGATTGATGGATGCTATTATATTCTTATTGATAAAAAAGGTAGGGATGTGCTGGAGCTTGAGTCCTATTGATCCAAACTGTTCCTAAATATAGACATGAAGATTATGGCTAAAGTGTTGCAATTTAGATTGGAGTGGATTATGAGATTACTGGTCCATGGTGATCAGACAGGATTCATCAAAGGTCATTTGTCCATGGCTTATTGCATAGTAGTTCCTTTCAGCTCAGATAATAATAATAACTTAAACTGTTATATTGCTTGTAAAATTGTTTTTCAAATTCTACCTATTAATCTTACTAGCTAATAGAGATGTGAATCGTGTCCTCGATCGTCTTAACGATCGATTTCGGCTGGGAGGGGGAGGGAATCGTATTGTTGCCGTTTGGGTGTGTAAACTATCGTGAAAAGTCGTTAAAATCGTGAGCCGGCACACTAAACCCCCCTAAAACCCCCCCCGACCCTTTAAATTAAATCCCCCACCCTCCCGAACCCCCCCCCCAAATGCTTTAAATTACCTGGGGATCCGGCGGTGGTCCAGAACGGCGGCGGTCCGGAACGGCCCCCTCAATAGAATCGTGTTGTCTTCAGCCGGTGCCATTTTTCAAAATGGCAGCCGCAAAATGGCGGCGGCCATAGACAAAAACGATTCGAGGAGGGTCGTTCCGGACCCCCGCTGGACTTTTGGCAAGTCTTGTGGGGGTCAGGAGGCCCCCCCAAGCTGGCCAAAAGTTTCCTGGGAGTCCAGCGGGGTTCCGGAAGCGATTTCTCGCCGCGAATCGTTTTCGTACGGAAAATGGCGCCAGCAGGAGATCAAGTGCAGGAGGTCGTTCAGCGGCGGTCCGGAACCCCCGCTGAACGACCTCCTGCAGTCGATCTCCTGCCGGCGCCATTTTCCGTACGAAAACGATTTGCGGCGAGAAATCGCTCCCGGAACCCCGCTGGACTCCCAGGAAACTTTTGGCCAGCTTGGGGGGGCCTCCTGACCCCCACAAGACTTGCCAAAAGTCCAGTGGGGGTCCGGAACGACCTCCTCCGTCAAATCGTTTTTGTCTATGGCTGCCGCCATTTTGCGGCGGCCATTTTGAAAAATGGCGCCGGCTGAAGACAACACGATTCTATTGAGGGGGCCGTTCCGGACCGCCGCCGTTCTGGACCACCGCCGGATCCCCAGGTAATTTAAAGCATTGGGGGGGTTCGGGAGGGTGGGGGATTTAATTTAAAGGGTCGGGGGTGGGTTTTAGGGGGTTTTAGTGTGCCGGTTTTCCTGCCCTCCCCCTTCCCCCGATTTACGATTTTTTAACGATAAATCGGGGGAATTGGTATTGTATCGTGGCCCTAACGATTTTTTGACGATTTAAAATATATCGGACGATATTTTAAATCGTCAAAAAACGATTCACATCCCTACTAGCTAACACTAATACAAGGGAGGCCTTGAGCATCGATTATGCTTGGAGGCCTTGGCAATCTATTGCACACACAGGGCCTTGGCAAGCTGTTATGTTGGGAGGCCTTGGCCACCTGTTGCATGGAGACGAGTGGAGTGTGCCCTTGGACCTCGGCAAAGTGGGAGAGGAGCTCCAAGGAAGCACCGAGGCAGGTGAGATGGAGCCTTGTCTGGGCAGAAACTAGAAGCCCAGTGTTGCATCTGTCGGTCGCAGACGGCTGCGACCACTCTGCCTCACCTCTTTTTTGCCTTTCTCCTCTTCCATGGGTAAGATGGCTGCCTCTGGTGCCGAGTGCCGAAACCCTCGGTGTCTTCAACTCAGCATGGGTGTCCCCATTTGCCATGCTCCTTCCTGTGGCCTCCTGGGGCACAGGTGTGCACGCTGCCAACGCTTATCTACAAGTCATGGTGGGAACCTCAGGGGCGTCCCCACCGCATGACTTCAATACCTCCCAGTATTTAAGCCTCCGCTCCGCTCCTAACGAACGAGTTAGCAAGGACTTCGGTTTAGCTACTCTGACCGCTTCTAAGCTGCATGCCTAGACTCCTCACTACCCTCCGGGGTATCTCGCTCCTGAAGAATCTCTGGGCACCCGCTCCTCGGGGGTCTCTCGCTTCCAACTACCCTTCGTGGTTTCTACTAATTAGACAACCGCTCCTCGGGAGTCTCTCTTCTTTTTTCAGGATTATCTGCACTTCCAGGTACTCACTCCTCGAGGGCCTATCCAGCTCAGTGTATCCTGCACCACAGACCTTTGGGTCCCACCTTCATCATCTACCAGGAAGATTCCTGCACTACTCTTCAGTGAGTACCTCTATGTTCCAGCTCTCCATTTCCACCCACCAGGTTTGGCTTATCCCGCTCTGCAGAACACTACCAACCTTGTACATCTGGGTGAGACTTCTACTTCTGAGACTGTCTGAGCATATGGCTCCTTGCTGGACTTCAGTGCCATCTCTTCCTGCACAATTACCATCTATCTACAGCAGTACAATAAAGCCTTTCGTCTCCAGTGTCTGCTCTCTGAGTCTAGCCTATCACTGTGGTTACCCACGGGGTCCCTCCCCATGGGAGGAGTCATTGTCACTGCGACTAAAGTCTACATTATGTTCAAACCCAACACCCAGGTCCCTGCCGACCTGCACAGCCTCAGGAAGACCAACCACACAAGGTTGGTCTCTGAGTAGTCCTCCGACCACTCCAAGCCCTTTTGGACCTGCCGCTGGTTAACAGCAGAGGCGGCAGGCTGGACAGGAGGCAGAGGTGGACGAAGGCCAGGAGCTGAAGAAGATGAGGCCTCTAGAGTAGATGAAGAAGTGGACTCTGGAACAAACGAAGATGAGGACTCTGGAACAGATGAAGACGAGGACACAGGAAGCAAGACAAGCTAAAATCAAGCAAGTAAAACTTAGGATGGAGTGGAGTCAGGATAGCATGCTAACTGACACAGCTGGAAAGGAGGCTTCAGTGACCAGACAGCCCTCAGGCTATCCACTGAGCACAATCTGCAGGAGGCTAGGTGAAGCCGGAGTCCAAGACATTGGAGGTAGATTAAAATGTCAGGCCATCAAAGCGAGGGCTCAAGACATCCCATCGGACTCCCAGAACACTCACTGAAGGGCAGCAAGGAAGAGCGAGATAAGGACATCAGGAGGACTCCGGACCGTGGACGTGGACTGACGACGGACGTGGAAGATGAAGGACGTGAAAGATCCTCAGCCCCATGGAAGGAGATATCCCACCGAGCTCCCTACACACCCCAGCTGGGGTGGTCGCAGACCACTGTGCGCCCTACACAACCCCACCAGCCTGGCCACGGACCATGCAGGGACGGGACAGCGTGGAGCCTTGGAAGGACAAGACTGACATCAGGACATCAAAATGAAACAACAGGATACAGATTCAGATTCAGATTCAGATTCGGATTCAGGATTGACACGACGGACTTCGGAGACATCTGGAAACATGGCAAATGACAGGACAAGATGACAGACATCCAGAGAAGAGACCAGGAACAACAAAGAGGGATCCCATGAAGAAGAGAGGTCCCGGGCAGGAGCAGGAAGCAGAGAAGTCCTAGAGAGGACTCGCTCCTTGCCAAGGCGAAGGAGAAGTGATGACTGAGCCCTTTTGTAGGGCTGAAGAGGCGATTCCCATTGTGATGTCATCAGGTGGAGCCCAAGGACCATTCCCATGCTGGCCCTTTAAAACAGGAAGAGAGGCGCAGCCCCGCGCCTATGGAAGTAGGAAGTAGAGAGTAGGACCATGGAGAGCAGGAGAAGGGCCGCCTTTGCCCTTACTATGTCATAGGGGCTACCAGTGCCATTGGTCAGCCCCTGTGAAATGGTAGGAGCACAAGATGGCGCGGGCCATCCAGTGCTCCTACCATGTGACAGGGTCCGGCCAATGGCACAGATACCCTGTCACATGGTAAGGGCAAAGGGCCATTGGCGCCATTTTGATTAGTGGCAGCCGATGGCCCGGGAGCGGGAGATCGCTCCAGGGACCCCCACTGGACCACCAGGTACCTCTAAAAAGTTTTTGGGTGGGTCGGGAGGGTGGGGGAAGCTAAGGGATTAGTTTTAAAGGGTTGGGATGGGTTTTTTTGTTATCGGCTCGGGCGCAGCCAATAAACAAAACCTCGATCAGGCCCGATGAAAAAAAAAACTACATGTGAATCAGAACCGGAATCCGAACCGATTCCAGTTCCAATTCACATCTCTAACACAAGAGTTTAATGCAAACCAGTTAGTCCAAGTCATTGAAGAAGAAAGTAGGAACTTTGATATCAGTGTTATCATCCATCTGGGGACTAATGACCTCAATAGAAATGGTATTCATGAAGTTCAATAAGATTTCCACAAACTAGGAAAGATAAGGCTCACTGCAAAGACTATTGCCTTTTCAGAAGTATTACCTGTTCATAGAAAGGGAAATGAGAAGATATGCCATATAAATAATTTCAATTCCTGGCTCAAAACCTGGTGTACAGAAAGTGGTTTGGGATACACATTGGAGGCTGGGATCATGTATGGAGCAGTAAAAGGCTATATGGTGAGGATGGCCTACATTTGTTTGTAGCAGAAGGAGGATACTAAGTGAGAAATTCAGATCATATATTATCTGACATTTAAAATAAAGAATGTGGGTGGCAGGAGATGGCCAATTAAATTAACATGTCACCCCCAAGCAACACAGGAAGTGAGAAGAGAAAATAACAAAATCAATCAGCTCAAAAAAGCAGAAAAGGTGCCTAGGAAGTGCAACAAATCAAGGGAGAAAAATGGGAAAGCTAAGACTACAAATGCTCATAGTTTTAGCAATAAAATCCCAGATCTGCAGGCCCTAATGTTGGAGGTGGACTTGGACATTGTTGCTGTTACGGAGACATGGTTCATGGATTCTCATGATTGGGTTACGGCCAATCTGGGCTATAACTTGTTAAGGAAGGACAGAGAGGACAGAAAAGGGGGAGAAGTTGCTCTTTATGTCAAAAACAATTTCCAAGCAACTGAACTGCAAGGAATGTGGGGTAGAGAAGAAGCATTATGGGATGACCTAAAAAATATGATGGTGCATCCATTTTTACTGGTGTGGTTTACAGGCTCTGACTCAAACAGAATAACTAGACAGAGATCTGGTCGAAGACATCCAAAAGGTGGGAAAGAAGGGAGAAGTGTTGATTGTTGGAGACTTTAATCTGCCGGATGTAGACTGGAGATTCCCTTCTATGGAATCTATCAGAAGTAGAGAGATAGTTGATGCCCTGTAAGAGGCTCTGTTCAAACAAATGGTAATGGAACCCACGAGGGAAGGATTTATTCTCAACTAGTGCTCACTAACAGGGATAATGTCTCTAATGTCCGGGTGGGTGCCCACCTCAGTACCAGTGATCATCAAACAGTATGGTTTGACATCGCAAATAGAATACGGAGAAGACCCGAGTTTGAATTTCAAAAATACAGCTTTTTCAAAATGAGGACGAAACTGGAAGTAGAACTAGAAGACTAGCAGAAAATGGGAGAGGTGGAATAACAGTGTGCCAAACTAAAAAGAGCAATTACAAAAGCAGCAAATCTATATGTTAAAAAAGTAAACAAAAGAAAGAGAAATAAAAACTGATCTGGTTCTCAAAAGAGGAGGCTGAAAAAATAAAAGCAAACAGAACAGCGTTCAAGAAATATAAAGGATCCCAAAAAGAAGAATACGGGGAAGAATAACTGGTGAAACTGAGAGAGACAAAGAAAGTAATCAAGAAAGCAAACAGTCAGGCGGAAGAAAGAATTGCCAAAAAGATAAATTGAGATGACAAAACATTTTTCAGATACATCAGAGAAAGGAGAAAGGTCCAAAGTGGTACAGAAAAATTGAAAGGTGAGTACTTGCCAGGTTCTTGTAGCCTGGTTTGGCCATTGTTGGAAACAGGATGCTGGGCTTCATGGACCCTTGGTCTGACCCAGAATGGCAATTTCTTATGTTCTTATCACTGTGTGGAGAGAGACGAAGAAATGGCAGAAATATTAAAAAAATACTTCAGTTCAGTGTTCACTATAGAAGACCCTGGAGAAGGACCATCACTAGTTAACAGGACCTTAGATGGGGGTGGAGTAGACGAAACTCCATTTACAGAAGAGAATGTATGGGAAAAGCTAGGAAAACTGAAAGTGGACAAAGCCATGAGGCCTAATGAGGTTCATCTTAGGATACTGAGGGAGCTCAGAGATGTGCTGGCGGTTCCGCTGCATGACCTGTTCAATAGATCCCAGGAAACAGAAGTGGTGCCAAGTGACTAGAGAAGAGCGGTGGTGGTCCTGCTTCACAAGAGTGAGAGCAGAGAGGATGCTGGAAACTACTGGCTGGTTAGCCTCACCTCAGTGGTGGGAAAATTAATGGAAACTGCTGAAGGAAAGGATAGTGAACTATCTACATTCAGGAGGATTACTGAACACGAGGCAACATGGATTCACCAAGGGAAGGTCCTGTCAGACAAATCTGATTGATTTTTTTGATTGGGTGACTAAAAATTGGATTGAGTAAGAGCGCTCGATGTGATATACTTGGATTTCAACAAAGCTTATGATATGGTCCCACATAGAAGGCTTGTGAATAAAATGAAAAGCTTGGGCGTGAGCGCCAAGGTGGTGGCATGGATTACAAACTGGTTGATGGATAGATGACAGCGTGGGATGGTAAATGGAACCTACTCTGAAGAGGGAACGGTGTTAAGCAGAGTGCCACAAGGATCAGTGTTGGGATTGGTCCTGTTCAATATCTTTGTGAGTGATATTGCGGAAGGGACAGAAGGTAAAGTTTGTCTATTTGTGGATGATGCTAAGATCTGCAACAAAGTGGACACACAGAAAGGAGTAGAGATAATGAGATGTGATTTAAGGAAGCTTGGTCGAAGATATGGCAGCTGGGATTCAATGCCAAGAAGTGCAGTCATGCATCTGGGGTGTGGTAATCCAAAAGAGCTGTACGTGATGGGGGGTGAAGAGCTGTTATGCATGAAGTAGGAGAGTGATCTTGGGGTGATAGTGTCTAGCAATATGAAGACAGCAAAGCAATGTGACAAGGTGATAGCTTAAGCCAGAAGAATGCTGGGCTGCATAGAGAGATGAATAACCAATAAGAATAAGGAGATGATAATTCCCTTGTACAGATCCTTGGTGAAGCCTCACCTGGAGTATTGTGTTCGGTTCTGAAGACCATATCTCAAAAGAGACAGAGACAGGATGGAGGCAGTCCAGAGAAGGGAGACAAAAATGGTGGGGGGTTCTCCATCAATTGACATGAGGAAAGATTGAAGAACTTAAATATGTAACCCTGTAGGAGAGGAGGTGCAGGGGAGATAAGATACAGACCTTCAGATACCTAAAATGTTTTAATGATGCACAATTGACAAACCTTTTCCATTGGAAAGAAATCAGTAGAACTACGGGTCACGAAATGAAACTCCAGGGAGGATGACTCAGAACCAACGTCAGGAAATATTTCTTCATGGAGAGGATGGTGGATGCCTGGAATGCCCTTCTGGAGGAGGTACTGAAGACTAAATCAGTGAAAGATTTCAAAGGGGCATGGGATAAACACTGTGGATCCCTAAAGGTTAGAGGATGGAAATGAAGAAAAGAGTGAATGGGGGTAACATAGAAACATAGAAACATAGAAATGACGGCAGAAGAAGACCAAATGGCCCATCCAGTCTGCCCAGCAAGCTTCCCTCATTTTTTCTCTCATACTTATCTGTTTCTCTTAGCTCTTGGTTCTAATTCCCTTCCACCCCCGCCATTAATGTAGAGAGCGGTGATGGAGCTGCATCCAAGTGAAATATCTAGCTTGATTAGTTAGAGGTAGTAGGGGTAGTAACCACTGGTGTGGTGGTTACTACCTTTAACCAATAAGCCTGATACTTCTGATCAGGAGCGGATTGTCCTATCGGTGCTTCAGGCATGCCCTGGTGGGCCAGTCAGGCCAGTCACGTGACTGGTGTTGAACGCAGCAGCCCCATGCCTGCAGAGCCACTGCGATCAATATTAGGTCACACAGCAGTTCTTTTGGTAGAACGAGAGCCTCCCCTGAGACTTTCCGCTAAGTTCTTTACTTTTGTTTTGTGCGGCTGGAGCTGCGGTTCCATGAGTTTGCACCTCCCCCCCCCCCCCCCTCCTCCTGTGGCCAGGGCTACATAGGCCTGCCTTTTTTTTAATCCTGTGGCATTGCTAAGGTTCTATGCAACTGATCCCCTCCACCCCTCATCACTGCGGCAGCAGTAAACGCTCCCAGCGCCTCCCTTCACATCAGCCCTGCTCCTGTCTACATCTCAGCTACAGGAAGCCTTTCCTTGATCTATGCTGCTGACTGGGCCAGCCACCCTTACATTTGGGCCATGGAAAAACATAACTTTTCCCCAACTTCCTCCCTGCATTGTGTCCTTCCTGTCCAACTCCTCCCATACCAGGACCATCATCAGGTGTCCCTACCTAGATTTCCCCTGAGCAATAATGTAAGTTAAAATGTTTTTTATATATTTAGAGGTAGCAAGGGGGGAAAGTGAGTAAGAGAATGTCAGGGAGTGAGTGTGTATGTGTGTGTGCATGGGTGAGTGTCATGTGTGCATGGGAGAATGTATGTTTGAGAGGGAGCATGTATGTCAGCATCGATGTATGTGAGGGAGCATGTGTGTGTGAGCATGTGTACAAGTGTGTGT
Source organism: Rhinatrema bivittatum (assembly GCF_901001135.1). Taxonomy (NCBI): domain Eukaryota; kingdom Metazoa; phylum Chordata; class Amphibia; order Gymnophiona; family Rhinatrematidae; genus Rhinatrema; species Rhinatrema bivittatum. The sequence goes on from NC_042620.1 coordinate 145,985,447, forward strand.
TGTGGGAGAGTGTGTTTGTGTGTTTTAGCTATCAGCATATGCGATGGAAGCGTGCATGTGTAAGCAAGTTTGAGGGAGCGTGTGTGTTTCAGCTGGGCATGTGTGTCAGCATGCAGAAAGGAGCATGTGTGTGTGTGTCAGAGACCCCCTAGGGAGATGCGAATGTCAGAGACTATATGTGAAGAAGAAGAAAGTTTGTGCATCCCCCTATCTCTACTAATCCACAACAATCTCAGAATGACTGGAAATTAAAAGTTCCCAAGCATATAAAGCGGGAGAGTTTGAATTGTTATTGGTTTTAATTATTGGGAGTTACTTGATGTGTCTGCTGTTTTAAAATATTTTGTTGGTGTTTGGCGAAATTTAAAAAAAAAATTAATATTTGTTTTTCATTTTTGGATTTTCTATTCATCAGCTGTTTTGAAATACTTATTTTATTATTATGATTTCACTATTACTGATAATTTATATTTCTTGATTTCATTGTTTGATGTTTTATAAGGAATGGTGATGTTTGAGTTTTTCCATTGTTGCACTGCATTAGGGGTCTGACTTGTTGAGGTTTTCAGTTCAGTTTTTGTCTGCACATTTCTGTTTATATTTTCTGGTCTCTTTATTCTGCATTTAGTGAGGGTCTATCTATGTTTTGCATGTGTCCCCAAGATGAGATATTCTGCTTAGCATGGCATTTCTATATAGGGATTTATAATAGCCTGGCTTGTTCTCTTTTCCAAATAGGAGGTGTATTGGTGTTTTAGGGCCTGGTGTAATATTTGCAGTGTTGCCTTTACCTAGGTAGGGTTTTCACTGTTTGGATTTTGGCCTTTAGTGCCTTTTTGGTGGTATAGGAGGTTTATTATTTTGTAATTGTAATTCAGTTTACCCAAGAGTGTGTGAGAGCCAAGCTCACACCGAACATATTACAATAGGCCAAATGCAAGTTGTATTTATTTTTGTTTTGCAGGATTTTCTGGTTGGCACTATAGTAGTAAATATAATGTATATGTTATAAATATTTTTATCTCATAAGTGTACTTTGAAGGTCCATTTTGATGTAAAATGTATTGTCATAAATGCATAATATTAAATTGTGGATGAGAAGGGAGGAACTGGAAGGTACAAGGCTGTACGATTCACCTATGGCACCTAATACCCGTGCACCAGCCATGGCTGCACTGGGAAAGCAGGGATCTGGAGTTGTGCTGCTTTGGGCTCTGTGACTATTCCCAATGTTGTACCAGGACTTCATTTTTCTCTTTTTTTTAAGCCCTGGAGGAACAGCATGAATGACTTCTGGTTCCCCTCTCCAAGAGTAGGTGGGCAGTGCAGAGCCTAGGGAACCGTAAAAGCTGCAGCAGTCAATGGGAATACGATGAAGTGAAGGCAAGCAACAATCACAAAAAGGGATAGGGTGAGCCAAGAGGAAGTGCTATGCAGTTTTGGGGAGGCTCCTGTCAGCTGGCTGTAGAACCAGTGAGTCTCCGGAGAGTGGGTTTGCCAAGAAGGGATGGGAATTGGAAAGGGAGGGGCTGGCAACAAGCAAAAAAACCACATAATGATGTGGCAGGCAGTACAAGTGTGGGGGCACTCACTGTGTGAGCTCGAGCAGCAGCACACAATGACTGAATATGTGTGTGTGGGTGGGTGTCTTTCTGATAAAAAGACACCTACACACTCCCTCTCAATATGTACATGTGTCTTTCCTGTTTCACATAGAGACAGTGTTTGTGTGTGGGTAGGTGTCCTTCTATGTCAGAGAAAAAGACACACACACACAAACTTTCCGACACAAAGTGGATGTCTGAAAGAGTATGTGTGAGTGTATCTGACACTGGCTGGCAGTATGGATGTCTCATTACATGGCAACTGGATCAAGAGCTTATTGGTTGGTAAAAGACTAATACTAGGCCAGGAAACAGGATACACCCACTGTGGGGTAGATTTTATAAATCTACGCGCGTGCGTACTTTTGTTTGCGCACCAGGCGCGAACAAAAGTACGCCGGATTTTATAAGATACACGCGTAGCCACGCATAGCCGCGCGTAGCCGTGCGTATCTTATAAAATCCAGGGTCGATGCGCGCAAGGGGGCGCACATTTGTGCAACTTGCATGCACCAAGCCCTGCGCGCGCTGCCCGTTCCATCCGAGGCCACTCCGAAATCGGAGTGGCCTTGGAGGGAACTTTCCTTCCACCCCCCCCTGCACCTTCCCCTCCCTTTCCCTACCTAACACCCCCCCCCCCCCCAGCCCTATCTAAACCTTCCCCCTACCTTTGTTGGGAAAGTTACGCCTGCCGGAGGCATCACCCGACCCAGGGGCCGGTCCGGAGGCCTCGACCAAACCCCCGGGCCAGCGCCACGCCCCGACCTCCCCCCCTCCCAGAATACGCTGAAAATCGCGCCGCCCACCCGACATGCCCTCGACACGCCCCCTTGCTAAGCCCCGGGACTTACTCGCATCCGGGGCTTGCGCGCGCCGGAAGCCTATGCAAAATAGGCTCGGCGCGCGCAGGGGCATTTTAAAAGGGTTACGTGCGTTACCTGTATGGCACGGCAGATGCTAACATAAGCTTGCTGGGCAGACTAGATGAACCGTTTGGTCCTTTTCTGCCATCATTTTCTATGTTCTATGAGAGCTTTTAATATTATATCATTGGCCAGACGGTACAAAGTTCCAGGCCTTCTTGTGTCATTGGATGCTGAAAAGGACTTTCATAGGCAGGATTGGCCTTTCATGTTTGCAGCACTCCTCTACTATAGTTTAGATCCAAGTTTCTTGGACTACATTAAAGTATTGTATACTCAACTCACTGCCTAGGTCTCTTTTTGGACCCTTCACCAGGGAACAAGATAGGAGTATCCCTTATCCCCCTCTATTCTTTGATTTGGCCATAGAAGTTTTAGTGCAAATTAGTCATTCTGATACCAAAATCATAAAGCTTTACTTCAATGGGATATCTCATAAGATATTGTTTTATGCAGATGACGTTTTGCTGTTTATCACCACTCTAGAAAATTAGCCCCTAGTTTTTGCAAGTTCTGGATAAATATAGTGAGATGTCCAGTTATAAGGATAACTACTAAAGGTATGAGATATTTTGTTTTGGGGGAGGGGACACTTGCAGTCCTGCTTACCTGTCTCACTTCAAAGTAGCTCCTTATGAATTTAGCTATTTATGGATATTTTTGTCAAAAAACTGGGCTGATCTCTATAAAAGTAATTATGCTCCTGTGCTTCATAGTATTTTGAGGGATATGCAGAATTGGGACGACCTATTATTGTCTTGTGCTGGTAGGCTAGGGGTCCTGAAAATGAATATTTTGCCCAGATTAATCTCCCATTACTACTATACTGCCAAATTTGTTAGCTTCCCTAATTTCTCATAGCATTTCATCATCAGTCTGATCATTTTGGCCAGGTGAACAGTAGTATACCCCCATTGCTTACTGGGATGTATACCATCTGGTCCATGTGATTTGCTACTCTTTAGTTTGTCAATTTATCCTAATACATCTTCCAGGTTCACTGAGATTTGTTTCAGTTCCTTTTGAACTTTGAAGAAGCACTAATAAATCCTATTCCAGTGCAGCTTCTTCCAGGAATGTGCCTGCCTCCAGTGTTGGAGAATCATTTACAGCTTAAGGCCACACTAATGGTTTACCAGAATTTTGAGAAATATACAAAGACCACTCTATAGATTTCATTTAGTTAAAGCCAAGTCATTCCCATAAGCTCTGCATTATAGGCTCTCCCAGACTATAATAAATAGTGTTGGGCTTCACATTATGTAGACCTGGGTGAGTGCAAAGGCATTGCATGGATGCAGTGCAACAGATGACTTCTTTGAGGTCGCTAGTTCTTTTAGTTAGAATCTGAAGCTCTTTTGAACAGTCATTTTTATTAATGGTGAAAACAGATACAACAATCAAACCATCATCAGAGTTATCAGCAAAGAAACAAATGACTCCATATGACATAGGACACAGATTCATCAACAGTTCTGCTCACCAGACCTTTTCATTTTATTTCCATTTAGCAATTCCCCAAACCAGTTTCATACAGCCACACAACAAAGCATACACACAACATTCAGTCCTTACCATTCACACCAGCAACAATGCAGCAGCAACTGGATCGTTAACAATTACATCACAGTGCAATTCAGCACACTTGAGCCTTAAATTGAACTGTCCCTTACCAAGTTGAAGACACTCTATCCCACAAACGGCAATACCCCTTTAATCTTAAAAAAAACCAGCTTTAAAGTTAGAAATATTTTTGCTCTTCAACTATTCAGTACTTGCATTCTTGAAAGTTTGGCACATCTTCAGTCTTCCAATACTGAATAATTAATCTTTTTACTAATATTATAGACACTTACCAACAACCAAACTTTGGTTCCCCACGTTAAAAGATCAACTACTAACTATATATAGGGAACTCCCTAATGTGTGGTTATGTGCCATATACATGAAATAACCGCCATACCTTTCTATGCCTGCCGTCTTTATTCTCAAAATGATTTTTTCAGATATTTTATTTTATTTATTTTATATCTAACTCTTAATTTCCACTCTCTCTGGTGGTCACCCCACCTCCCATATGATGCACGTTCTTCTCCAAATTGGTACTTATCTATCTCTGTGATGTGGGTCAAAGCCTACCCGGCTGCTGATGACTTTCACATGAGTCGAAGACACCTGCCAGCAGACATCGGCCGTGTTTCGACAACGATTGTCTGCTTCAGGGACCTTGGAGATCTTCTGCACTAGCCATCTTTTTGTTTCAGAGGCTCTGGAAAACAATATTCTCTTTTAGAATGATTCTTGCGCTTGAATTCCATGAAAATTGGCTGGTAATTGAAGTCAATAAACTACTTGATAACCAAGATCTGTGCTCCAGCACTCTGCTAATTTTGACAAAAATGAGGTACTAATTTGCTTGTTAAGGGACATCATCCAAATTCCCATTTTATTAAATTTATGAAACTGTCTCCATAAAAGTTTCTTCATCATCAGAAAAGGTAATTAGTTCCATTTTCCCCTAAGACAGTAATGCCTTAACTGCAAATAAGCAGGTCACTACCAGATAAATAGTGAATGCACTAATAAATTTAAAGGACACTAATTGAATGTACTCCTATTCCCATAGCAACCTAAACTTAACTAGGAACTGAACAAAATTAAGATGAAGGCAACAGTCCAGCAGGAAGAGGGGGGCCTTCCAGTCTTTTGCATCGAGTATAACCTGCATGATTTTTTACCCAGTAAGAGGTTGAATGTGTGCACCCGGAGCTAGAGTGGCAGACCTGGATGAGCTGAGTTAGACAGAAATGTATATAGATGAGACCTTCAGGGACATAGTAGACAAGTCCCAACTCCAGTCTGGCAGTCCTGGTGCTGCCTTGGAGGAGGAAGGTTTCCTGGTCAGAGAGTATCAACCTGGTACAGCAAGAAATTATCCTGTAGCAAGGACCTGCTCTCCAGGTGACGCGTTGTACTCTCAAACCGAGGATGTGACTCCCAGGTCTACTGCCCAGGAGGGAAGGGTTAGGTCAGCCATCATAGGTGGTGATTCAGTTATTAGGAATGTAGACAGCTGAGTGGCTTGTGCATATGAGGATTGCCTGGTAGCATGCCCACCTGGTGCGAAGGTGACAGAACTCCTGCATCACCTAGTGCAGGGGTGGATCCGGATGTTGTGGTACAAGTGAACACCATCGACAAAGGAAAATGTGAGATGGAAGTTCTGGAAGCCAAATTTAAGCTCTTAGGTAGAAAGCTGAAATCAAGAACCTCCAGGTAGCATTCTCTGAAATGCTCCCTGTCCACATGCAGGTCACCAAAGGCAGGCAGAACTCCAGAGTCTCAATGCGTGGATGAGACGATGTTGCAAAGAAGAGGGATTCAGTTTTTTAAGGAACTTGGGAACCTTTGGAGGAAGGGGGAGTCTTTTCCAAAGGGATGGGCTCCACCTTAACCAGTGTGGAACCAGGCTGTTGGCACTAACCTTTAGAAAGGAGATAGAGTAGCTTTTAAACTAAATCAAAGGGGAAAGCTGACAGTCGCTCAGCAGTGCATGGTTTGGAGGGCGGTATCTTATAGGATACTAATGAAGTATTAGAGCTAGGGCATCCCATAAGAACATAAGAAAATGCCATACTGGGTCAGACCAAGGGTCCATCAAGCCCAGCATCCTGTTTCCAACAGTGGCCAATCCAGGCCATAAGAACCTGGCAAGTACCCAAAAACTAATCTAAAGAGGTTCTAATAAAAAGAAAATTAGTTCATGTGCCTGCAAGTAAAGAATCACTTGAGCTAAAAGATTCCAATTTATCCCTGTCAACTGAAAAGCAGAATATTAATACAAACAAAAACACACTTTGAAATGTTTGTATGCTAATGCCAGAAGACTAAGAAGTAAGATAGGACAGAGAGTGTATAGCAGTGAATGATGACATAGACCTAATTGGCATCTCAGAGACATAGTGGAAGGAAGATAATAAATGGGATAGTGCTATACCAAGGTACAAAGTATATCGCAATGATAGTAGCAACTTGGTGGCACTTTATATTCAACAGGATAAAGATCCTGCAAGAGACTAAATACACTATCAAATCTTTATGGGTAGAAATCCCTTGTGTGTTGGGAAAGAATATAGTGATAGTAGTATACACCGTCCACCTGGCAAAAATGATGAGACGAATAGTGTAATGCTAAGACACATTAGGGAAGCTAACCAAATTGGTAGTGCATTAATAATGGGAGATTTCAATTACCCCAGCATTGACTAGGTAAGTGTAACATCAGGACATGCTAGAGAGATAAAGTTCCTGGATGGAATAAAGGAAAGTTTTATTGAGCAATTGGTTCAGGAACTGAATAGAGAGGGAGCAATTTTAGATCTAATTTCTCGGTGGAGTGCTGGATTTGGTGACAGCGGTAACAGTGGTGGGACCACTTGGCAATAGTAAGCATAATATGATCAAATTTGAATTAATGATTGGAAGGGGGACAGTAAGTAAATCCATGACTCTAGCACTAAACTTTCAAAAGGGAAACTTTGAGAAAATGAGAAAAATAGTTTAAAAAACTGAAAGGTGCAGCTACAAAAGTTAAGATTGTGCAACAGACATGGAAAATGTTAAAAAATACCAACTTAGAAGTGTAGTCCATATGTATTCCACTTATTAAGAAAGATGGAAGGAAGGTCAAACGATTGCTGGCATGGTTAAAAGGTGAGGTGAAAGAGGCTATTTTAGCCAAAAGATCTTCAATCGAAAATTGGAAGAAGGGGTCCATCAAAAGAAAATAGGATAAAGCTTAAGCATTGTCAAGTTAAATATAAGACATTGATAAGATAGGCTAAGAGAGAATTTGAAAAGAAGTTGGCCATAGAGGCAAAAGCTCAAAATAAAAATTGTTTAAAATATTTTCAAAGCCGGCAAGGTAATTGGATGGATCTTTAGATGATCGAGGGTTAAAGGTGCACTTAGGGAAGATAAAGCCATTGCAGAAAGACTAAACAAATTCTTTGCTTCTGTGTTTACTGAAGAGGATGTTGGAGAGATACTCGTTCTGGAGACAGTTTTCAAGGGTGACGATTCTGATGAACTGAACCAAATCACGGTGAACATGGAAGATTCAGTAGTCCATATTGACAAACTGAAGAGTAGTAAATCACCCAGACCAACTGGTATACACCCCAGGGGTCTGAAAGAACTCAAAAATGAAATTTCAGATCTATTACAATTAATTTGTAAGCTATCATTAAAATCATGCATTGTATCTGAAGACTAGAAGGTGGCCAATGTAACTCTGATATTTAAAAAGGGCTCCAGGTGTGATTTGGAAAACTATAGACTGATGAGCCTGACTTAGTGCCAGGAAAAATCGTGGAAACCGTTATAAAGAATAAAATCACAAAACATTTAGATAGACATAGTTTAATGAGACACAGCCAGCATGGATTTACCCAAGGGAAGTCTTGCCTCTCAAATCTCCTATATTTTTTCAATAGGAATGAATAAACATGTGGACAAAGGAGAACCGGCAGATGTGGTACATTTTGATTTTCAGAAGGCATTCAACAAAGTCCCTCATGAGAGGCTTCAAAGAAAACTAGAAAGTCATGGGATAGGAGGCAATGTCCTTTTGTGGATTGCAAACTGGTTAAAAGACAGGAAACAGAGAGTAGGATTAAATGGTCTGTTTTCACAGTGGAAAAATGTAAACAGGGATCTGTACTTGAAGCAGTGCTTTTTTAAAATATTTATAAATGTTCTGGAAAGGGTTACGACGAGTGAGGTGATCATATTTGTGGATGACACAAAATTATTCAGAGTAGTTAAATCTCAAGTGGATTGTGATGAATTGCAAGAGGACCTTGCGAGACTGGAAGACTGGGCTTCCAAATGGCAGATGAAATTTAATGTGGACAAGTGCAAGGTGATGCATATAGGGAAAAAAAACCCTTGCTATAGGATTTGGCAAATTAAACAGTGGATGTCATAAAGCCTCTGTATTGTTCCATGTTGAGACCTCACTTTGAACACTGTGTGCACTTCTAGTCACTGCATCTCAAGAAAGATATAGTTGCTCTGGAGAAAGTGTAGAGAAGGATGATCAAAATAAGGAGTATGGATCGGTGCCCCTGCGAGAAAAGGCTAAAGAGGTTAGGGCTGTTTAGCTTGGAGAAGAGAAATCTGAGGGGGGATATGATAACGGTCTACAAAATCATGAAAGGACTTGAACAGTTTAATCAGTTATTTACTCTCTCAGATAATAGAAGGACTAGGGGGCACTCCATAAAGTTAGCTTATAGCTCATTTAAAACCAATTGGAGAAATTCTTTTTCATTCACACATAGTTAAGCTCTGGAATTCACTGCCAGAGAATGTGGTTATGGCAGTTAGTGTAACTGGGTATAAAAAAAAAATTGGATAAGTTCCTAGAGGAAAAGTCAATAAACTGCTATTAATCAATAAAGAATAGTAGCTTGGGATCTTTTTAATATTTGGGTACTTGTCAGGTACTTGTGATTGGACTGGCCCTTGTTGGACACAGGATGCCTAGCTTGGTGGACCCTTGGTCTGGCCCAGTATGGCATATCTTATGTTTTTATGTTCTAACACTGCATGAGTAGATTTACTACAACTATTTTATGGGCTAAGTTCAACCTTTCATGATGTTTTTTGACTTAATGATTTTGACTTGATGCTTCTTAAGGTGAATGGACATGGCAGCAAGCTAGGGGGTGGGAGTGAGTGTGACAATGACAGACTGGTCCATACATGGGGGTGGGAGTGAGTGTGATTGGGAGAGACAGGGCCATAGTGGGGAATAGTAGTGAGTGTGACTCGGACAGACAGGGCCATAGTGTAGCAATGAGTGGAGGAAAAACTAACTTCAGAATGACTTTAATAGGCATATGGATACTCTTGGCATAATCAAATTCCAATTAAAAGGTTATGATTGAATTAGGAAGGTTCACTTATGCAATATCAGTACTGAGGCCTAAACAGTTTTGTTTTTTTTTAATTGTAACTATATATATTTTATTTTTCTGTGGTATTTTTAATATCTTTATAATAATTCTTTGTTTGTGGTATTTTACATATATTTCTAGTAGTTTTTTCGAACATCAGTTTTATATGGTTACAGGACTTTTTTGATTTATTTGGCTTTGGTAATATATATATTCAAAGTTCTTTTTTAATAGGTTACCAGAGCAAGCGATGTTGCAGGGACTCTCTTGGCCTTAGGGATTTTTTGAAGTTGCTCTTATTGGCAGGGATTCTGCAAAGATTTACTGTATATTTAATAGTTAAATGAGTTAACCTTTTTATCTTTTTTAGGGTTTGTTAGCTTAGAAAAAAATTCGCATTTATTTTAGCTACACAGTAAATCACCTTGCAGTAAGAAATAAGATAATTAATATACTATATATATATAATATCTTGGATCTCGGCTTTAAATAAAAATGATATGTGAGTACCTAAATGGTATAATCCATCAGAGAACCCTAAAGGGTAAGTAACACCACTAATATTTTAAAAGATTTAAAAGATACTTAATGTAGCAAGCTTTATTATACAATGGCAAAGAATATCAAACTACTCAAAAGATAAAATTGGCACAATAACAAATATACATCTATTTATCACCTGTCCTAGTCAAATCGTTCCTCATTCACATCACTTCTAAACTCTCTATAGTGTTATGCATATATAGCGTGTATAGATATCTATATAAAATATTGTCAAAATATGTACAGAGTGCTAGTAATGAAACAATAAATCACTTTCAATAGAGCAGGACTTAGTAAATTATAAATGAGTCACATGGATGACACCTTCTTTAAAAAGAGGAATCACAGTCCACAAGAAAGGATACTTTGTAATTGTTTCACAGGAGTGTTGCCCAATGATGATTCTGTATTTAATATGGGTAGCTAGGACCAACTTTTCTCACAGCACCCACCCTCTCACAGTCCATAGCAATAAAACACATACAGCAATGGGGGATCAAACAGGCCACAGCTTTATTGTACAACAATCAGGTGCCCGAGCTCAAGTAAGTTACATAGGCCACACTATGCACTGACCACCCACCAGCAAGATGCACAGATCCAGGCCAGTCAACCTTGTGCCAATAACATTTGCCAGATTCGCACCCACAACCCCCACCACCACCCAGCAAGGAGTCATGAAAATAAGCTCCCGCCACCAGCCAGCAAGGAGCCTCATGCAGGTCAACTGCACCCAACTGTCCCGCCTGTAGTTCAGATCTGACACCTGTCGGGTCATCACACCATTCAAGACCACGCTGAATCTTGATTGGCTTGGGCAACCCGCCCCCAGCTGTGACAACACAGCCCCTGAAAAGACTCAATAATCGAAACACAAATGCAAATGAGGGTGGGTGGGTGGGAGGGAAGTGGCTTCCAAGAGCAAGGGCAGGCAAGTGTTGCCAGCTGTTGATCCAACAGTAATCCCCCCCCCCCCCAATTGCTCCTACCTGTCAGACAACCCTGGCCCGAGGGAATCAATAAGTTCCCGGCTCCCCTCCTCGAGGTTTGAATTCAAACCTCACCAATACAAGCCAGCCAATGGGCTGGCACGCCGGGCACAAAAGCCCCCCTTTCGCGCCCAGCAGCCCACCCTTCCCCCCTTTTGGTGCCGGCATGAATCAGGCCTAGCACCCACATTACTCCGGGCACCCCGATATCTTATCAGGGTGCCCTTCTCGTGTGTAGTCTCTGTTATGCTTCTACTTTATCCTCTGTTCTTTCTGTCCCTACAAAGGTCTCTGTTTCACTGTGGAAACGTCTTCTTCAGGGGAAAATATGGTCATAACTATTCTTGTGATGATACCATGGAATGCATTTAGTGAAGAGAAATTGATTTCTTGTTGTTGATTCTACTTTGTCGATTTTGCCAATTCACTGTCTCAAGACTTCAACTGTTGTTAATTAATAGCTTGCTAAATGCAGCATAATCCTCTGTGGATTTTCAACGTCTTGTTAGCATGTTGGAAGCCTTTACTTGTCTTTTTCCTGGAGCTGAATCTCGAGCAGACTTCAGTGCCTTCTTGCAGTCCAAATGCTGTGATGAAGAGCCCTGTGTAACTGTCTGAAGCCACAGGTGTCAAGGGAGGTACATACAAATCACCACTGGATACAAACAGCCAAGGGCCCCAGTGTGACACTAACATCACAGCATTTTGGACTGCAAGAAAGCATTGACTTTAAGCTTATTTTGACTGTTTTAAGCTAATTTTGGAGAATTCCCTATGAGAGCCAGTTCCCCTTCTTGCAGTGGATTTGGGTGTCCCTGTATTTAAGGCTGGATTTGGGGTAAGGAAGACCTGCAGTATGCTATCTCTCCTTCAAAGGATAGATGATAATGGTTATGGTTAAGTTTATTTGTACGCTGCCCCTACCCAGGTTGGGTCATGGCGAAACATACAGATTGTTTCTTTTGCTTTTGCTTAAGCAGCTTTTGGAACTTATAGGTGAATTATTACAAGTTACAGCGGACAGCTTCAGGTGAATGAGGCTCCTACTTGCACATCTATATTGCACCTCTTCTCTGCTGGACGTTGTGCTGTACTTGGAAATGTCCACTTAATGTGTGCTGCTAATTTCCCCATTGTGGAAAATCCCATAAGTGGGACTTACCCGAGAGGCCCTTTGGCTTGGCTTTCTGGACTTCTGTCTATACTAGGGATGTGAATTGTTTTTTGACGATTTAAAAAAATCGTCAGATATTTTTTAAATCGTCAAAAATCATTAGAGTCGCGATACAATAGAAATTTCCCCGATTTATCGTGAAAAATCGTAAATCACTCCCCGTGCCCCCACTGGACCACCAGGTAATTTTAAAACCTTTTTGGGGGGTTCGGGAGGGTGGGGGAGGGTTTTTTGATTATCGGATCGGGCGCAGCCGATAATCAAAAATCCAATCGGGCCGGGTGATAAAAATTTTAAGATTTGGATCGGAACCGGAACCGATCAGATTCCGGTTCCGATTCACATCTCTAGTCTATACCAATTTAAAAGCTTTAAAGAAACATTTGTAATCGCTATACAAACTGAATACAATTAACTTACTTCCATAGTTTATCATCTGATCAAGCGCACACAGATAAAACAGGCCAGCAACAGCAACCCAAGGTGTGAGAGCTCAGAGTGGCACAGCAACAATTCACACCTTATAAATGATCTTAAGACACTGATTACGAGCTATGGACAAATCAATAGTCAGAACATCACAAAATATATGAATATTAATGACATTTTATCAATATGCATTGAATTCCAAGAAATTATACCTAATTTGTGTAACTAATACCTATGCATAAGTTTATGCTTTTCCTACGAAATTACAGTTAACTTTTCGGAGTAAACAACTCTAAATATCTCCTTATATGGTTACGTTTGGCTACTAAACATTATATAAATATATTATTCCTAGCATTCTGTAGCTACGTCATTTCCAATACTCCTGCCTTTAGTTGTTTCTAGCTAAGCCTAGTCTCAGTTTTTATGACAGCAGTTAGCATAACCTAACTAAGGATTTCAAGCTGGAAACCTGAAATTTGCCACACCATGCAGTATTTTCACTAATGGAAAAGCATACAAGAAATTTCTCTCTATAGACTCTACCTGTGTTTGTGGCTTTGCTTACTCACTACTTTGGTCCTTTGAGGAGGTAAGAGGTAAATGTATACTTATGGTATATCTCTGCAGTTTTATGTCCATAGCAAGAAGTTTATTCAGGGGAGCTAAAAACAGACTGCACACTCTAATAACATGAAGTTACATATAGGCAACTGTAAGGCCAGATGAGTGGAGGATAGAGATTACAGGACAGAGCTGCATGGCAAGCTGCATGCATGGGTAAGAGTGATTCCATTAGGCTCACCTGAAAGAGGCTTAACTTGGGGTACACATGGACCTTAGCATGCATCAAATGAAAGAAATACACACACACATTTGCAAATATTAAATAACTTTTTAAAATCAAACTTTAAATTTTAAGACTATTTACATTTACATAAAAAATTGGAAAAGGGTGGGATGGCCTAGGGAGTAAAACACATACATAAAAAAATTGGCCCAGGAACCTTGGAAGGCCAGGTCCTGAATGATCTAGAGGCTGTGGATTGTGGCAGTAGCCTCATGTCCATAAGCTCAAGAGCAGCCATGAAGCACTCTTGATATCGAGCAAGTCAATCCATCATCTCTCTAGCCGCCTGAGGTCATCTATGACCCCGCTAAGTTCCTCCACCATCCTGAGCACAGAACACCATCCTGCCTAAGACCCTTCCTCCTGGGCTAGAGCAGGTGCTCAATCCACAGAGTCAGGGTTTGCAGCCAAGGGGTGCAGTGCCGTTTCTGATGGGAGATCACCAGCGAGGTCACCTCCTCCCTCACCCAGCAATGGCTGGGCAGCCTCAGGTACAGTGTCCTGAGGTCCCATTGCAAAATGGGGAGAAGGCCCTACTGAGAAGGGGAAAGGGATGAGTGGTTCTATTGGCCCGGGACCTCCCATGGGGAGGAGGGATGTGACTGCTATGTTGCTGCAGGGACCACTGCTGGTTATGGTGGTGGTAGCTGCTGCTCTTGTTGTGCTCGGCAGACCACAGACCCATCCCACATCCCACCGCTCTTAGCTCTAGCCCAGGTCCATCCTTGCAGCCTCCCAGCAGCGTGGCAGACCATCCCAGCTGAGATGCACCCATCCGCTGCAGTGTGGGTAGGTCAATGCTGACACTGGATACGGGAAATCCTCCATGGTGCCCGCTGATGACATCATGGGTCCTGTATGGTAACCTCTCCAACGCCTTGGCAATAGGTCGACTCCATTAGAGAAGGGCTTTGCCTCTGTGTTCCTGGTTCCTGATCCTTGCTTCCTAATTCTGCTGTGTGTTGCTCCTGAGTTCCTGTGTCCTGTTCCTGGTTCATGGCTGTCTGGTTTGTCTTCTGAGTTCTTGTGTTCATGATTGCTCTTCCCTTCATCTGTCTCCAGTGTCTCATCTTGCTCTTGGGATCCCTCGTCCTCCTCTTTGTTCCTCGTCTCTTGGATTGGACTTATGGCTTGACCTTGACACTGCTTGATGTCCGCCTGACCCTGACCACCATCTGCTCACCATTACTGATTGAACTCTGCCTGCCCTGACCACTGCCTGAACCACAATACTGAGTGAACTCTGCCTACCTCTGACCACAGCTAAATCTAACCCTGTTTGCCTGCTACCTGCCCTGACCGCTGCCTGTTCTGACTCCACTATTCTCCTTGTGCTGGTCTGCAACACCTTCTACACAATAGATCTTCACCTCCACAGAAGCCCATGCCTAAGTCCAGCTGGCCCCGGCACCCAAGGGCTTAACCTAAGGGGAACGAGGGCTGGTATTGGTGAAATTCCTGTTGAGCCTCTGCTCCAGCTAGCTCTGCCTGCTGATTGTGGGGACCTGCAGGGCTCCTCCCTGCAGGTTGGCCAACACCACCTCAGCCTGAGGGTTCACTTTTGCAACAGCTCTCCTGCAATGGACACAGCTGCTGCAGCAGCAGGAAGGACCAGGAACTCACCCTCTTTCTCCTCCTACTTCAAACTGGTGTTTTCTGTGGAGAGCAAAAAGTGTATGTGTCAATCCATCAGCTCATATGCTCCAAGGTGTGTTGTGCATCATCATACAAGCTGTTAGAAAGATTGCATTAATGGGAAAGGTGCTCCTAGCAATGGGACAGCCATGTCCTATAGGAAGTAGCAAGGCTATACATTAAGGTCCCCAAGATACAGAAGTTCTATAAAGTTGTCTTTGAATATATGATGCCTTGCTAGTGATTGGGAACAGAGGTGTTCTGTGTCTGGGTGGTTTGTGTTGGGGTATGCCTTAGATTCCATGCTGTCAAGGGCCAGGATGCTGTCACTAGTCTATGGGTGTTTGTTGGATAGGAGACACTGAATTTGCCGAGTAAGAGTTTAAGAAATAGAATCTAACACCCTGTTCAGTTCAATATTAGGCCTGTGAGTACATAACAAGTACTGATTCATGTTAGTAATGCCCTTGACCCAGAGAATAGACAAAGATGAAGTAACTGTACACAAGGGCTCTTTGAAGCTATAGGCAGAGACAGGGTATTGTAGAGTAGAAGGGCTATAGTGGGACCAGTTGGAAATTACCAGATCTTGTTAGCATCTCACTTATGGTCATTTTATAAACTTACTTCTGGGCCAGGCACACAGCTGGTCCAGCCACTCCTTTTCCTTGCAGCTCAGCTCCCTGGTATTCATCTTCTTGAGGTCTTCTATCTATACAGAGAAATAGTAATACAAAGCTGTTAGTTTAATGAAGCTGAATCAGTTACCTCAACAAAGATATGTTTCCATTTATACAACTGAAATTTTGAGTCTGCTGCATGGCTCTTTGCTCTCCCTATGGGCAGCTATATGTGCCTAGAAATTAAACCAGAGCAGGGACAATCCCAGAACAGGCAAAGTACCCCTGTTTCAAAAGGGATTGAGAAGGCTAATGCAGTCTTTCGGACTACCCCATTCTGGTGTATTATGGTTTCATAGAGATGAATCAAGGGCAAGCGATATTAAACAGCTTTGGGATGCTGGTTTTCATGCAAGGCTAGGCCTGTTTGTGTCCCTTCTGGAACAGAGACACTGGTGCTCTGCAATAGGGGCCAGCAACAAGACCAGAGCTATGTCCTTGAGGATGATATTTACATTTCTTGGACCTTTGCTATACCTGCATCTTTGTGTTTCGTTATCCATTTTCCCCCAAACCATTTATTAAAGTCTTTCAGGCCAATACATTCACTACACATGAACATAGGTCTGCTATTAATATAACATAGAAACATAGAAATGATGGCAGAAGAAGACCAAACGGCCCATCCAGTCTGCCCAGCAAGTTTTGCACTTTGTTTTTCTCATACTTATCTGTTACTCCTGGCTCTTAGTAACCTTTTGGTTCTATTTCCCTTCCACCCCCACCATTAATGTAGAGAGCAGTGTTGGAGCTGCATCTAAGTGAAATATCTAGCTTAATTAGTTACGGGTAGTAACCGCCGCAATAAGCAAGCTACACCCATGCTTATTTGTTTACCCAGACTATGTAATTCAGTCCTTGTTGGTTGTTGTCTGTATATAGATCCACTTTTCTTCATTCCCCCTGCCATTGAAGCAGAGAGCTATGCTGGATATGCGTGAAGTATCAGTCTTTCTCCCCTGCCGTTGAAGCAGAGAGCTATGCTGGATATGCATTGAAAGTGAAGTATCAGGCTTATTTGGTTTGGGGTAGTAACTGCCATAACAAGCAAGCTACTCCCCGCTTTTTTGTGACTGCAAATCCTTTTTTCCATATTTCCTCTTGCCGTTGAAGCTTAGAGCAATGTTGGAGTCTTAGAGCAATGTTGGAGTCGCATTAACCGTGTGTATGTTTATTGAATAAGGGTATTATCTCCAGGTAGTAGCCGTCATTCCCGCAAGCCACCCACTCTTCATTCACGTCCTCTAGACTTTATGGATCCACAGTGTTTATCCCACGCCCCTTTGACGTCCTTCCTCTGGAAGGGCATTCCAGGCATCCACCACCCTCTCCGTGAAGAAATACTTCCTGACATTGGTTCTGAGTCTTCCTCCCTGGAGCTTCAAATCGTGACCCCTGATTCTGCTGATTTTCTTCCGACGGAAAAGGTTTGTCGTCATCTTTGGATCATTAAAACCTTTCAAGTATCTGAAAGTCTGTATCATATCACCTCTGCTCCTCCTTTCCTCCAAGGTGTACATATTTAGTTTCTTCAATCTCTCCTCATAAGTCATTTGATGAAGACCTTCCACCTTTTTGGTCGCCCTTCTCTGGACCGCCTCCATCTTCTCTCTGTCTCTTTGGAGATACGGTCTCCAGAACTGAACACAGTACTCCAGGTGAGGCCTCACCAAGGACCTGTTCAAGGGGATAATCACTTCCCTTTTCTTACTCGATATTCCTCTCTCTATGCAGCTCAGGATTCTTCTGGCTTTAGCTATCGCCTTGTCACATTGTTTCGCCAACTTCAGATCATTAGACACTATCACCCCAAGGTCTCTCTCCTGCTCCGTGCACATCAGCCTTTCTCCCCCCATCGAATACAGTTCATTCATATTTCCACTCCCCATATGCATGAATCTGCACTTCTTGGCATTGAATCTCAGCTGCCATATCTTCGAACACTCTTCCAGCTTCCTTAAATCCTGTCTCATTCTCTCCACTCCTTCCGGCGTGTCCACTCTGTTGCAGATCTTAGTGTCATCTGCAAAAAGACAAATCTTAACTTCTATCTCGTCCGCAATGTCGCTCACAAAGATATTGAACAGGACCGGTCCCAACACCGATCCTTGCAGTACACCGCTTAAAACTGCTCTCTCTTCACAGAGAGTTCCATTTACAATCACACATTGTCTTCTGTCCGTCAACCATCTATATAAATAAAAATGTAAATGTTCGTTTGTTCAAAATCTTAAATCTCTGAAAGTTCTTCACCAATTGCTTTGAAATTTTGACACAACTTTGCATTTGAATACGCGCGTGTTTTTATATATCTATATTTTATAGATGTTACACCTGTGACAGGTAAAACCATGTTTTTTTTGGAAAAACAGCGCCATCTGTTGGACGTTAAAGCAACACACGCTATCTACAATATAAATGGGCTCTGACCGACGGACCGCAAATGTGCAGTAGAGAGCAGCTCTACCGCGCATGTGCGGACCATAGAGCTCTGCGCTATGTGCTGGGTGTCACAGAGGGGAGGAGGAAAGGACAGATGAGTCGCCGCTCCGAGAAACAGCTCAGCCTGTTCCTCCGCCACTGGGGAAGGGGGGAGGGAGTAGGGACTGCTGGACAGTTACACACAGGAGGAGGAAAGGGTAGAAGAGTCGCCGAGCCAGTCCATCCACCGCCGGGGAAGGGGGGAGGGAGTTGGGATGGCCGCGCATGTGTGGACCATAGAGCTCTGCGCTACGTGCTGGGTGTCACAGAGGGGAGGAGGAAAGGACAGACGAGTCGCCGCTCCAAGAAACAGCTCAACCCATTCCTCCGCCGCTGGGGAAGGGGGGAGGGAGTTGGGACTGCCGGACAGTTACACACAGGAGGAGGAAAGGGTAGAAGAGTCGCCAAGCCAGTCCGTCCACCGCCGGGGAAGGGGGAGAGGGAGTTGGGATGGCCAGAGCAGAGTTAATGCACATTGTGAAATTAAACCAGACTGAGCCACGGCAACGCGCTCCGAGAAAAGGCTCAGCCCGTTCCTCCGTCGCTGGGGAAGGGGGGAGGGAGGAGGGACTGCCAAACAGTTACACACAGGAGGAGGAAAGGGTAAAAGAGTCACCGAGCCAGTCCATCCACCGCCGGGGAAGGGGGGGGAGGGAGTTGGGATGGCCGGAGCAGAGCTAATGCGCATTGTGAAATTAAACCAGACTGAGCCACGGCAACGCGTGGCCGGGTACAGCTAGTATATAATATAAATATATAAATATATATAAATATATAAATATATATAGATATATAAATATATATAATATATAAATATATATATAAATATATATATAATATAAAACAGTTTCAGCATCTATATATTCATATTGCCTCTTACCCTACCTCAAGGCCACAATTGCAATCCCTTGCGCCCCTATCCACACCCCAATCCCCAGTGGCCCCAAATTCACCCCTAACAACCCTAACTATACCCCAACCCCCAATTACTCCTAACCCTCCCCAATACTGCTACCCATATTCCAACCCCAATTGCCACCCCTAACACACCCACACCCTCCAATTTCCTTCTATCCCATTCCAACACCCCTACCCACACTTCTAATACCTAATTGCCCATTAACCCACCCTTAACTCCACATACCCACACTCCCAACTCCCATTTGCACCAATCCACTCCTAAGATCCACTACCCTCTCCTCAACTCAAATTGCTTCCTAACCTACTCCTAACAACCCCTACCAATATCCCAATCCCCAATTGCCCCATAACCCACACCCGAACCCCAAATTTCTCCCCTACTTACCCCTTACACCGCCTGCCCACACCCCCAACCCCCTATTCCCACCCACCTTTCTATTTCCCACAATATAACCCTCAGGGATATGAAGCCAGATGATTGATCAGGCCTGCAAGTCCCTTCAGGGATGATTAGGTGATTATTACAGTGAAACCCCCCCATCCCCCCAAATGAGGAAAAAGTAATGTTCATCACTCACCACCGGGGAAACTAGCGATTGCACGACCCTGGTGGTGAACTTAGGCTGCCTTGCCAGGGGGGGGGAGCATCATGGAATGTAGCCATGTGGGGCCACAAGTGGAGTCTATCCCGCTCATGGCAAACAGGAGTAGAGATTTGGTGGACCGCAACAGTGCCCATCCTGCTTGCAGACCAGAGAAGCACACACTCGGCAGGTGCAAATGAGGTAGGAGTCGGGGCCAAGACTGAGGGGCGGCAGGTGCGATTGGAGGGGATGTAGGCGCAAGGCAGAAGGTTCTCCTAGGCCACCTAATATCCTTGCACCGGTCCTGCTTTTTGCAAACTCGCATGAAAGTCGGCGGGAGTGCTGGGAAAATATTTCTCATCGGCTGCAGATACTCCACTAAATTTACTCCAGTAAATTTTCAGATGAGGTTTAAAACTTTAGTTCTTATATCTGAGGTCCTGAAATTAGATGAACCTTCTTACTTAGCTGAAGTGCTATGTCAATATATCCCACTCAAAATTTGTGATCAAGTGATAAGAACTTATTAGTAATTCCTTCTATCCAAGCAGCAAGATTGCAAGAGATGTGGGGCAAGTCCTTCTTGGTGGCTGGGCCAAGAATGTGGAATACTCTGCCTGAGGCCCTGCACTGCTAGAGTGATACTAAGGTATTTAAAAACACCTTAAAGCTTATTTATTTAGGCAGGCTTTTAACTTGCTACATAATGCTTAGGTGAGAGGAGCATCTTAAGTGCTTATATTAGTAAATATTAATCTTTATGCTTTGTATTATTTCATTTGCAATATATTATTGAATGTATTTATAAATGTAATGATTTATATGTTGTAATCCACCTACCACATTTACTGCTATAGGCGGAATATAAGCATTTTTAAATAAATAAATACTTGTGTGCTTTTGCGTAAATAGCTGTTGTATGTGTGTAGATTCATGTATTATATAATCTGTGCAGGTTGTAATATATGACCATATACCTGCACTGCCCCATATATGCGCATATTTGGGGCCTCGTGTAGTTCTTTGAATGTTATCTTCATAGAAAATAAAGGGAGCTCTACATGCAAAAGACAGATCACCCAGAATTACTCATGCTTAGAATCACAAATCCAGGTGACTGAATAACCTTCTGGGGAAGGAACCAGAGGCATAGCAGTACCTGATATTCAAGAACATAGCCAGGATCCCCCACCTGAGCACTCAAAATAGCATTTTTTCAGGCCCTTCACAATAAGTTTGAGGATTTCAAAACAGAATGAATATTGGCTGATTATACCTTATAATTACAGTAGATATTCATGGAAACCTACTATCTGCTCACTATTCACTTAAGCCTGGATTTTAAACCGGCGTGGTTAAATATCGGTGTTATAGCGCATGGCTGGGCCTTGCGCACAAGTGCTGAACCCTGAAAAAGGGGCGGGAAGGGGGCGTGGTCTGGGTGAGGAGGGGCAGGGCAGGATGGAGGCCGGCCGGGACAGCAGCCATTAGGTGCTCTCCCAGGAAAGCACACGCCAGCAGTTAGCCGTCGCGCATAACTTACTTCTGCTCCAAAGGAGCAGGTAAGTTCAAAACGAAAAAAACCTACTTATAGTTAGTATAGTGTTCAGGGAGGAGAGGGGAAGAGGAAGGAAGGTTAGGCAGGGGGTTAGGGAAGTTCCCTCTCAGTCCGCTCCTTAAATGGAGCGGGCTGAGAGGGAACTGGGGAAGGCCCGATTGTGTCGCCATGAGTCAGTTGCAGAATTTCACAGCCCCCCGTGCACGCTGATCGCACACGCAGATTGTAAAATCTGGCGCACATGTGCGCGCAGCCACCAGATTTTATAACGTGCGCACACCGGCGCACACATTATAAAATCGGTGCGTCCATATGCACGCACCGGGAACTGCGCGCACAAGGACGCACTTGTGCCTCTTTTAATATCTACCTCTTAGTGGGGGCCCAAACCTGCAGGGGTGAATCAAGCCCAATGTGTTTAGAGGGGTTCTGCGAGCTTTCTCTAATTTCTGTATAGAAATTTGTTTAATTTCCTCCTATTTATTATAGCATTTTTTCCACGAAGGACAAAATAAAGTGTTTCATTCATTTTCTCTTTTTCTCAACTGATTCCTATGGAGTTGGGCCATATATGTGGTTTGTAGCATATTCACTTGAGGCAGTGTGGTGATTAACATACACGCATGCATTTTTGGCCTTTTAGCCCTGGCTAGAGTTGACATCACAATTGCAGCATGCTCAGTGTAATTCCTCTGCCGAATTCCAGATGTTAGCAACATCAGGAGAGTGGATTTACATATGTGGAAAAGGATGAGATCATGCATATTGCAATGAAGCTGATAATTTATTGTGAAATGATAAGTGGGGACTGGTATAAAAGGACAGTTACAGGGAATTTCTGCAACTTTTGCAAAGCATGCAAGGCCTCTGAATCACTTTTTTGGAATGTTGTTTTTTTTTTACTTTTCTTTTTCTTTGTTTAAGTCAGTGAATAATTTTCTGATGGAAATAGTTTTCAGTCCCAGTTTTGGGTGAATCAAGCCTTTTATGAATAGTACTGCTAACTCTAGTCACCATATGTTAAGCAAGTCTCTCCCACAGAATTGCCTGTATGCATACAGCTTTGTATTTTCTTCAAAAGGTTTTTTACATGTAAATGAGTTTTTAAAAAATTTACTCTAAGGGATTTTTTTGTAAAAGTATGTGCAGGAGTGATTTGGCACAATCATTTTCGCATAATTCAAAGAGATGTGCACTGGGGCAGGGCAACCATTTAGGTATGCACTTTTGATTTTTCAAAAGTATGCGTGAAAATGTAGTAAATGTACGTATACGCATGTACTCTTGCTCCCAAGCAGGCATAAATGTGTGCGCATGAGCCATGTGATTCCTCATATGCCCTACTATTTTCAAAATGGGCTGAAGCCACATGTGCTTTGTACATGCGGACTTTAGCCCTACGTGGGTTTTTATACAATTCTCCTCCCTGTTTCTATTGCTTTGCTTGTGTAAGCATAACCTCATGGAGAAAACACATGCAAAGTAAGATGCATTCTCATAAGTAATACTCTACATTAAATCAGCCACAGTATAAAAACAAAACAGTTTTTTTTTTCCAAAATGTAGCAGCTGAAGAATCTCAAACTCAGTCATTCCTTTTAAATAAAAACAAAGATGAAAAACAGTATCTATTAGAAATTCCACCTGGTACTTTTCTTGTGTTAATGATGCTTTTTAAATTGCATGTGGGTAAATGGTAATTTTGTCTCACACCATTAAAAACTAATGGAACCCTTGATGATAAGAAATGCCACAGCTAGCTTGTTGGAAAACGTTTAATTAATAAAGTAATAAAATTATTGTAAACTAGTGCAGTTTCACAGAGAATTCTATGGGATATAAAACCGATAAAACTTGCTTCCATTAAAACATCCCAGAGAATTAGTACAGGAAATAAATGCTGTGTTATAAAAAGAGTGAACGCAAAGTTAAGCGGTAATTGCCACAGAAGTATAATCAGCTAGTGTGCTAATGAAGTATTATTCCTATTCTTTCACCAAAATGTTTAAAAGTAAACTGAAGCCCCCAAAGCTATTTTTCCATTACCAGAGAAAATGCTTACAGTACAACATGTGATTTTTCTGATAAAGAGATGGATTTCATTGTAGAAAAGGACTAGCACATTGCATTGTTATCCACAGAATCATTAGTTTTTATGCTGAATCTTAAGATACATCACTAACAAACAGGAGACACATGCATAGGGAGGGTAATTTTCCAAGATGGGAAAATGTACGGTTACTTTTTATTCTCAGACTTTCCACAGATTTTAAATGTGAAAGTACATGCATACTTTCATTTTGAAAATTACACCTATACATATAAGTACATAAAATTTGCCAGACTGGTTCAGACCAAAGGTCGATCAAACCCAATAGTGGCCAATCCAGGTCACAAGTATCTGGCAGGATCCCAAGGGGTAGACAGATTCCAAGCTGCTTATCTCAGGGATAAGCAGTGGATTTCTGCAACTCTACCTTAATAATGGTTTATGGACTTTTCCTCCAGGAACTTGTTCAAACCTTTTTTGAAGCGCAGCTGCACTAATCACTTTTACCACATCCTCTGGCAACAAATTCCAGAGCTTAATTATGCATTGAGTAAAAAAATATTTTCTCTTATTAGTTTTAAATGTATCACCTAATAACTTCATATGTGTCCCCCAGTCTTTGTACTTTTTGATAAAGTAAACAACCAATTAATGTTTACTTGTTCCATTCTACTCGTTATTTTATAGACCCCTACCATTTCTCTCTTCAGTCATCTCTTCTCCAGATTGAAGAGTCCTAATCTCATTAGCCTTTCTTCATAGGGGAATCTTTTAATCCCATGTATCATTTTGGTTGCCCTTCTCTGTACCTTTTCTAATTCTGCTATATGTTTTTTGAGATACGGTGACCAGAATTGCACCCAAAACTCAAGATGAGGTTGCACCATGGAGCGATACAGAGGTATTATGATATTCTCTATTTTATTCTCCACTCCTTTCCCAATAATTCCTAGCATTCTATTTGCTTTCTGGCTGCTGCTGCACACTGAGCAGAAAATGTCAACATATTATCAATGATAATGCCTAGATCCTTTTCCTAAATTGTGACTACTAATGTGAATCTTTGTATTGTGTAGCTATAATTTGGGTTACTATTCCCTAAGTGCATCATTTTGCACTTATCCACATTAAATTTCATTTGCCATTTGCATTTCCAGTCTCCCAGTTTTGCAAGGTCCTCTTGCAATTTCTCACAATCCTCTTGTGATTTAACAACTTTGAATAATTTTGTGTCATCAGCAAATTTGATCACCTCACTCATTGTTTCCCTTTCCAGGTCATTTATAAATATATTAAAAAGCAGTGGTCCTAGAACAGATCCCTGGGGCACTCCCCTATTCAGCTTTCTCCACTGGGAAAATTTACCATTTAGTTCTACTCTTTGTTTTCTATCTTTTACCCAGTTCATAATGTTGCGTTTCCCGGCTGCGACAGGCCCGCAGCTAGCTCTACTCACCCCCAACGCCCGGGTTCCAGACCTGACCTACCTCTTTGGCAGCGGTAGGCAGTCTCCTACGCACTCGTGCTCCTGCTACACTCCCAGGTTCCTCTGGCAGCTTCGCAGTCTCCTCTGGTCCCAGTCGGGTCTCCTCATGTGCATCAAGGGGATACACTGCCATCGCCTATTTCCAGTCTGTCCGCCTTAGGCACGCACGTGCACCTTCACTGACTTTAAAGGGGCCGCAGTGGGAAACCTTCCCGCGGCCCTGGATGATGATGTCTCCAGGTCTTACTACTTAAGGCAGGCTCTGCCATTCAGTCTTTGCCTTGGCAACAGATCTCCACACTTCCTGTCATGTGCTTAGTTGCTGCTTGTTTGTGTTCCTGTTCCAGTCCTTGTGCTCCACTTCCAGTCCCCTGTTTCCTGACTACCCTTTGGAAGGATTCCTTGGCTTTGACCCTCACTTGTTCCTGACTACGCTTTGGATGGATTCCTTTGCTTTGACACTCGCTTGTTCCTGATCTTGTCTCCAGCCACCTGCCCTGCCTCCAGCAGACTACTTTGGACTTGGCCTTTCTAAGGCTCTTGCCTACTACAAGCCCGGAATTAACGTGTTCCTGACTCCTAGCCTGCTTTAGCCTGTGTGGGCTTCTGGAACCAGGCCCTGTCTTTAGCCCAGCTTCGTTGGACCCTGTGTCACCGCTGCTTCCTGGCCCCTTGCCTTGGACACTCTCCTTGGGATCAACCAAGCAAAGGCCCACCTAAGACCAGACAGCTCCAGTATCCAAGGGCTCAATCTGCAGGAAATGAGGGCTCCGCTTCCTGTCCAGCTCTGCCTCCCAACAGTGGTGACCTGTGGGAAAGCCCCACGGGTAGCGCCAACTCCACCTCGGGCTAAGGGTCCACCTCCGCAACACATAAGCCACAATAGGACACTACCCCAGTGTCTTGCTACAACCAAGGCCCAGTGCTGTGGGCCTTGGTTGTAGCAAGAGATGGAACCTCCCACAGAGAGGAGCACTGTGGGGACTTGCTGTGATAGGCTGGCTCTAATGGTACACACACACAGAAGTCAAGAGAGTATTATACAGCCGATGATGGAACTAACCCAAGGAGTGGGCAGAGTGCCTCTGCACAGAGGAGGGTGGTCCCAGAGGAGTGGTCTCGCTGATACTCCGCAGCATGACCCGCAGAGATGAACTCTCACCAATAGATTGTAGATATGATAGTGGTCCACAGAGCGGGGTACGCTGTGAATCCACACTGTAGATAGCTGGCCTGTAAGGTAGATCCGGTAGTGGTCCACAGAGCGGGGTACGCCGTGAATCCACGCTGTAGATGGTAAGCCTGTGAGGTAGATCCGGTAGTGGTCCGCAGAGCGGGATATGCCATGAATCCACACTGTAGAAAGGTAAGAGAGAGAGACAAGCTGGAAAGCTGGGGTACTCACTCCTTAGAGATAGGCTGATGAAGATAGGGACCTCCGAGGAGCAGAGGCCCAGGACGAGGCAAAGCCCCCGAGGAGCGGGTACCAAGGCCGTCCTTAGCTGGAACAAGCTGACCCAGAAGGGTAAAACAGGAACGAAGCAAGGCCCCCGAGGAGCAGGTATCTGGGTTGACTGAAGTAGTGTACAGAGCGAAGGCGTCTGTAACTTGAGCAAAATTAACAGGAACAAATCCTTGCTAACTCGTAGCTGGAATGGAATTTGGAGTTTAAATACCCAGAGGTAGTGACATCATGCGGAGGGGACGCCCCCGAGGTTCCCGCCATAATGTATGTAAAAGGAGGGCCAACTCGCACATGCCCTTGGTGATCCCAGAAGGAAAATGGCGAACGCAATCGGCCTTGCTGGTCCGGGGATGCCGGAGCAGTCGGCTTGTGGAAGCGGAGGCAGCCATCTTGCCAACTGGAACGGAGAAAGGCAGAAAAGAGGTGAGACAGAGAGGCCGCAGCCATCTGCGGCCGACGGGCGCAACACCCATCTCATTACTTTTTAATTTCCTAAAAAGTTTCTAATAAGGGACTTTGTCAAATGCTTTCTGAAAATGTAGATACACTATGTCAACTGGCTCACCTTTATCCACATGTTTATTTTACGCCCTCAAAAATATTTGGCAGATTGGTGAGGCAAGACTTTTCTTGGCTAAATACATGTTGGCTTTGTCCCATTAAACTATTCTTATCTATATGTTCAGCAATTTTGGTTTTTATGATAGTTTATATCATTTTGCATGGCACAGATGGGAGACTCGCTGGTCTGTAGTTTCCTGGATCATACCTTGATCCCATTTTTAAAAACTGGCATTATATTGGTAACCCTCCAGTCTTCAGGTACCATAGATGATTTTAAAGATAATTTACAAATTACTAATAGCTGGTCTGCAATTTCATTTTTTAGTTCTTTCAGCACTCTGAGATGTCCAGATGATTTGCCACTCTTGGAAGGTATTCACACAAACTCTCCTGCACAAAGTTACACCAGCTTTTGGCATGGCATACTGTAACTTGTGCATGTTGCCTTAAACACATACTTTATAAAATCAAAAGTGTGTATACAAATCCAAACTCTGCTCCAACTCCACCCCTACGCCCCAGGAGCACATTTATTTTGTATGTACAAAAATACATGTGATATCAAGTTATGTGCATACTTGTATTCAAAGACTGGCAAAATTTCTAATGACTTGGTGAAAATTTTTAAAAAGGTGCAAATAACACCACTAATATCTATAGCAATAGTTCTCAACCTTTTTTCGTTCGGGACACACATAACAAATGGTTCTCAAATGTGTGGCACACTGAACACATGATCATCACGGGGCTAAATGTAAACATATACTCTGTATCTACAGGAACCACTCTGACCCCCAACAATGGGTGCAGAACAGAACTTGGACATTCTCCATTCAATTTACCATACAAAAAAAATATTTCTGGTGTCATCTCAGAATCAGCAACATAAACACTCTCTCCTACCAGGCGCAATAGCCCTCCTTATGAAAAAACAGTAATTTACCACCAATAAATGTCCTATTGAGAAAACACAACAATAAGATTGATACAAATGCCTAGTAAAATGCCTCACTTTGGTTACACATGTAGAATCGACCTTCACCAAGTACAGAAAGACTGGAAATTACAAATATGGAGACAGAAACTGGAATGGAAACCCAAATAAGCCACTCTGCATTCAGTGCAAAACTGAAGAAATGGAAAAAGAAATATAGCACCTAACAGACTCCCAGGATCTGAAATAATGTACACAAACTAATGCACAAAAAGTTACACCTGTATTGTGGAACTCATTCAAACAGTAACAACCCTACCTATGAAAAGACAATGCCACAAATATTTAACCAGGCCCTAAACACCAATACACCTCCTATTAGGAAAAGAGAACAAGCCAAGCTGCTATAGATCCTTACACAGAAACTACAAGCTTGCAGAATACACTTACCTGGGTCACACACGCAGAGTACAAACAAAGAATAAAATGTTTTTGCTTTTCCATTGCTGCACTGCATACACTCAGTCTGACTTCTTGCTGTTACCAGTTCAGTTTTTGTCTCCATATTTCTCTTTATATATTTCTCAAGAAATATAAAATAATAATTCTAAAACTAGAATAATAAATATAATAAATGTTTCAAAACAGCTGATAAATAGAATAACATCCAATCATTAAAAACTTAAAAATTCTCTAAACACCAATAAAATATTTGAAACAGCAGACATATCACATAATCCCAATAATTAAATTGGCAGCCAATCAAGAAAGATAACCTTTAAAAGCCACCTTTATTTACCTTCTCCAGCAACTCTCCTATTCTTTTCCCTTGTAGGCCAATAGCATACAGAAGAAACAGCAATGACTGCTGAAGCTCTGTCCTCACACTCCTCTTCCTTAGGATCCATGACTAGTCTGTCACACACACACATACACACACACATATACACACCAGTCACCTCCCTGACCAATCTCTCTCTCTCACACACACACACACCAGTCACCTCTCTGACCATTCTCTTTCTCTCTCTCACACACACACACACACACACACACACACACATCACCTCCCTGACGAATCTCTCTCTCTCTCACACACACACACACACACCAGTCGCCTCCCTGACCAATCCCTCTCTCACACACACACACCAGTCACCTCTCTGACCACTATCTTTCTCTCATACAGACCAGTTACCTCCCTGACCGGTCTCTTGCTCTCACACATGTTTTCTCTTTCTTACACACACAGTCTCAATCATACACATTCAATCATACACATTCAATCATACATATATGCTGGCTCTCTATTTGTCTCACTCATTCATCCCCACCCCCAGCGTACAAGGCAGCTGGTATGCTGCTATTAAAGCAAGTTATGGAAACTGCAGCAGGAGTGACTCCCCCGGATCCTACAGCAGTAAGAAGGCAGCACTCAGCTATTTGCCTTTGGCACAGAGCAGTCAGCTGAGAATGTGGTTTCGGGGGTTTCCTGCCGAGCGGCTTCTTGGTAAATCCATTGAGTAACTAACCATGATGTGCAAGGAGTCAGTGACAGTCTCTCAGTGGGTCATTGTTGGTCACACGGATGAGTGGCCAGAGCAGAAAGGCCATGATTCTAGCTGCAGGAGCCAGGGGAAGCTCCCGCAGTGCAGAGACTACAGGTAGGAGGGGCTGAGAATAGCGGCTGTAGGCCGCAGATGTGCAGAGCCCTGGGAAGCCAATGATAGGCTCCCCGTGTTATGAGGAGGCTGCATTTTGAACTGCAGGAGCCAGTTGCAGGCTCTGCACAGCCTGAGGAGAGGCAGAAAGTGTTCCTGAGGGGAAGGCTGGAGCGGACAAGCTGCTGTCAAGCCACTGCAGCTGCCAGCCTTCCTCCAATGAACTTGGCTGCAGTCATGAGTCTGTGAGCCTAGTGCCACCATGAAGAGAGAGGGAAGCTGCAGAAGGCAATGGCGGCCTTACAATTTAGACCACAATCCTGCTGACATCAGGTCTGGAGCAGGGGCCATATAAAAAAGTTAAACACCGCAGACTCAGGGCAGCTACTCGATGGATTTCCCAAACAGCAGCGTGGCAGGAAATCTCCATGGCCACATTCTCAGCTGATTGCTCTGCGCTGCGATGATTGTAGCACAGGCAAACAGTTGCGTAATGCCTTCTTACCACTGTGGGGGCTGAGGGAAGTCTTGGCAGCCTTGGGACATGATATCTGCAGCTGCAGCAGCAGCAGCAGCATAGTCTTTTCTTCTTCCCGTGTGCCTAGTAAACTTCACTTCCTTTTCTAGGCCGCAGGGGTGGAAAGAAGAAAGGGCCATGTTATTGTTGCCGGCTTCCACAAACACTGCTGCCGTTCCACTCCGGCTTGAATGTGCTGATAGCACAGGCAGGAACGGCAGCAGTGTTCGTTGAAGAGTTGTGTGCATCTCGCTGGGGTGAGGAGAGGGAGGGAAGAGCAGCGGGAAAGCAGGAAGTGTGTGACATACCTGCCGGTGCCTGATGACACATCAACTACATTGCAATATTGCAGAAAGATATCACTCATTGTTTGAAAGTGCCTTTAGCTCATCATTATGGTCCAGAAAAAAACACTCTATAATCACTTTATAATATTAATTCTATCTCATAATTTCACACACAAAACCCACATATTTTTTATGATAATTAAAACCTATCATATAGATCAGGGGTGGCCAATTTCCATCCTCAAAGGCCACAAAAGAGTCTGGTTTGCAAGATATCTGTAACGAATATGCATGGAATTGATTTACATGAACTGCTTGTCACTGTATGCAAATTTAACTCATGCATATTTATTATGGACATCATGAAAACCAGGTTAGTTTGTAGCTCTTGAGGACTGGCATTGACCACCCCTTATATATATATTACTTTCCATGCAATAATATTAATTTACAATTCAAAGAATCATGCATTAAATATAAGAACAATCTTATGTTCTTATGTGTTCTTAATGCTCCACAAATTTCCAAAGCTAACAATACTGCATGTAATCTTCAGGTTATTCCAATGCTTAATACTATTCCAAATTGCTACAGAGATAGATAACTTCCCCAATGCTTCATACACCAAATTTATGTGACACTTGCAACTCTCCCTAATTGCTGCAGGCAATGCTTTCCCAAATTACTGCAGAACTAGCTTTTCAACTGTTTTAGAACTTCATGTATTCCCAACCATCATTTCGCCATAAAAGTGGCTTCAGCAGGGCAATATATGCACAGGAATTTTGAAATGTAGAGCAAGTGGATTTATTTAAATTCTTTAGATGACTTAAAATTGCACTGTTTGGTGCTGGGTCCTCAGAAATTACACACTCAAGATGTCATCCTAAATCCTAAACCAAAAGGAATGCCACCTGATCCCCTCAAATCCATTAATAGCAGCATTTGAGCATTTAGTTTTAAGGGATGTGACACAAATGAAGTGAGTACTGTCTAGTTAGATTTAACTTGGCAGCTCCGAAGGTCATCAAATCTTCACAAGACAGCACTGTTCTGTTCGTACATCTCACTTTGAATGTCAAAGTGGCCCCTAACCCCTACACTAATACCTAAACCTCACCTCGAGTTACTTAATAGGTGGGCCTCCCATAGAGATATAAATACCTATCTATGGTCAGGGCATTATGACTAGTCTCTCTCTCTCTCTCTCTCTCTCTCTCCCCCTCCCTCCCTCCCTCTCTCTCCCCCTCCCTCCCCCTCGGAGCTTAAGTGTGGATAAAGCCCTATTACACAAATGAAAAAGATGTACTGTGAGCCCACCCCAATATCCTCTCATTTGCATCACACCAAATGTTATGGTGCTTTTGCATGCGAAAATGCCATTTAGCACTTTGATAAATGACCCCCATTAGTGAAGTATACTCTTGATAGCCATGATTCATAGCATTGAAAACTTATATGTGATGGTTTAGATGGTGTTCTGGAATGATTGTTAGAAGATACTTCCAGTTGGAAGATGTTGGGTTTTTTAGATATAGTAGTTGGGCATTGGTCGACCTTAAAATTCAGTTAACAAAATATTAGATCTTCAGGATCACTTGGCATGTAAGGTTTATTTTAAAATGGTGCCTGCAGTGAGTCGCATTTGGTCAGGAAGAACAGATGGGGGCGGATTTTAAAAGCCCTGCTCGCGTAAATCCGCCTGGATTTACGCGAGCAGGGCCTTGCCCGCCGGCGCGCCTATTTTCGATAGGCCGCCGGCGCGCGCAGATCCCCGGGACTCGCATAAGTCCCGGGGTTTTCAGTCGGGGGTGTGTCGGGGGCAGGGCTGATCGGCGCGGCGTTTTGGGTGCGGGACTTGGCGTTTCGGGGGTGGGCCCGGGGGCGTGGTTTCGGCCAGGGGCGGTCCGGGGGCATGGCTGCGCCCTCCGGAACCGCTCCCGGGTTGCGTCTCGGCGCGCCAGCGGCCCGCTGGCGTGCGTGGATTTACGCCTCCCAGAGGGAGGCGTAAATCCGTGGAGAAAGGTAGGGGGGGGTTTAGATAGGGCCAGGGGGGTGGGTTAGGTAGAGGAAGGGAGGGGAAGGTGAGGGGAGGGCGAAAGCGAGTTCCCTCCGAGGCCGCTCCGATTTCGGAGCGGCCTTGGAGGGAACGGAGGCAGGCTGTGCGGCTAGGCGCGCGCCGGCTGCCCAAAATCGGCAGCCTTGCGTATCTACTAAAATCCAGCGTACTTTTGTTTGGGCCTGGAGCGCGAACAAAAGTACGCGAACGCGCCGTTTTTAAAAATCTACCCCATGGTGAGCAGGCACATCCCCAATCGTGATTTCTGGTGGCTTGAAAAAGGACCACTGAAGAGCAAGTGTTTTTACAAATTGGTAGGGGGGTTAGCATTGATATTTGCTTTTTTAGTATTTTTCTATATATTTTTTGTCAGAGTAAATGTTTGGAAGTGAATTGATACCAGATGTGTTTAAACTGTAGCTGCACTGGCTTTCCAGCTTTTAAGATAAGTGAATACATTCTATATTTTGAAATTCCTATGCATATATTTCCTCTGATGAAGCCACTCTTGTGGGGAAATGAGGACTTCTTTGTTGGCTACATGACTTTGAATTTTGACTTCAGTCATATCTAATTCAAACAGTTCATGAGCAGTAGACTCTACCACATTATAATAGCCTCTGACTAGATTTGCAGGAATTGTGTGATGAACAACAGATTTTCAAATTCTGCAGTTTTCAAGTTCCATAACAATTTTGTAAATTTTCCTCTGTTTTTCATATAACCCATCTCATGGTAAATAAAATATAACCAGTTACTGTTGAAGGAAAAATCCAATCACATTTTCTGGCTACAGGGTTCTTGAAAAGATTGGTTGAAAAGTGGTAGTGAACCATGCTGCCAGATTACTTGTTCACTGGATAGGTAGACCCTCCCTTCTATGACTGAACAGTGAATCCTCTAAATGTGTGGCTTCTTTTTTTAGTTTAGTTTTATTTGCTTGATAGACCACCTTTCCCTTGGGCATGAAGGAGATTAATAAAAGCTAAACATTTGATGCATAGTATTTAAAAAATAGTATATAAGCAATACAATATTAGCAAATTCAAAACATAACCAATAAACATAATTACAACAGGAGGTATTTAACAATAACCTAAAGAACATTACAAAAAAATGTAAATACATTAAATATATAACAAAGCAAAATTAATACATAACACTTTAAAAAAAAAATCTGCAGATGAATTTAACTGCTATTAGTGACTCATCAGATTAAAACACAAGGTCAATAACGAGAGCTAAAAAATGTGGGTTTTTTTTGAACACCAGAAAATTGGCAACCTTTTCCTCATGTGACCCTAAACACTGGAAAAGATTTCAATCCAAACAATGTTATGGAGTCTCAATTTAGTGGACCCTTGAGCCGACCTGCAAGAGACTGGGAAAGGTATTCAATGTCTCTGGTGCACCGCAGGCCGGGAGGCAGATGTTTAGGCAGGATGTAGAGGTGCTCTTCACCCTGGAAGCTGGTGCTCCCCCGGGAGGAGCCCGAAGGAGCCCAGCCGCTGGGACTTAGGCGAGTTGATGATCTTGAGACTGAAGCGGGCAGGCTGATGAGCAGGACTGAGAACTGGAACCAGGCAGGAACTGTGGCAAGACTCGGGTACTGGAACCAGGCAGGAACTGTAGCAAGACTCGGGTACTGGAACCAGGCAGGAACTGTAGCAGGCAAGCAGGAACGAAGCGAGTTCCAAAGGCAGCTCACTCCGGGGCACGGAGCAACAGGGAACAGGTTGGTAGCCCGTTGCAAGGCGAAGACTGAGTGTCCGCGGCCGGCTTATCAAGGCCGTGACGTCTGACGTCAGGAACTGGGCGGAGTCACCACTGGCGGGAAACAGCCTAGAAAAGTGCCCAAGTGGCGCGCGCATGTGCCTAGAGGCAGGGCTTCCATGGGAGGCTTCCCGGCGGCGCGGCCCTCGTGGGGACGCCGCCGAACAGGCCGCGAACTAGGCCAACAGAAGCGGGAACAGGTCCAGGAACACGGAGGTAAGGGTCTGGTCGCGGCGCTCGCAGCCAGAACCGTAACAAACAAGATCAGTGGTCCCAACTTGCTAAAATTTACACAAAAAGGGTTTCTCCATAAAATATAAACGTCAGGTTCAAGAGAGAGTTCACAGACAGGTAGAAAAAAATATATGGATATAGAAGCAATTAAATATCCTTAGAGCTAGAGCTTCCTCTCCTGGCAGAACTCAGTGAAAATAATTTCTAACAACAGATGATTCATCTGAAATAAATAATTAGACTTCCAATAGCACTGATCTTCTTTACTTGAATCCCCATGATCCTCCCAGGGGCTCTTCAGAAAGAAGATGTTAGGCCAGAAGTTCCCAAATCTGTCACGGAGGACCCCCAGTCAGTCAGGTTTTCAGGATCTCCACAATTAAAATGCATGAAATGAAATTTGCATGACATAGAGGCACTGCATGCAAATTAATCTCATGCATATTCATAATGGAGATCCTGAAAATCTGACTGGCTGGGGGTCCTCCATGACAGATTTAGGAACCACTGCCTTAGGCCTAGAAGCAGAGTAGCAAAATTATTCCCCCCATAGGAAAATGTGCTGCCAGAGCTTAATTATGTGTTGAGTAATAAAATATTTTCTCTTTTAGTTTTAAATGTATTACCTAGTAACTTCATTGTGTGTCTCCTGGTCTTTGTACTTTTCGAAAGAGTAAACGACTGATTAAAGTTTGCTCATTCCATTCCACTCATTATTTTATAGTCCTCTATCATATCCCCCCTCAGCCGTCTCTTCTCCAAGCTGAAGAGTCCTAACCCCTTTAGCCTTTCTTCATAGGGGAATTGTTCCATCCCCTTTATCATTTTGGTCGCACGGCTCTGTACCTTTTCTAATTCTGCTATATCTTTCTTGAGATGTGGTGACCAGAACTGCACACAAAACTCAAGATGAAGCTGTACCATGGAGCGATACAGAGGCATTATGATATTCTCTGTTTTATTCCCCATTCCTTTCCTAAAAATCCCTAGCATTCAGTTTGCTTTCTTGGTTGCTGCTACACACTGAGCAGAAGATTTTAACGTATTCTCAACAATGATACCTAGATGCTTTTCTTGAGTGGTGACTTCTAATATGGCTATAATTTGAGTTGCTCTTCCCTAAGTGCAGCAGTTTTCACTTGTCCATATTCAATTTCATTTGCCATTTATATGCCCAGTCTTCCAGTTTTGCAATGTCCTCTTGCAAATTTTCACTATTCTGTTGTGATTTAAAATAATTTTGTGTCATCTGCAAATTTGATCACCTCACTTGTTGTTCCCATTTCCAGATCATTTACAAATATATTAAAAAGCAGGGGTCCCAGAACAGATCCCTGGGGCACTCCACTATTCACCTTTCTCCATTGGGAAAATTGACCATTTTACCATCTCTCTGTTTTCTATCTTTTAACCAGTTAGCAATCCACAATAGGCCACTGCCCCCTATCCCATGACTTTTTAATTTCCTAAGAAGTGTTTCATGAGGGACTTTGTCAAATGCTTTCTGGAAATCCAAATACACTATATCAACTAGCTCACCTTTATCCACGTTTATTTATGCCCTCAAAAAAATGTTGCACATTTCTGAGGCAAGATTTCCCTTGGCTAAATCCATTTTCTTAATATTCAAACAACTTCTGTAGATCTTTCTAATCACTCAAAAACTATCATCTCTTACAGATCTTCTTTCTTAGATGCCATTAGTACTGTAACTTTATAATCTGAATACAAGTAGGGAAAGTGTGCATCCTTGTATTACTCCTTAGGGATGTGAATCGTTTTTCAACGATTAAAATTATCGTCCAATAATGTTTATATCGTCTTAAATCGTTATAGAACACGATACAATAGAAATTCTAACGATTTATCGTTAAAAATCGTTAAATCGTGTTAGTGCGCACTAACTCGAGTTAGCTAGACAAAAAAAGTAATGTAATGATCAGCACTCACGTGACTAGAACTTGTTTGTTTATTATTTTTGTTAGCAGGCACCTGAAATGCTAGTGCATGTTGAATTTGCCAATCACTGTGCATTTTAGAAAGGTGGTCCTGGCTGGAACTCGATTTAGTGCGCACTAACTGAAAATGATACAAATAAACACTTTCCAGGTCACTGAAGGTCAGTTAGGAATGAATATGTGTTCCTATTGGCTGGCTGCCCTCTTATCTATTGATGTTACCAAGGTTACCACTGAGGTGATGGTTGGGGGGATGGGAAATGGAACTGGAAACTAACGAACACCAACAGAAAATGAAACAAAGTGTTCACACTTCCCAGGTCAGTAAAGGTCACTTAGGAATGAATATGTATGTATGTATTCCTATTGGCTGGCTGTGCTCTTATCTATTGATGTTACCAAGGCTAATACTGAGGTAATGGTTGGGGGGATGTGAAATGGAAACAGTTGGAAGCTTGACAAAAAAAGTAATGTAATGATCAGCACTCACGTGACTAGAACTTGTTTGTTTATTATTTTTGTTAGCAGGCACCTGAAATGCTAGTGCATGTTGAATTTGCCAATCACTGTGCATTTTAGAAAGGTGGTCCTGGCTGGAACTGTACACAGTTCAAATATATGTAATTGATTGTTGGTAAGTGTATTTTTTAAGTAGCCACACTGGCACCAGTATGTTTACTTTTCCTCCTACTTAACTCACTAGCTCAGCTTTGTAAGAAGGGCTTCTCTGCTTGTGTGTTGTTTTTGTTTGGTGTGAGGAGAGCAGAAACATCAGATCTTTATTCAATCTACTACAGTCATCTCTTACAGTGCCCTATCCCTATTAATACCAGGAGTGTTGTGATCTTCCTGCACACAGTGCCCTAACCCTGATACCAGTCTGAGACAGCTCCCTCCCTGCATTACTAGTGAGAGGCTGGCTTCACAGACAGGGGGGAGCTGCCTGACCCTCACTCCTGACTTCCCCCATGTCCCAGCTAGTGAATGGTGTGTGGGTGAGGGGGGGGGGAGGATGGTGAAGTCTGAGACAGCTCCCTCCCTGCATTACTAGTGAGAGGCTGGCTTCACAGACAGGGGGGAGCTGCCTGACCCTCACTCCTGACTTCCCCCATGTCCCAGCTAGTGAATGGTGTGTGGGTGAGGGGGGGGGGAGGATGGTGAAGTCTGAGACAGCTCCCTCCCTGCATTACTAGTGAGAGGCTGGCTTCACAGACAGGGGGGAGCTGCCTGACCCTCACTCCTGACTTCCCCCATGTCCCAGCTAGTGAATGGTGTGTGGGTGAGGGGGGGGGAGGATGGTGAAGTCTGAGACAGCTCCCTCCCTGCATTACTAGTGAGAGGCTGGCTTCACAGACAGGGGGGAGCTGCCTGACCCTCACTCCTGACTTCCCCCATGTCCCAGCTAGTGAATGGTGTGTGGGTGAGGGGGGGGGAGGATGGTGAAGTCTGAGACAGCTCCCTCCCTGCATTACTAGTGAGAGGCTGGCTTCACAGACAGGGGGGAGCTGCCTGACCTTCACTCCTCCGGGGTATTGTGATCTTCCTGCACACAGTGCCCTATCCCTGATACCAGGGGTGTTGTGATCTTCCTGCATGCAGTGCCCTATCCCTATTAATACCAGGAGTGTTGTGATCTTCCTGCATGCAGTGCCCTATCCCTATTAATACCAGGAGTGTTGTGATCTTCCTGCATGCAGTGCCCTATCCCTGATACCGGGATGTGTGCAAGAAGATCACAACACCCCCGGTATCAGGAATAGGGCACTGTGTGCAGGAAGATCACAACACCCCCAGTATCAGGAATAGGGCACTGTGTGCAGGAAGATCACAACACCCCTGGTATTAGGGATAGGGCACTGTGTGCAGGAAGATCACAACACTCCTGGTATTAATAGGGATAGGGCACTGTGTGCAGGAAGATCACAATACCCCTGGTATCAGGGTTAGGGCACAAGTTCTAGTCACATTGACTGATCACATTACTTGTTTTGTCAAGCTACCAACTGTTTCCATTTCCCATCCCCCATATACTGTCAGTAGGAAACTTGGTAACATGAATAAATAAGAGGGCAGCCAATAGGAATACATATTCATTCCTAAACTGACCTTAACTGACCTGAAAAGTGTCAAATTGTATCATTTTCAGTTAGTGCGCACTAACTCCCAGTTAGTGCGCACTAACTCCCGTTAGTGCGCACTAATCGGAAAAAACGAATTTTAATGATTTTTTAACTTAAAAATCGTGCCTAAGACGATTTTCTTGCCCTGCCACACGATTTCTATCGTTAAGACGATATGGAAAACGATTCACATCCCTAAACTTTTGTCATTTCCATGTTCTTTGTATTTCCTGCTGTCTTTCTTTCTGTAGAGGTTCATCTCCAATAATTAGTTTTGGTATATCAGCTCTACACATTATTTTAATCACTTTCCTATGATTAGTATAGCATTGGCATTGATAATAAACATAGAAATGATGGCAGAAGAAGACCAAATGGTCCATCCAGTCTGTCCAGCAAGGTTTTACACTTTTTTTTTTCATACTTTTCTATTACTCTTGTCCCTTTTAATAATTTTTTTGGTTCTATTTCCCTGCCACCCCAGCCTTCGTAGATAGCAGTGCTGGAGCTGCATGATGGACCCTTGGTCTGACCCAGTATGGCATGTTCTTATGTTCTTAAGTAATGCACATTTGCTCCTGCCCCACTGACTGCAACTTTTCAAAATGGTGCCAGCTGACTCCATTCACTCCCTTGCAGGTGGGGGGGAAGGGTCCATTTTTACTTTTTGGATATATTGAGGAGACAAGATAGTGCACTTTGGGGCAGGGCTTCTACCAGCCTTGCTGTTAAAACATTTTTTGCTCCGTGAGGGCATAAGGGCTTGAGACCTGGGCCTTGGAGGATTGCCACTAGCCCACCAGAGACTTTAATTACATTTTTGTGGGACATCATGCAGGCCACATGGTCCCTTTAAGGCTGTTTGGCTCTTTGAGCAAAGCTCCACTCCTCCAGGCTGAAAAAAAACATCACTGCATCTCTAAGGTGTAGTTGTTTTATTTTATTTGTTTATTTTTAAAACAAGCTTGCAAAAGCCTTTTTCATGTGCCAGATTTTACAAAAATTCTGGCTGCATGTGAAAGTTTACTCTTGCAAAGGCCTCTTTTGTGAAATTTTTAATAGTTTTTGTGAAACATTTCATGTAAAATGCCCAGCCTTTCACATTTTTATACATTTGTGGGTGCTGTGCAAAATTGTTTGCACTTCAATCCATTTTGTGAAAAATGTTCACACATTTCTATATTATATTAATTATTTATTTAAAGACACTTATCCCACTCTATCACCAATTCTAGGTAGGTAACATAATAAAAAATCCTAAAATCCTAAAACAAACCAGCACTAAAATCTCTAAACATAAGATAGAAAGACTGCACTCCAAAGATAAAGATGTAACTAAACATATCACAATTCTCAGAATAACATTCCTGTCCAGCAAGTCATGCTAGTTGATTACCTCACCACTTTAGGACCATCCAGATTTCTAAAACATCCACTTTTTCAAATCAAAACATAGCTCATGATAGTATCATCAAAGGCCAAAGTAAAAAAGATGTATTTCTAAGAATTTTCTGAAATGCTCAACCATAGAAGCTGCTTTGCTTTTCTCAAGCAAAGCATTCCAGAGCTGGGGACCAGCTACACAGAAAAGGCATTCTCGGGATTCAGCTAATCTCATGAGCTTAACCGATGGTACATCAAGAAAATTGCATTGAGATGAGTGCTGGGGCTGAGATGGACAATAAAATATATCTTCAAAATCATATTCAAACAACTTGGAGCCAGGTCATGAACACCTTTGTAGATGGTAGTTAGATTTTAAATTTCATTCTCTACTGCACTGGAAGCCAATGCAGTTTAAAAGTAATTGGAGCAATATGATCTCGCAACAGAGCACCAACCACCAGGTAAGAAGCTGTATCCTGTATTATCTTTAATACTCCTGTTACCTAATAGGGAATTGTAATATACTTTAGTATATCAGCCTCACAGATTGTAAAACATTTATAGGTTATTATTGTCACTCTTATCCATATCCACTAGTGTAGCTAATTTAAACAAACAAGGCATTCTTTTGTTATAGAAACATTTTTCTTAAAAGAGCATTTTTATTTGAAATTATTTGTTACCTGAATTGCAAGGACTCTAGGCGGCGTACAACAGTGCTAACAAAAAAATACATGTTTCAAAAATCATACAAGCTTATCAAAAAATGCATGCATCAAAGCAACAGACACCATAGACAAAAAAATTGAAGTGTAATAAGTAATATAACTTTTTATAGTTTATTATAAACTCTTCTTTTCTTGTCTGCTGAGTTTCTCTTAATAGTTCATGTAAAGAAATTACACTTAAATGTTTGCGTCTTCACTTCTTGCTAAAATATTATTTTCCATGGTCGCACTTAATGAATTAGGATGTTTTATTGCACAATCTAAAACATGTTCAGTTAACAATCAATCAGCAAAACATAAATATTGGTGACAAAAACAACGCAACCACCCATCATCCGTCACATCACCAAGGAAAATCTCAGAAGCAAAACATTAGGTTTTTGTGATTAGTGCTGACTAGCAATCACTACATAATTTATTAACTCAATATTTCTGAATAAATATTACAGACTTCAAACCCAAGATGTTGTCCAATCTTGAATTAAAACAACCCCCATCTACTTGTCTTAATTGAATGTCTAAGGTTGAAATCACAAGACAGCTCTCATGTCCATTTTATTTTCATGTAATTTTGATACAATCTACTCTTGCCAAATCATCCATTACACACTTTTTCTTTTTTTTTTTCTTCTGGATAACAAGTGTGGGCAGTTTCCCACCCATTCTATT
The DNA here is from genome assembly GCF_901001135.1 of Rhinatrema bivittatum. Taxonomy (NCBI): domain Eukaryota; kingdom Metazoa; phylum Chordata; class Amphibia; order Gymnophiona; family Rhinatrematidae; genus Rhinatrema; species Rhinatrema bivittatum. The sequence continues at coordinate 146,026,671 of NC_042620.1, forward strand.
TGGTTGCTTCTATGAATCTCACTATATAGCAAACACTATATTTCCAAATTGTGATGATATGGATTAAATAGAGGGTTTTTTTCCTCACTTTGAATTTGCAGACTAATTCAGCTCAAAATTGAACCAGGTGAATTTCAGCTTAGTTCAAGTGGGACAAAAAAAAAACCCAGCGGTTTCCCTGAGATCCATTGGAAACTTCTGTTGAATTTTATATTCTGCTTTTTGGCACTTCAAAGTGGATTACATTCAGGTACTGTAGTTATTTCCCTGTCTCAAGAGGGTTTATAATCTAAGGCCTAGATTCATCAAAATGCTATAAATTTTGTATGAATAATGCCTGTGGTAAGGAAAAGGGACATGGTTAGGATAATTTTTTAGTTAATACCATGCAGTATTCTAGCACTTTGCATAGGTATTTTATCACATGTGATATTGGGTGAGAGAGAGAGAGAAGTCTCTCATAGTAGTTAACTATTTATACCACTATAGGAGGGTCATCTAATAACTCAAAGTGAAGTTTTGGGGGTGGACTAGGGTTTTGGAGCCAGTTTTACATACACAGTCAGATGTAAGAATACCACAGTACACATCAGTGATTTGAATGAGATGTGGATATGATTTGCAATGAGGAAAGATTCGCAAAGATGAGATTTCTATAGTGTTCTCTCACCCTAACTTGATGCATCTCTACCTGGGTACTATCAATATAAATAACGTGAATTCCAGTTTGGGCATATCGCACAGCTTATCACTAGGACAAAAGGTGTATTTATTTTTGGCGTTAAAAGCGTGTGATGGTATGCGTTATGCTATCACACACAGAGTTAATGGCCCTCATGTTCATAAACCCCACCCAAACTCCTTCCCTTTGACTAAAAACTAAAAATCTGCATTTGCATCTCTTGATGCAATAAATAACGCATGCGTTATGGTGTTATCGTGGGCGTTATGGCCTTAACGCCCACGATAATGGCCTAACACACTTTGATGAATGACCCTGTTAGTTGTTACCTGAGGCAACAGAGGGTAAAGTGACTTGCCCAAGGTCACAAGGGGGCTGATGCAATATCATGCGCACAAGAAACGTGCGTCCAACATGGAAGCACGTTTTTTGAATGCCCGCATAAGCCCCCTCTTGGTGCTTGATCTAATAGTCTTATGAGCTGATGTGCTAAAAGGGACGCGCATTGGATAATTTGTGCATCCCTAGCTCGTCCATGCCATCGAGCGCCCAGGAGAAAATGGCTGAGTGCAGGTAAGGAAAACAGAGACTTAATTCTCTGACCATCTGTTTTCCTAACCCATGCACAGCCACGGGTTAGGAAAATGGACACTTGTAAACTGAGCATCCCTTTTCCTAACCTGACTGCTGTCAATTTTTTTTTTTTTTTTTTTTTGCAGCTTTCTTTGGTTCCTCTTGCTTAGTATCGCAAAATATTAAGTAGGAGGAACCCCAAAAAAACTGTTCTTTTTGCTCTTCTGATCATGGCTTGGAATACCTCAAAACTTAATACCAGCACTGGGCTGGTGTTAATTTTTGAGTGCTAAAATGTGCGTGTCAGCTGCACATTATTTTTTAAATTGGGGGTACTAGCTAATAGCCTCATCAACATGGCATTGGTATGTGATGAATGCTATTAGCTACGTGCCAGAATGGACACGCATTTTGGATGCGCTAATCCCGATATTGCATTGGGCATATGTCTATGTGTTCAGCCGGGCATTTAACGGTACACTGAGCTCAGCACCTGATATTGCATTGGCCCCAAGGAGTGCAAAAGGATTTGAACCCCGGTTTGTAGTCCATTGCTCTAACCACTAGGCTACTCCTCTGTGGATCTCTTAAAAATCTGCCCCTGCTCCAGAGAAAACTAATGATTTCCAGAAATCCACAACAGAGTTTTCACTGCTCATTTGTGGATTTCCATGGATCAGCATGGATTTTTTGCAGGTAGCATATGCTTTGTAACAGTCTGTGCCACTCTAAAACCTCTCCACACAGATTGCCTAGGCAGTGCTGTACCAAGGAGGGAGGGGCATATTCTCTATGGCATATTCTCAGCACTGCTGGTTGGTCATCAGGAATCACCTTTCCTCCCATCTGGCTCAGGATGGTCCTCTTCTGCAGCAAGTGTGCTGTGGCTTGAGACATGGAATTTACCCAGTACAGTACACATTTATGGCAATAAAAGTGAGAGCTAATTCAACATGTCCAATTGCACAAGGTGCCATGCACTGGGGTGCCCTTTCTTGTGGTGATACAAGCTTGTGATAGTGCCATCAGCAGCCTCTTCCATCTTCCTGTCCCTTTTCCCTTGTGTAATCCTCCCCCTAACCCCTGACCCCCAGCAGAAATCCCTCCCTAGCCCTGGAGTTCCTCCCAACTCTAGCTCCAAAGCTATGCTAACCGATTGAGGATGAAGCAATGATGCCGGACTGGGACTGCTACCTCAGGAAGCAGCAGGTAACCATGTGAGTGGCAGTGGTAGGGAAGCCACAGGTGTATGGTGTGCACCAATGTCAGCGCCCCATCAAATTGTGACTTTACATCTAGATCTACAAGTTATCCCGAGAAGGAGGAGCACCAGTGTCCAGACCCTATAGAGAAAAAGGGGACCTGTGAGTTTTTCTGTCTCTACTGGGGAGAAGCAAGAGGGGAAAGTTTTTTGGCGGCACCATAGTCAAGTGGCTGCATAATTACTTCAGTCCAGAGCACGACACCAACAGCCCTCCGCAATCACTATGTCTGGATGACTGCACCTGGACAGCACCTGGGCTGCACCTGGACAGCAGCAGCAATGACAGGTGCCCACAGACACCTCCCTGCTGCTGGGCTTCTGCCACAAGGAGAGCTTACCACACCCAGCAGGACTACATTTTCAAAGACCTCCCTGTGCTGACTGTCGGCCATACGCTGGGAATATTGCCCAGCCAAGTTGCTAGAGGAGTGAGAGTTTCTGTGGAGGTGCTGGATGGCAGTGGTTCTCCATTCCTCTTCCACAGCAACAGCAAGCACAACCCGCCCTGCTCCACTGCTGCCGAAGTCTAGTACATCTCCTCCAAACCCTGGCTCATCAAAACCAAGAACTGTACTGGGTACCCTGGGAGGAAGCTTGGCAAATTCAGCAAGTCTAAGCAGAGCAGTACCAAGAGGGAGAAGGTGAGGCAGCCTCCATGCTCCTCCCCTGGCTCACAGCTGGCCCCCTGCCAGGGGTGAGTATGTGTACGTGTGTAACGTGGGGTTTTCTTTTTTATTTATTTATTTATTTATTTATAACTTTTCTATACCGATATTAGTGAGGACATCATATTGGTTTACATCGAAAAACAAAGCATAAACAATGGAAATTACATAAAACAGGGAGGTGTGGATGGAAAGATAGGAACTGAAAGAACATAGGTTGAAAGTACATAGGAATCAGGCTACTCTGAAACATATGAGAGCCAATGAACTTTGGGATTATATTTGTATAACCAGATAAAAACAACACAAAATAACTATGTATAAGGGTTAGGAATGGATTTGCATAGGAGGTTCAGGAGTGTTTGCATGGTTCCGGTGTGTTTGCATGGTGGTGGGAAGGATGTTATTGTTGATAGGCTTGTTTGAAAAGCCAGGTTTTCAAGTTGGCTCTGAATTTAGAGGTACAATATATATATTGACTTTGACTTATTGTTAACAGGGTCAAGGAGAAAAAATTAAACTCTTCCACTGAACGCTTGGCACCCAGTAAATAACTCATCTGACCCCAGTTATCAGTTGGTGGTTTGCTTTTTTATTGGTTTCCCCCAGGCTCACATTCTTTTCTGAATGGCTTTTGGGCAGGAGGGTTTCCTGGGACTCACCCTACAGGAATCTAGGATATTCAAGGTGTGGGGAAAAAAATGCCCTCCATTGCTTCATTTCTCATATTTGTGAATGGCTGTGTTTAAGGGTATAAGTGATCAGATGGGTATAGGAGGAAAGCAGCACTTCATATCTATGTATCCTGCTTCAAGGGGCTACTAAATACCACATGGGCCATAAAATAATTTGACTTTTGGGGCTGGATCACACAGGGTAGCTCTTATGCATAGTCTCTTTCCTTCCCAGAGCCTGAGTTGTTTGTTGGTGGGGGGGAAGGAATTCCCTTTCAGGGCCCGTGTTATGTTTTGGTATGGATGTGAACCCTGGGCCGAGGTGAGAGATGACTCCGCCCACACGGAGGAGCCCTGTGGGCTTCACCGTCGGTAGGCGCGGCTCAGAGGTTTAGGACACACTGTAAGGGAGACTTTATTATAGAAATAAAGGAGCAGAACCCGTGGAGCGGGGACTGCAGTAGAGATATACTTCTTGAGTCAGGGGTATGCTCAGAGTGATACCTCAGATGTAGTTGTCCGATAGTGGCCCGTGGAACAGGGCATGCCAAGCAGCCTTTGTAGTAGAGAAGCAATTACCTCTGATGTGTAGATCCGGTACTGGCCCGCAGAGCGGGGTACGCCAGACAGCTTTCTCAAGATGGTGCAATTATCTCAGGTGTGTAGATCTGGTAGTGGCCCACAGTGCGGGGTATGCCAAGGATGACTGTACAATGCTGGTGATGCTGAGGTAGTCAGAGGTACGGAAGCTCAGAAGGTTCCTGGAGAGATGAGGCAGTAATCTGTAGCATAGGTATGGTGAGACGAATCTTGCTGAGAGGAGCACGGTAGTGGCCCTGTTGCGTCTGTCGGTCACTGACGGCTGCGACCTCTCTGCCTTTCCTCTTTCTCTCCCCTTTCCCTTTCTTTGGACAAGATGGCTGTCTCTGGTGCCGAGTGCCACAGGCCTCAGCGTTCTCAGACCAGCATGGGCATCCCCATCTGCCTTGCTCACTCCCGTGGCCTCCTAGGGCGCGAGCAAGCACATCTCTGACTCTCAAATTCACATCATGGCGGGAACCTCAGGGGCGGCCCCACCACATGATGTCAGTACCTCCGGGTATAACTAGCCTCCGCTATCAATTTGAGTTAGCAAAGACTTTGCTTCGGTACTCTGCCTGCTCTAAGCTGCCAGCTTAGACGCTTCCTTTCGCTAAGGGCCTCGCTCCAGCAGAAGCTCTAGACACCCACTCCTCGGGAGTCTCTCGCTTCCAACTTCCCTTCAGGGTCCTCACTAACTTAGACAACTGCTCCTCGGGGGTCTTTCTCTTATTTCATTCCAGGATATTGAACCATTGGGTACTTGCTCCTCGAGGGCATATCTACTTCATATCCTGCACCACGGACCTTCGGTCCCACCATTCTACCATCAGGAACACGCCTTCACTCTGTGAGTACCTCTACGAACCAGCGCTCCAACTCCACCCACCAGCCGCAGCGTTACCCGCATTGTGGGCTCCTGCCTATCATGAACATCTGGGTGAGACTATACTTCTGAGCCTGTTGAGTGTATTGGCACCTCATGGATCAGTGCCTTACCTTCCTGCATTACCATCTATTACAGCAGTACAATAAAGACTCTATCCATTCTGTGTCTGCTAACTGTGTCAACCTATCGCAGTGGTTTCCCACGGGGCTCCTCCCCATGGGCGGAGTCATCTCCATTGCAACCAAGGGTCCACAATGCCTTAAACACAACAGGCCTGAGGCACAGGGTACACCGCAGGGAATCCCAGCAAGGCTAGGTAGAGTTGAAGTACAGGAAGGTACTCACGATGCGTACTTTCCACAGAAAGTTTAGAGAAGTAGGACAAACAGAGTTCAAGGCTGGGAGGCCCTCCAAGGAGCAGATAGCCCAGGAACGCGGAAGAGCCCCCGAGGAGTGGGTACTCAGAGCGTTCACACAGCAAGCCAGGAACCGAAGTCCAAGAGTAGTGGATACAGCAACAAAGAACTCCAAGATGCAGAATTAAGCAGGAAGGAAATCCTTGCTAACTCGTTAGTGCATAGGGCCAGTCTGCTTAAGTACAGGTAGCGAGACTACGTCATCTGGAGGGGACACCCCTGAGGTTCCCGCCATGACGTGTACATAGCTGGCCCATGCACGCATGCTTGCCTATGTGATTCCAGAAGCAAGATGGCGGTCGGCAGCGCCCACGCCATTCTGGGAATGCCATGGAGGTCAGTGGTGACTGGTGGAAGCCACAAATCGTCCTAGATTTGATGGTGCAGCGAAAAAAGAGGTGAGCATGAGAGGTGGCAGCCATCTGTGACCAACGGGCGCAACAGTACCCCCCTTCTTAGGGGCCCTCCACGGGGGTTTTGGTTTCCAAGGATAGGAAACATGGAATTGCCAGATCAACTCCTTGTCAAGAATGTTGCTTGCAGGCTCCCAACTATTCTCCTCAGGACCAAATCCTTCCCAGGATATGAGGTACTCCCAGCGCCTTCCGTGTTTTCTCACATCTAAAATATCTTCGACCTGGTAGGTGATCTCCTCTTCAGCTACGAGAGGTTGTGGTTAAGGTGTCTTCCTAGAGAATTCTGATAATATGAGAGGCTTAAGAAGTGAGATATGGAAAGCATTGTCGATGCGCAGTTTGGCAGGTAACTCTAGGCTGTAGGTGACAGGACCTTGGTGGCGAAGCACTGCGAAAGGCTCAATGTATCTCATTTGGCCTTCTATCCAGTCTTCTGAATAAGTTCCTTGGTGTGCTGCCAAAGTTGTTGCAGTTCTTGGGTCAACACCTGGGCTGCTGGAGATGGTACCGACAACGGAACCGATAAAGGAGGTAAAGGTTGTCGTCCATGGGCAAGTTGAAAGGGTGATGACCCTGAAGACTTTGATGGTTGAGAATTCAATGCAAATTTGGCCCATGGAAGCAGCTCAGACCAATCGTTCTGCCTGGAATTAACATAGGCTCAAAGAAATGTATTTATTTAAGATTTATATTCCACTTTTTGCCCTTTAAAGTGGATTACATTCAGGTACTGTAGGTATTTCCCTATCCCCAGAGGGCTTACAATCTAAGGGGGGTCATTTTCCAAGGAGTTACCGTGGGAGATAATTCCGCAAATTTTTTATTTTGTATTCAAGGGGTGGAGTTGGGGCGGAGCATATGTAAAGTAGGAAAGAGTTATCATGTGCCACAAAACAGCTGCAGTGTTAGCACAGCCAATATCTACACCTCTGTCATTTGCAGTATGTTGTGTGCTAGAGGCTGGTAAAGGTTTATCATGGTTCACAATGTTTCCAGACAGCCTGTTTCAGTATGGGGGGGGGGGGGGGGGGGGGGGGGGGGGGGTGGGGGGGGGGGGGGAAGAGAGAGAGAGAGAGAGAGAGAGAGAGAGACTTGCTATAGTGCCTCTTCCCTAGACAGGTATTTGTATCCCTATGGGAGGCCCACCTAGTAACTCGAGGTGGGGATTAGGTATGAGTATAGGGGGTTGGGGGCCACTTTCACATTCAACATACGAACAGAACAGTGCTCTCTTGTGAAGATTTGATGGCCTTCGGCATGAGGAAACTCACTCCAAGATGAGATTTGGGCAATGTTCTCTCCACCTAGCTTGATGGACACTCTACCTAGGCAACAACAAGCTAGGTGGAGAGAACATTGTCCAAATCTCATCTTGGAGTGAGTTTCCTCACTCCGAAGGCCATCAAATCTTCACAAGAGAGCACTGTTCTGTTCGTACGTCTCATGTTGAGGCGTACGAACGTGCGGGGTATGCCGAGGATGACTGTACAATGCTGGTGATGCTGAGGTAGTCAGAGGTATGGAAGCTCAGAAGTTCCTGGAGAGATGAGGCAGTAATCTGTAGCATAGCTATGGTGAGACAAATCCTGCTGAGAGAAGCGCAGTAGTGGCCCGAGGCACGGGGTAAACCACAGGGAATCCCAGCGAGGCTAGGTAGAGTTGAAGTACAAGAAGGTACTCACGATGCATAGTTTCCACGGAGAGTTCAGAGAAGTAGGACAAACAGAGTTCAAGGCTGGGAGGCCCTCCGAGGTGCGGATAGCCCAGGAGCGCGGAAGAGCCCCCAAGGAGCAGGTACTCAGAGCGTTCACACAGCAAGCCAGGAACCAAAGTCCAAGAGTAGTGGATACAGCATCGAAGAACTCCAAGGTGCAGAATTAAGTAGCAACGAAGAACTCCAAGGAACAGAATTAAGCAGGAAGGAAGACCTTGCTAATTCGTTAGTGCATAGGGCCAGTCTAAAGTACAGGTAGTGAGACTACGTCATCCGGAAGAGACGCCCCCGAGGTTCCCCCCATGACATGTACATAGCTGGCCCATGCGTGCGCGTGCACACCTATGTGACTCCAGAATCAAGATGGCGATCAGCAGTGCCCACAGCATCCTGGGAACACAGGGAGGTCGGCGGTGACTGGCAGGGGCTGCCACTTGTCCTAGATTTGATGGTGCAGCAAAAAAAGAGGTGAACATGAGAGGTTGCAGCCGTCTGCGACCAACGGGTGCAACAGCCCAGAATGACAGGGGTACCTTTCTACTCATTTTCCCAGGGGAGAGGTAACACTTTCTTTCACTACTGTGTGTCTGCTGTCAGTGCCAAATAATACACAGGAGACTCTGGATGAGTGTTCAAATAAAATAGTTTACTGATGGCGAATCAGGTGAAGAAATGGCACAAATAACATGGACCCTAGCACCACAAATGGTCCTTTTGGTTTACCGTCCTTCCTTATATCTGTGCAAGTGTTTCTTGTCACCAGGACAGGGGAAATACTCACCTACCAGTGCTTGGCTAAGTGAGGTTCCCAGGTGGGCAGAAAAAACCCTCCAAATCAAGTAAAACTTGAAAAAATACAGTCTGCGCACAAAGAGTAAAAATTCTTATCTCCCCAGGGCTAGTGACCTCCAGTTGGGTTCCTCAAAAGGTGTTCAGATGTTTTTACTCACAGTTAGTTGTCTCTCTCTCTCATTCTTGATCTCTTGTACTCTCCTATCTTTCTTGAATCCCAATGTGGAAGTGATTCTCTCAGGAACACACAGTCCTCAATGTAGTTCTTCAGATAGAAAGGGTCAACAGAAATCTTCCTCCTTGCTCTGGTAACAAAAAAACATTTTCCCCAAACAGTGCAAAAAACACCAGAAGATCCTTGAATCAGGTCACCACAATTCCCATGGTTCCCTAAATGGGTTACAAAGGGGCAGATCTTCCTTATCCTGAGCCCCTAGGAACAGGGTTCCCTATTCCCTAAACCCAGGTGACACCCAAAAGTTTCTCAAGCCTTCTTACCACAAAAATGTCCAAAATTCCAAAAGCAACCCTAGGTAAGGCCAGCCAGCCAATTAGTAAAATGGTAGTAAAGCCTCCTGACCTGGCTCAGAATCCCCAGGCATACTTGCCTGGATCCTCTTTGTAGACCAAAATCAAAACAAGAAAAAGGCTCCTTCCCTGCCTCCTCTCAACCAAAAAGCAATGCCTCCAGATCAGGGGTGGATTCCCGATGACGACCGGCCCGGGGATTCTCCACCCCGGCCGGCCCAGGAGATACCATGTGGTCTGTCAAAGCCGCGCTTGGCAGACCATGTGACTAGAGCGACCGGCCCACCGGGGGATGCCCCTTCTCCAGATTCTCAGTAGACAGCTGCTTAAATAACCTCCAGGGATCGCCATCCCAGCACCTTCAAAGTGGAGGGCTGCAACAAATGGTGCCTCCCTCCATCTTCCAGCCTCACTGTCCCTAGCCAGAGGAGTTTTCTCAGGGCCTTAATGATAATGAGCCCATAGGACCATTACACCTGCATCTGCCACTTCCTCTGCTGATTTCCCTTTGAAGTCTGATCTATGCAGGGCCCCACAGTCTTGCAGGACCCGACAGCTGCCTGTGATTCAAACCTCTTAGTGAAAACAGCAGAGGAGGAGGCAGCAGACACAGGTAAGAAGTGCTGCTCCCCTCTTTCTGTCAGGAAAGGATCACAAAAAGTAGTGGGGGGAAAGAGATGATTTTGCCAGACTGAGGAACAGTGGTAGTGTGCCCTCTTTGGCGCTGACCCAGGGTCCAGTTTTCCCTATTGCCAAATCTGTCAGGTATTAGGCTAAGTATAATGAATTGTAAGCAAGAACTTTCTATGAATGCAGTGACTTAAGGATCAGAAATGGAAAAAAAACCCAACCATACCATGGTCCAGCAAGATTATCAGCAAGAACAAGAAGTATCTCTCAATAGTAAACAAAAAATATTGTGCCCCTAAACGGGGGAGTCATTATTGCATGAGGAATTCATCATAGATGTCCAAATGCTACAGTGGATAATGCAAAGCAACAATAGGAAGGTCAATTTTATAATTGTGCACTGTGGGATAAAGTCTGCACATTTCTTTTCACACAGATGTAACTCCAATTTGCGCATAAGTGCTCTTGTACACACAAACTCACCTGCACAAAATTGGATATGTTTATAACTCTGTATGCCTACCATGTGTGTCAAGATGTAATCCACTGAGTTTTGTGGATCAGCAGAATAGAAGTTGTTTAAATAAATAAATAAATATACCTGTTTTATCAAGGGTGTAACTTGTACAGGTAAGCTTACACATGTATTTTTTTACATAAAAAGGTATGTGTGGAACATCTCTCTCCAGTGCATGTAAAAATAAAGAAAGAAAATGAAATACACAGTACTAACAAGCACAAGATTTATGACCCAGTACATACACACAAGAAATTGAGCAACTGTACAGGCAGTATTTACTCAGAAAATATAAACCCAAGGCCATTTTTTGTCCATTGTCCTTGAGATTTAGCTTGGCATGCATTTTATAAAACTTCAAAAATGGATTACTCTATCTTATATCTATTATACACACACATATGATATAGTAGATGGTGATAAAATCAACTGTACTGCAATGATCTATTTACACTGAGAGGCAGGGAGGGGGAGTAAGAGAAAAAACTAGATAAGAACCCTTAAGCAGGTCCATCAAGGATATTCTTGTCTAAGCATTGTCTACAGATCAAGGACAGCAGGAAAGAGAAAACAAGAAAAATGCTGCTTAACTCTTAGCAAAAGAACTATCAGTATCGGTCCCAAGCAAAATGGTAGAAGCTATTCTTAAAAACAAGATTACAAGCCATATGAATAGACATAGCTTAATGGAGAAGAGTCAACATGGATTTAGCAAAGGAAGGTCTTGCCTACCAATCTATTAGATTTTTTGAAGGTGTAAATAAGCATGCAGATAAAGGTGAACTGGTCAATATAATGTATTTTAATTTTCAAAAGACATTTGACAAAGACCCTCATGAGAGACTCCTCTGGAGTCATGGGATAGGAGACAATGTTCTATTGCGTATTGATAATTGGTTAAAAGATAGAAAACAGACTAAATGGTCAACTTTTCAAATGGAAAAAGGTCACTAGTGGAGTGTTCCAGAGATCTATACTGGGACCTATGCTATTTTACATATTCATAAATAATTTGGAAAAGGAAGCAATGAGTGAGATGATCAAATTTGAAGATGGCACAAAATTATTGAAAGTTGTTAAAACACAAGCAGATTGTGAGGAACTGTAGAAGGACCTTGTGAGACTAGGGGACTGGGCATCTAAATAGCAGATGAAATTTAATGTGGACACTGTTACGAAGGTTGGCCATGGAACCTGTGGCCGGCTCTCCTCACCTCTTACTCGCGGTTCAGACAACCCTCTCCCACTGCGCGGCACAGCAGGGACGCCGTCCCACCTCCAGACCCTCTCGTGCGGTTCACCCACCGCCGAGCCCCGTTCTGGCCGGGGATTTCCCTAGCGCACGCCTTTCCCCGAGACTTAAAGGGGCCGCGACAAGCTAGGGCTGCCGGGCCTCCTCTGATGATGTAATTTCCTCAGTGTTATTTAAGGCAAGCTCTGACAACCAGAGCTTGCCTTTGCAACTGGCTTCCTCTGTAGTTGTCTGGGCTCCCTGCTATTGTCTCTGACTCTTGGAACTCCTTCTTTTGATCACTGCCTGATCTTGACCTCTGCTTGTTCTTCAACCATGCTTGACCCCTGTCTGTTCCAGCCCTGTTCCAGCATCCTTCTGATCCAGCCCTGTTCCAGCATCCTTCTGTTCCAGCCCCGTTCCAGCGTCCTTCTGTTCCAGCCCTGTTCCAGCGTCCTCCTGTTCCAGCACCCATCTGTTCCTGCGTACCCCCAGGTAGTACCTCTTGGACTGACTCTCTGGTACTGACCCCTGCTTGTTTCTTGACCACATCTGACCTCTGGAACCCAACCGCTGCTTTGGCTGACATCTCTCAGATTCCTTCCTGGTGTTTGACTCCTGCTTCATCTGACTCTCCTTGAACTGACCTCTGGATCTTGACCCCTGCTCAATTGACCATGTCTCCTGATTCCAGCTCTGTTCCTTGCCTTGTCATCGTCTATGCTGTCCTGGTCCCCCTTGCTTCATCTGACCTCCAGTCTTGAACCTGACCGTGCTCCTCTCCTGTTGGTGGGCATGTCGGATTTCCACTCTCTCAGGAGACCCTGCGAGGCCCACCTAAGTCCAAGCAGCCCTGGTCCCTATGGGCTCCTCCCATGGGGGACCTCGGGCTTCCAGTGGTGAAGCTCTTCCTAGCCTCTGTCTCCATCCGTGCTCCGCCCCCTGTGGGCAGTTGCCTCCTGGTCCCTACCAGGAGGTGAATCTCTACTGCCACAGGGCAAGGGTCCACCCCCAAGCGCAACAGACACATGCAAAATGATGTATATAGGGCAAAATAATCTTAAATATAAAAACATGATGCTGGTTTCCATACTAGGAGTCACCACCCAGGAAAAGGACCTTGGAATCATTGTAAACAATACGTTGATATATTCGGCTCAGTGTGCAGCAATAGACAGAAAAGTAAATAGAAATGTTCTTTCTCCACAGTATGGGGTGGATTTTAAGAGCCCTGCTCGCGTAAATCTGCCCGGATTTATGCGAGTAGGGCCCTGCGCGCCGATGCGCCTATGTTCAATAGGCCTACCGGCACGCGCAGAGCCCCGGGACTCGCGTAAGTCCCGGGGTTTTTCGAGGGGGGCATGTCGGGGGCATGTCGGGGGGCGTGGCCGATCGGCGCGGCGTTTTGGGGGCAGGCCCGGGGGCGTGGCCACGCCCTCCGGAACCGCCCCCAGGTCACGTCCCAGCGCACTAGCGGCCTGATGGCGCGCGGGGATTTACTTCTCCCTCCGGGAGGCGTAAATCCCCCAACAAAGGTAGAGGGGGTTCTAGATAGGGCCGGGGGGTGGGTTAGATAGAGGAAGGGAGGGGAAGGTGAGGGGAGGGCGAAAGGGAATTCCCTCCGAGGCCGCACCGATTTCGGAGCGGCCTCGGAGGGAAGGTAGGTAGGCTGCGCAGCTCGGCGCGCGCCGGCTATACGAAATTGGCAGCCTTGCGCGCGCTGATCCAGGATTTTAGCTGATACGCGCGGCTACGCGCGTATCTACTAAAATCCCACGTACTTTTGTTGGCGCCTGGAGCGCCAACAAAAGTACGCCAACGCGCCGTTTTTGAAAATCTACCCCTATATGCATATGTTTCTTTATTACACTGTCACCCTGTATCATCTTGTGATATTGCATAGCTTAAATATTCTATAGGGTACAAGCATTCTCTATCTTGATTGGTTATTGTTTAAATGTTTCTGAACTTCTTATTGGATCTGTTCCTGCTTATGCCCCTATCCTCTTCCTATTGGTCCCCTGACCAAAAGCAGCCTGAGACTGTTTATTTCCTAGAAGGGCTTTCAGTTGGGAAAAGGATTTTGGAAAGCTAACAGTTCTTTCTGAATCCTCCCTCAGGCTCCTCAGAAACATTGCTTTTCACCATTCACATGCCATAGCTTCTAATACATCTCTATTTGTTTCCTTTAGACTATTGGCCTTCCAGACAAATTTTATCACATTTGTAACAGTCTCTCCTATCTGTGCAGCTACTCTGGATGACTTCTCATTGTTCATTATTCTAATTAATGTTGCTTGGTATTCAAAACTGAATTTTCTGTGGTAACTGAAGCTGAAAAGAAGGTTTAACTGACTGTCTAGGCACTCATACTAGAGATCGAGAGCTAAGAGCAGTACAAGGAAAATAATGAATAAAACAGAAAACAAATGCTTCTGTATTGACCATGGATCAACAACATCTTCATTACTGTGTGCACTTCTGATTGCCCCATATTAAAAAGATATAGCAGAGCTAGAAAATACATAGAGAAGAGCAAAAAGAATGAGAAAGGGGATGGAATGACTCTCATAAAGAAAAGCTAAGCAAGTAAGGGCTCTTCAGCATGAAGAAGAGACAACTGAGAGGAGATGTGATAGAGGTTTATACAATCATGAGTGGGGTGTGATGGGTAAACAGGGAATGATTTTATACCCTTTTAAACAGTACTAAGACTAGGAATACTCCATGAAATGAACAGTAGCAGATTTAAAACAAATCAGAGAATGTATTTTTATACTCAATGCACAATCAAGCTATGCAATTTGCTGCTAGAAGATATGGGCATTGGCCAAAGCATCTGGCATAGATTGGTCTAAAAATGGGTTTAGACAAGCTCCTGGTGGAAATTTCCATAAACTATTATTAGCCAGGTAGACTTAGGAAATCCACTGCTTATCCCTGGGAGTGAGCAACAAGGAATGGATCCAGTTTTTGGGATCAGATGGGTACTTTTGATCTGGATTAGCCACTGTCAGAGACAGGATACTGGGCTGAATGAACCTGTCCTCTAACTCAGCATGGCATTTCTTATATTCCTATGACCATATCCTTTTCAATATGTCAATGTAGAAGCTCAGCGATAACTATTTTTTCATAACTTCTATACAAAAAACAAAGGAGTCAGCATTTTTTCTCCATTGGTTCATTCTCATTGTTTTCCTGCCACAGAAAACATCAAAAAAATAAAGACTCACTATAGTATATTTTCCTCAACAGCAGAAACATGTCGTTTATAGTAAGAAGGTTAAATGAAACGTCAAAAACCTATCCAATTATTCCATCAATATGCAAAGTAGAAAAACAAGCAAAGTCAAGCTTTTTTTTTCAGAAATGACTCTACAAAACACAGAGCTGTATTGCTCAGGCAATAGCATTTACAAATACACTATATTGGTTTTGTTAGACAAAAGGTAAAAATAGCAATGAAGGTGTATATATAGGGTATTTTAATATGATAACTATTAATATATTAAAGACCCCATATAGATCATCTCTTTGAATAAACACATTAAAATATCAAATATTTTATTACAATGTTATAACATAAGCAAATGAACATATAATACCACCTCATAACATAAATGTGCTCAATATCACATAGGAAACCATTCACATTGCAATTCTCTCATATCAATTAAAAAGTTATCAGTAACAGAGATAAAATCACTACCCAATGTACATAAAACCTGGCAAAATTCCTTACTAACAATAATCAACTAACTCTCTATTATATATTGATTCATACTATTAAATAAGCATACAATTTCTAAATACATTTCCATCCCTCGTATGTGGTCCAACAAGGGTCCCTTGTTTCACCACACTCCATGGCTTCTTTAGGGGAATATGATATTGCTTGGTTTCCAATGTATATACACAATTTGTATATGTAGGTCCCACACCAATGTTTCATACAAAACACTAACTCATTTTCTATCATCACCAATTAAGCCATAAGATCTTCTGTCATCCCAAAAGGCGTGCGGTAATCTCAGCATACTTGCTTAATTTAACCTAAAAAATCAGTACTAACACTATAAACTTGTTTCGCCAACATGGTGATGCTCAATCCAACAGGTACATGATTGCATTAAATGACCACAGCGGAAGAGAAAAAAGCAGAGGCTTTTTTTACAAATCCATTCAAAAAGGGAACACTTTTGCTGTTTTCACCCTGTTTCAACAAATATGTTTCCATTAAATTCTGTCAAAACAAAATTGTGGGGGCAGACATTTTAAACGCTTTATTTTTGAAAAGGAAATAAAACTAGAACATTGTTTCCCGACCGCCAGTCCACAGGCCAGTCCCCATCCTCAGCAGCATTCCTGCCAGTCTGTGGAGCGGTGGTGATCACAAGCCATGGCAGAAGAAGCCAGACCCTCCCTGAAGCTGCACATGCCAGACCCTCCCTGAAGCTGCACATGCCCCAAACAGAAGAAAGATCCAAGGGAAAGGAAGGAGAGAAGTATTAATTGTAGTAGTGCTCTTCTTAGCAGGAGAGAGGTAGGGTTTTCATTTATATTTTTATTTACAAGATAAATCGGTGACTGGTTTGGAGAGGGCAGGGAAAGAGAGAGACATTTTTTTCTTTTTTTTTTTGTTTTAATGACCAATTGGTGGCTGGCTGGCAGGGGGTATTGTCTTTTCTATAAGACAATAGTGATGACTGACTAGCAGGCCGATTCAGTACAGTCGACACGCCGATAATGGCGTGTCGAAAAGGTGCGTCCAACCTCCCCCCAAAACTAATAGCACCCGCAACATGCAAATGCATGTTGATGGCCCTATTAGTTATTCCCGCGCGATTCACTAAGTAAAATATGCAGCCAAGCCGCACATTTTACTTTCAGAAATTAGCGCCTACCCAAAGGTAGGCGTTAATTTCTGCGGGCCCTTGGAAAGTGCACAGAAAAGCAGTTTACTGTTTTTCTGTGCACCCTCCGACTTAATATCATGGCAATATTAAGTCGGAGGTCCCAAAAGTTAAAAATAATAAAAAAAAAAAAATTAAAATCAGCCTGCGGCTCACGGGTTGAAAACCGGAAGCTCAATTTTGCCAGCGTCCGGTTTCCGAACCCGTGGCTGTCAGCGGGCTTGAGAACCAACGCTGGCAAAATTGAGGGTCGGCTGTCAAACCCGCTGACAGCCGCCGCTCCTGTTAAAAAAGAGGCGCCAGGGACGCGCTAGTGTCCCTAGCGCCTCTTTTTACCGCAGGCCCTAATTTGAATACTTTTATTTACTGAATCGCGTGCACAGGAGAGTGGCCTGTGCGCACGCCAGGAGAGCGAGCAATTGCCCGCTCTCCCACGATTTTTACTGTATCAGCCCGATAGAGAGAGAGAGAGTGGGGGGAGGGAGCTTTTTTTTTTTTTTATGAGAGCAACATTGTTTTTCAGAAAACAATTTCCTTAAATTGACTAGATACCTTCTTAAAATGACATGGAACACATGAAGGGCTGACCTATCAGATCAAAGAGTTGGTGGGGAGGGGAACACTCCCACCCCTATTCTTCAATTTTCAAGGGGAAATCTCTGTCCTCCATCAATACTGCAGCCTGTCCCTGGCCAGTAATTTATGGAAGGTAGCTAGCCAGTCCCTGGCATACAAAAAGGTTGAGAAAAATAGTCTAAGAGATTCACATTCCACAGCGTGGAGAGCGCAGTGGTTATCTGGGTAAAGTTGCCTGAATAATTGTATATTAAGCAGAACATAGCCAGTTTATGTGTTCCATTGAATATACCAGGATAAAGTCCACATTATCCAGAAAAGGTTACTCAGATAACTTTAGGGCAGCTCTTTAGCACAACCAAACTTAGGCCTGGATTCACTATTCTCGCAGAGAATAGTGAATCCCAGTGCTAACGGGGGATGGGGGGGCGGGCCTGCGAAAGCCGGCAGCGATCTCACCTCCTCGGTGCGATCACTGCCGGCTTTCGCACCCATTAGCGCCATCATAAAAGGTGGCGCTATTGGGCGCGCTACTGGCGGCGATGAGGGCTATTACCTTTTCGCCGTCAGTGAAGTTTCCGCGGCATCCGCCCCGATG
Organism: Rhinatrema bivittatum; assembly: GCF_901001135.1. Lineage (NCBI taxonomy): Eukaryota > Metazoa > Chordata > Amphibia > Gymnophiona > Rhinatrematidae > Rhinatrema > Rhinatrema bivittatum. Next base: position 146,044,331 of record NC_042620.1, read on the forward strand.
CCGCCCCGACTCCTCCTCTTCCGGTGCCGACGCTGACCTGACTCCACCCCAATCTAGCTATCACACGCGAAAAGTCTCTTTTCGCATGCGATACGCTTACAAAATGACCCTCTTACCCGGGAAACTTTCCTGGGTAATGCTTAATATTGGCGTATCCAGCAAGATTTTCCAAGTAAGTTGGCCTGCCCTGCAACATCCCCCAGAACACTTCTGATTTATTTGGGTAAGTTTTGTCTGACTGAAAACTAGAAATGTGCAGCCAAAGAAATTTGTTTCAGTTTGCTTTTTGGTTTCCAGTTTTGTTTTTTTTCAAAATAAACATTAACATATTCAAATAAAAAGAACCAAAAATGGGGACTCCTCAAAGCCCCCCTTCCAACCTCCCACCCTTGGTGTAACTTTGGCACTGCCCTCACAGCTGCTGGTGCCATTTTTAAAAGTATTATAATAGGGCAGATGTAGGTGGAGATTGCTCCCGCTGCCTTCTTTCCCCAGGACCCCTACAGCAGGAGTTAGTACAATCTGGGCAGGTTGCTGGCTCAAGCAAAGATTTCAAGGGGGTGGGAGGCCCCAGAAAAGTCCTGGAAATCAGCAGTGGGGACTGTGGAGGCCAAGCAGGCCTTTTGGGTTTTTTTTAACTAAACCAAAATACTTTAAAATTTTAGGGTATTTTTATGCAAGATCATTTTCTGTTTGGATGTGCCATCCAATTCAAATGACTATACATCTCTACTAAAAACATCAGAATAAATCAGCAGCTGTTGGTGAGGCAGGTGTTGAGCTGGAAGTGGACCCTTGGCCTGGTACAGGATTGGTACGGCCCTCTGATCGGACCCAGAGAGCGCCTGCCACCAGGAGGCGAAGCACACGAGGCTAGCTGGAGCTTCGCCAATAACAGTCCGGGGTTTCCGCAGGTTGAGCCCTTGGGTACCCGGACCCCTTGGACTTAGGTGGGCCTCAGATGGTCTCCCGGAGAGGTAGCGGAGGGGTGTGCCCACCACGAGCAAGGGTGCGTGGCTGATGCAGAGAGGATGGACCAGACCCAAACCGGAAGCTCCGGAGAGGTAACAGTTCAGGAAGGTTCTCCGGGCGAGGCAGGCAGCGCCTGAGGGTCTAGTCAGGTGAAGGCCGCGGGTGGATTCCAAGTAGGTTGGTCTTGTAGTCACAGTAGGCCAGAAGAGAGTGTCCAAGTTAAGCACAAGGGTCAGAGCCAGAGTATCAGTCCAGAAGTGGTCAGCCAAAGCAGGGGTCAATACCAAGGTCAGTTCGAGCGTAGTCAAGGCAAGCGAGGGTCGTTTCCAGGCAGCAGATGAAGAGAGTGGTCAAGCAAGCAGTGGTCAGCTCCAGGCAGCAGACAAAGAGAGTAGTCAGACAGGCCAAGGTCAGTACCAGAGATCAGTCCAAGAAGGTACTACCTGAGTAAGGATACAGGAACACACGGAGACTCAGGACAAGGAGATGCTGGAAAAAGGAGACACTGGAACACAGGATAAGGCAAACTACTACACCACGGTGTCGACCCGATTTCCAAGGCAAGTACCTGGGGATAGGGCCTCGTTATATATAGGGCTTTCAAGTGATGTCATCAATCTGTGCCCCATCGGGTTTTCTGCGCTTGGCCCTTTAAATGTGAGGATGTCGGCCGTGTGTGCGCCTAGGGGCAGGGCCGAGGAGGCTGAAGACGTGGAGCCCCTATGGGAGCTCTGCTGCGAGGCCTGTGGTGTGGAGGAAGCCGAAGAGGGCCATGGTGAGCGACGGGGATGCAGGAGCTGACAGCAGCGGCGAGACCAGAGCTAGTCGAGGGCAGTGTGAGGTGAGTAGGCCCGGTCACGGCACCCACAAGGACAGGACGCGCAACAGCAGGAGATTCAAATCCTGCAGTTTGACCCTTGAAGTCCCAAACTTAGCCAGAAAAACCACTTGAAAATGGACCTCCTAGTTTTTATCATAAATATTTTAGCCTCTTCCTACCTTCCTTGTCAAGCCATTGTTGTACTAGTATCATTAATAGCCTTGACAAAGGTCCAGAGTTCTGTCTTTCTACCACACCTTTGAATGCAAGATTAATGCAATGGAAAATGCAGCATGGGATGTTAAAGACAAGTCCCCATCAAAAATAGAAGGCAATTCTAAAAAAAATAAGGGTGGGGAGTGGGAAGTACAAGTAGTTTACAACAAATGTGTGAACACTATAAATCTGGGATAAATAAATCCCAGAATAAATTTGCAATTTAGCAGTAAGCTTGTCTGGATTACAGGCTGTATTTGATTTCCCGTCAGAAAGGAGATGCCATTAGCTGCTAAAATCCATCCAGTGGAATGTTTCAGTTCTCCAGGATATGTTTCATTTCAGGAGGAGGCATGTTGAGAAAGCACAGTGGCTTAAATCTAATTCCACTTCAGATGAATTTTGTGGACTGCTTTGGGCGGTCATTTTTCTGCCAGAGGAGATAGTTTAGCAATGTTTTAAAATAATTAAATAAATATATACATATGGACATACAGAGAGATGAAAAGGTAGCATCACAATGTTAACGAACGACTATGCGCAGAGCATAGTAAAGGTAAAATTGGCATGCACAGAGAAAATTTCCAATGGTCATTTTATATGGTGGGGGACTCTCATACATGCCGATGCCTAAATTACATAATCACCGGTCTCACTTTTTAACAAATATTTGTGAAGCAATTGCATCAGTGGGTTTTGTCCTAAAGTGGTTCAGATTTTTAAGAGTTCATATATATGGTGATCATGCTTTACTTAAAATAGAGGCAAAACAAGATGAACTTCTGTTGAATTGCAAAGTTATACATTTTTGTTTTCTGGATATAATATATATAAGAAGAAAGATATTTCATAATGAAGGAAGACTACTCCAAAGAGAGAGGGAGTGGTTATGGATTTTTAATAAATATAAATAAAGAGAGGTTGCAAAGTTTTATTTTGTAACATGAACAGTAGTTTAATTTAGATATATTGAGTTTTATTGTTATTATTACTAATTGTATTGAGTTTATGATTTTATTTACTTTGTGTATTTCTGATTTTATCATTGTTAATGTTATACTCCTGTACATGCTGTAAACCAATGTAATGGTAATTCCAAACACAGGTATAGAAAAACCCAATAAATAAATATATAGATAACTATAAATAAAAGCAGTGAGAGGTTTTTGACCCATGATTGCAACTACTGGATTTGAATTCAGTTGATCATGTTTTCAACTAGTGCTGAGGTCCTTTCCTCTCAAAAATGTAAAAAACAATAAAATCATAACATTAAAAATTTTAATTAAAATTGGTAAGGTATAGACATAGTTCATTATAATTTTATAAAGTGGACTTGGAATCTGAACAATTATTGCAATTTAATACACTAGCTTTTTTTGTAAATGGATATTTAGATACTAGTGTTTCCCTGAATATTTGGTAGTACATAAACGTATTTATTCTTTGGGGCTGCTCCAGCTAGCAGTATTCCTATGCATAACTCTCTTTTTCCCATGTCTTTACTTTCTTTCTCCCAAGGGTGGATTCTTTCTTTTTGAGGGGGGAAGCTCTCACTTATGGCCCTAATGGTGGAATGTTTCTTCCTGTGTTGTGTTAGCTGCTGCACCCCAGGATGTGAGATGCTGGGACAAACCAAGGCAGGGCAAAGCAAGGCACTGAGTGTTAAATTAAATGTTTACTGATTCTGTAATAATTAAATCAAAGTCCATTTTTCAATCAAGGTGAAATTACAGCTTACTGATATACAAAGGTGTTTTATTTCTCTTCTGGGTAGGTGTCCTTTATCTCTCAGATATCTGGGTAAAGCTTCCCATGGTGATTTTAAAGTGCACAACGTTTTCCCAGAGGACCAAATGGGAATCCTATTGAAAGGGTCCCCTTGAACATGGAAAAGCCCCACTTGAGTCCAAATTAATCATGATTCCCTAGCCTGTCCTGGTTCCATTGGGTACAGATCTGAGCGAGAGCTCCCGGAATCTTGGTCTTTCTCCTTGATGTTATCATTGGTGACTTCTCTGGCAAGAAAAAGTTTTAGAATATGGAAGCCAGGCTATCCCAGGCCTGGAATCCTGTGGAAGAGAGTGAGTCGAAAACCATCCCACAACAAAATCCGAATACTTGCTTTCTGAAAAAATCTCTTGGTGGCTGATGCTTTACTATCACAGGTGCTTGCCCCATCTAGGGGGTAGACTAAGGCTTCCAGATCTTTAGCCCTTGTCCTTTGTGCTGGGGGGGGGGGGGGGGGGAGCTTCTCCAAAGGGTGCAAGTTTTCAGCAGGCGTCCCTTCTGAAAAAAAATCTGGATATATCTTGGCCATCAAAAATCTCACTCAGAAGATCTGTCATTGCTGCTTGCCACATCTAAGATGTAGAAGGGCTCACAGGTCTTCAGGTCTCTGGAATAAGAGCCCTTTTTCCCCAAAGAGAATTGAGAAAAAATCTAACTCACTGCAACTAAGCTAGACAACACAGAGAGGAACCTCTTAATAAAGATAAAGTTCTTGATGAAGCAGGAGGCCTCACCAGAGAATTGAAAAACTATATCGTCATTGCTCTGAATCTAAATCAAAATGATGCCAAAGATTCCTAAAAAAGCTGGATTAAATAAGAGCAATCAAGTAACCACAGCCCCACAGTTGGAAGGGGCTGAAAAGGATGGAAGACTGACAGATAGAGGGTTCTGTGCAGAGACGTAGTGACATCTAGTGGCCAACCCGTAGGGGTGCCACATTTACTAGGGCTGAGTCCCTAAATTTACTCTTAGTTTCATTAGTATCCTAAAATTTAAGAACCTAAAATGTGGATGGCTACAGGGGTGGAATTTCAGCAGGGAAACCAAGTTAAGAGCTTAGCACTGATTTTCAGAACTAGACACCTCCTAATTTAGGAGTCTACATCTAGGCAAATAAATAGCAGGCATAAATTTAGGTCCCTTTCTTATAGGACCTTAAATTTATGTGAGTTTCCAGCTGAAAAACTTAGAGACCTAATTTAGAGGCCTATGTTTAGGCATTTAGGGTTTTTTGTTTTTTTTTAAATATCTGCCCCATCAAGTTTTGTTGATAGAATCCTTCATTTCCCCCAGGAGGCCTGAAATAACTCTTATCAGAGTAGCTCTTGAATCTCTCTTAACCTCCAGGTCATTAGCTACAGAAGAAGTGGAGCTTGTTTTATGATGTACATCTGAAAGGGGTTTTCAATCCCAGATCCAACAATTCTAGAAACCAAGATCATTTGGGCAGAAAGGAGCTAACAGCATTATCTTTGCTTTATAAGATCTTCCTTGCTAGTAACAGAAGTAGCATTGCCTATATGGAAAAGAACCAAAAGTGATATTTTTTCCAAGACTGGGAAAGTGCATCCATAGCCACACAGTTTTCCTTGAAGCAACTGAAGAACCTCAAGTAGCTTCTTCAAATCCAATGACCAAGGTGTCCCACTGCACAAAATTTAACTTGAAAATCTGTTTCAAGCTCCCATTCTCCAAGACAGAGTTCCTCTGTTCAAACTGTTTGCTTATACATCCAGATGTCCTGCTGAAGACGATGTTGTACCAGTAGTCTGCCTCCACTAACACCTGCTAAGAGCTTGATCCTGCCTTTGGTAAGCCTAACAGTCATCTAGGCTTCCCTAGTCTAGTCTTCAGTAATCTAATCTTCAGTAATCTAGTCTTCACTAGTCTAGTTACGCTGTTACATATGGGCAATCAGGTGCATCATCCTTATGTAACCTTCCTTAAAGTACCAATCAGGTACAGAAGGGGACATAAAGTTATTTGTAAGTTCTTTGGGGAAGGGACCCCAACTAGCTTTTACTTCTCTTTCCATCCCAAAGTGTAGGTCCTTCGGACTAGGGGTGGAAAAAGTCCTCTCCGGTCTCAGTATGGGGTGACTAGTGAGCTGTGCCTCATTCTGATGTGTGCTCGGTATTGTGTGCCAAACAAACCACACTTGGACCACATAGGCAGTATCCAAAATAATGCTTTATTGATACAGTTTCGTTGAATGACACAATAAAATATGGTAAATCACACACCACAGTCCCTGTCGTTCCTTTCTTAATTACAAATCTTTTCTTCTCTATCTATGCATTAGTCTTTATTAGGCCAGGAATCCATCCAACTTCTGGATTTGATGGTATGGAGGTTCCTCATGGATTAGGGCCCCTTTGGAAGTGGGAAAAAAAACCCTTCCAGATGGCACAAAAAATTATGTTGGCACAGAGAATAAAATTCTTTATCCCTCAGGGCGCTTTATGGACTCCGTGTGGGTGTCTTTCCCTGTACTTGAATTTTTACTTATAGTTAGTCAATTTTTTTCTTCTGGCAGGATGCCCTGTAGGAGGGATCCAAGATGGATTTGAAGGACCACCAATGGGTAGGAGGAAGAGCAGAGAAAAATTCCTCCCAGATGTTGGAAAAGCAAAATATTTTTTTCTCCAACTCAGATAATCAGCAATTCCTCTGCAGCAGGTCACCGCCTTGGTAGGGCAGGTCTTCCCTAAACACTGGGCATCTTAGGCACAGGGTTCCCCATTCCCTGGCTTCGAAAAGGTCCAGGCCTCCAGCAGGGCTCCTCACAAATAAGGATCAAAATCCCAAAAATAATCCCAAAGCACCCCTCTGAACCTTGTGTGGAGAGAATAGAAGGAGGGCCCTATGACCTATCCTAGAGGGGTCTCAGAGGGTGTCTAAAATTCAAACAGAGGAAAAATATTACCTCTCTCTATAACTTCCAAATAATACTGCCCCCCTAGAGACTATTATAGATATCTGCTATAAAATCTCAGGACCAAGGCTATCCATTACAGTTCCGCCAGTAAGAGGGTTGTCTATGAATGAGTACTCCCCTAATTATTTCCCCAACTGCACTAGACTGTTGCAAGGTCTATTAGTAACCCAAAATGTGGACTGGGTTACACTAAGGTGTATGCCCTCATTTTCCCAACAGACAGCAACATCATCCTCTCTGCAGCAAACTATAACACTCTGGTCCATGATGGAGTGATGTTCAACCTAGCTGTCAAAAATCCTAAAACCTTCAGAGAAAGAGGCTCTCTTCTTTTTTTCTGCAGCTCTAGTGTTGGCCAAGGGCTCTCCATTGATGAGTGCTGCATGGCAATTTCCGCATCTGTAGCATGGCTCAGAGAAGATGGAAGATTGCATTCATGTCCATTTCCTATTCATGCTTCAGAGATTCACTGTTGCAGTGGGATTAAGTTCTTCTGAAGTTGCTTCTGACCACTTGCACTTTGGTTCTTCAGTTTCTGGTATTTTTGGAGGCTAAACTGGAATTATTTCAAGTAATTTAGTGCCTGTGATCCTAAATAAGCATAAAGATGCTTTTGCTAGCAGTGATGGATTTAGATTTTTGTTGCCCCTTAGCACTATTGATGCTATGGTACTATTGCTTCTCCTCCCTTTTCCCGCATTGGCAAATATTTCCATCTTTTATATTATAAAAATAAAGTAGTTTTCAACCCTCCTTATACTCGTATAACTTATTTTGGTTTTGGGTGAGAAAAAGAGATCTCAGGTATCAGTACAGGAAGGAGATCTCAGGGATAGGAAGAGGAGAAGGAGAGGGTGAGAGGACCAGGCATGGGCAGAGGATAGGAAGACCAGGAATAGAGTGAGGAGAAGGTGAGAGGACCTGGAATGGAGGGGAGGGGGGAGGGAGGAAAGGAGGATCCAGGCCAGGAAGGATGGGAGATGAGGAAAGACGAAGAAGATAGGGAAGGGTCAGGAATCTGGGAAGAGGAAGATGGAAGAAGGTTCTGGCATTGAGGAAGGGGAGAAGAAAGTAGGAGGAATAAAGGAGGATAAGGGGTTGGAAGGGTTCTAGAATATGAGGAGAAGGAAGAGGCAGGAAGGAAAGGAGGGAGATTTCAAACTGTAGTAGGGAGGGGGAGGAGGTGGTATCCCTACTGTGCTCCAGTCCTGCTCCCCCGTGCATTCCCATCTCCTTTTTAATCTTCTCCCCAATCTGACATACAGACATACCCATACACCAGGTGTCAATCCATTCTCTCTCTCTCACACATAGGAACACAGTCCCTGCCCCATTCCCTCTCTGTCACATAGACAAATGCTCCCCCTAATCTTCTCAAAATGATCTGCCTTTATTCTGTCTGCTCCTATCTCAGCCCCTCCCAATGATAAAAGGAGAAGGGCTAGATTAAGGAAGAGAGTGGCTTTTCTTTGCTCAGCTCATCCCTTCCTGTTCCCTAGCAGGAGAGGGACAGGAGCAGGGAGTAGAAAGCTGTTCTTTAATGAGAGAGATTGAGATTCAGTTCAGCAGGCCTGTGTCCCCCCACCCAGATTTTTGCCACTCTATGGTGACAAATCCAGGCCTGTTTGCTAGACCTACATCAGGATTTGATTTAAATCATATGGTATGTGTTCTTCCAGCTGAAATCACATTAGAGGAGAATGAAGGCCCTTATTTAAGCTGCATTTACTGGAAAATTTAAGGATATTCCACTGATTTAAAAAAAAAAACCTGGAGAAAAAAGTCAAACACTGGTCAATCATTCAGAAAAAAGTGGAAACTACACTGGAGGTTTTAAAAATTAAGAATTTGCGGATAGTAGCAATAACTACTTGATTTATTTTTGATTAAGAAATCAAAAGAATTTCAAAATTTTGGTTAATATTAGAAACCTGAGGCTGATTAATTTCCCCAAGATTGATATAATTTCTCCCATTGAATTATTTTGCCATTTTTATATAATATAGTAGCTGGATATAAATAAGGAGATGTTGCCCCCTATTGTCAAAGCTTTTTACTCACTGAAATTCTGTAGTACATAAAAAAAAGAAAAAAATTTTCAAATTAACATATTAAATCAACTCCTGTGAAGAACAAAAATTTAAATGTAACAACTCTGAGAATTATCTTCAGATTTTTATGATTAAAGCTACATTTCTAATGGAGCTTGAATTATATCTAGGTTGAGATTTAGTTTTAAGAAAATATTTCCTATCTAGGGATAAGTATTTTCTTGGCCAGAAGTTAGCATGTTCCTGCATCTATCTAGAGCCAAGCAGGTTAGGAGGAGGAAGTTTGCCAGAGTGTTTTAGATATAAGGAGTACACTATTTTTATGACCTCCAGCTTAATGCAAAGTTAAATATAGGGATCCCTGTTATATTTTCTTTGACCCTGATCAATTGAGGAGACATGAACAATTTGAGGAGGTGGCCTCTCTTAATTCATTGGTTTCCCTTTTAAGGCTTAAATTATGGCTGAAGAGGTTTTATTGTAGTATTTGGCAGTTTCCCTGTTTTGTTTAATGTCACTTTAGGTTTTTGAGTATTGCATGACTTTATAGTTACCATTATTCTACTGTTACTGTAACAATTTGTAATCTTGAGTCTCTCTAATTGTGATCTTACCATTTATTAAGGAATTTTTTTTCTGGTTATATTTTATCCCTCAATTTTCTTGGGGATAAGATTTGTTATTTTAGTACTCTATTTAGGGCCTCATTTTCCAATATCGCATGCGATACCAAAAAGGGGTGTACCTTATGCTAATAAGCATGTGTATCGTGAATTGCACTATCAGCTATGCAAAAGGCTGTTATTGTGCTTCATGATGTCTCCTGACAGGCCTGTTTCAGTATGATGTAGGAGAGAGAGAGAGAGCAAGAGAGCACACCTTACTGTAGTGCTTCCTCCCTAGACAGGTATTTGTATCCCTATGGGAGGCCCACCAAGTAACTCAAGGTGAGGTTTAAGTATTAGTATAGGGGGTTAGGGGCCACTTTCACATTCAACGTGAGATGTATGAACAGAACAGTGGTCTCTTGTGAAGATTTGATGACCTACGGAGTGAGGAAACTCACTCCAAGATGAGATTTCTACAGTGTTCTCTCAACCTAGCTTGATGGGCTCTCTACCTGGGTAACAACAAGCTAGGTGGAGAGAACATTGCACAAATCTCATCTTTGAGTGAGTTTCCTCACTCTGTAGGTCATCAAATCTTCACAAGAGACCACTGTTCTGTTCGTACGTCTCACGTTGAATGTGAAAGTGGCCCCTAACCCCCTACACTAATACTTAAACCTCACCTCGAGTTACTAGGTGGGCCTCCCATAGAGATATAAATACCTGTCTAGGGAGGAGGCAACATGGTAAGGTTCTCTCTCTCTCTCTCTCTCATTCATGAAAGAGGTGTAGTTATTGGCCATACTAACAGTGCAGCTATTTCACAACACATGATAAATCCTCCCTACTTTATATTTACTCCACCCCTGAATACAAAATTAAAAATTTGCATTCGCAAATCGCGTTAACTGCTGTTAGCGTGGTTTGCGGAATTATCACACGCAGTAACTCCTTGGAAAATGAGGCCTAGAGCTAGGGTTTTTATGTTTTGTTATTTTTATTATTATGCTATTATTTGTTGTATAAACTATTGTTTTTTATTTGTATTGCATTAAGAAATTCTATTTTTTTGTTTTTATGAATTATATTTTATTGTATTTGTATTCATTTTATTATAAACCAACTTTGAGCAATTCTTTGGAATTGAAAAGAGGATAAAAGTGAAAATTGATATAGAAATAGAGAGTTAATTATTTCTGTTATATATAATTAAATTTATATTGCACTTGATTTTTTTAAATCTTTTTTTTCTAAATTTCCCGTCTAAAAAACATGTACTATTCATCGGTCTTGGAAATATATGTAAAATATATTTTTTAAAAAGATAAAGTAAAAAGAACAGGATGGCAGATATATAACTACCTCTTCCCTTCCCACTCCTTCTCTTCTTTTTTCTATTGTTGCTATATGCTTCTTCATTTTATTTAAAAATAAAAACAAATACCAGAAAATAAAAAGAATTAAACAGTCCCCAAACACACACAACATACAAATTGCAAACCAAAAGAAAAATCCTTTTACTCATCTCTCTTTTTCCATTTTTTTTCCTGCTCACTTGTTCACTTGCTCTCTAAAATGACTTTCCCATCTAGCTCCCTATAAACCTAACAAACACATCCGGGAGACAACCCTCTGCACAGTTTCTATAATGAATCTGCCAACAACTACTGTCAAACTTTATGATTTGATGGAACTTGTCTATACTTTTGGTAAACCAGAGTACTGAGAGGGCAAGTCAGGGAAGAGGCTCTCAGTGGGAAGTTGGGAGGATCAAGTTGGCTCCAGGTGCAAAGGGAAGAGCAGAGAAGTTGGTCCTTTGGGGAATGTAAGGCACTCAAGTTCCCAGTCTGCTTTATCTGTGGCTGTTGAAGAGGTGGATGGATCTTTGATGAGTGATGGGGCTGCTACTCTGATGGATGATGGCCTCATGGGCAGGACTTCATGAAGTTCTGGGGACCATCCATGGAGCCTTTTATGGCGCAAAGCTGTTTTACAGGGTCTAGCAGCAGTAAGCTGGGGTACATGGGGTACTGGAAGGGTTCAGTGGAGAAGGGTGGAGAAACAGACAGATGTTGGAAGTGCATGGATGGTATGGTGGAGGAGATATGAGTGGGATAATTCTGGACAGTGGTAGGGGGTGACAAGGAGTTGGCACTTGGGGGTGATGGAAGATATCTCTATGCAGGGATCTCCTCTATCTTTTGAAGTTTGAAGGCTCTGTGGGCTGGGGAAGGAGGGAGCCTTCATTTGATAAGCATCATCCCTGATTGTTTACAAATATGTTTATTTATTTATTTATTTATTTGTTTATAAACTTAAAAACCAAACCAATATCTTGTATCATACCTATACTTAAAATCTAAGGGCCGGATTTTAAAAGGGTTACGGCATAAGGTACGCCTGTAACCCTTTTAAAAAAAACCTGCACGCGCCGAGCCTATTTTGCATAGGCTCGGCGGCGTGCGCAAGCCCCGGGACACGCATAAGTCCCATGGCTTGCAAAAAGGGGCGTTGGGGGCGTGGCCAGAGGGCGTAGTTTTGGATCGGGGCAGTAGTAACTTTGCAGATAAAGGTAGGGGTTCTAGATAGGCCGGGAGGGTGGGTTAGGTAGGGGAAGGGAGGGGAAGGGAGGGGAAGGTGCAGGGGGATGGAGGGAACGGGCAGCACACGCAGGGCTCGGCGCGCGCAAGTTGCACAAATGTGCACCCCCTTGTGCGCGCCGACCCCGGATTTTATAAGATACGCGCGAACAAAAGTACACGCGCGTGCTGTCTTTTAAAATGTACCCCTAAGTTATCTATAAAATAATATCATATAAAAAATAATCATAAAAATAATATTAAAACTAAACTTTTTACACTATCAAAGCAAAATTCTCACATAAAAGCTAGATAATTGGATTACTATATTAAACTTTTAGTCCACAGCCATTCTTTATCTTTCCTGTTCATTACCAAATGCTTGCTTAAACAGCCATGTTTTCAGCATTCCCTTGAATGATTTATAATTTTGTTGGGTTCTTAATTCTAATGGCATTCCATTCCTTATTGTGGGACTGGCTAGTGACAATGCTCGTTAAGAACATAAGAACATGCCATACTGGGTCAGACCAAGGGTCCATCAAGCCCAGCATCCTGTTTCCGACAGTGGCCAATCCAGGCCATAAGAACCTGGAAAGTACCCCAAACTAAGTCTATTCCATGTTACTGATGCTACTAAAAGCAGTGGCTATTTTCTAAGTTCCCTGACCTGTGTCAAACGTGCTGATTTTAATGAGGGTATTGGTAGTAACGCTTTGTTAGCAGAACGGAGATTTTTTTTAGGTATGTGCAGCCGTAGAGCAGTATTAAGCCAATCCACCAGGAGTTTGCTGGTCTCATTTTAAAGCAATCTTATTTAGAGAATTTGTACTTTCATTTTTGGGAAATTATGGGTGGATGAGTTGGTAACAACTTCTGAAGTTAGGCCTGGGTTATCAGGGTTGCTGAGAGTGAATGTTCATATATCGTGAGACAGTGACATCTTTCATATTCACCATTCCAAGGTTGATCAGAGGTGCAGGGAGACATCTAATCATGCTACATAGATTGGAGGACAAAGTGACTTGTTCAGTTAACAGTGTGCAGGTATTCAAGCTTATACATCCATCAGGAGGTAGACAGTTTTTAGTTCATGAGAATGGGTTTTTGTTGATTTGTTATCGGTTTGCAAATGTTCTCCAGCTGATTACCAGGAGGAAAGCCAACAGTCACTCAGCAGTTCACGGTTTGGAGGAATGTATCTTTGAAGGATACTAATGAAACAAGAAAGTTAGAGCATCCCAATAAAAGCAAATGTATTCCATGTGCCTATAAGTAAAGAATCACCTGAGCTAAAGAATTCCAAATTATCCCTAACAACTGAAAAGCAGGTTGTTAATACAAACAAAAAATGCACTTTGAAATGTCTGTATGCCAATGCCAGAAGTCTAAGAAGTAAGATGGGAGAGTTAAAGGTAGATCTTAAAACAATACGCAATCGCGTACTTTTGTTGGCGCACCAGGTGCAAACAAAAGTACGCTGGATTTTATAAGATATGCGCGTAGCCGCGCGTATCTTATAAAATCCGGGATTGGCGCGCGTAAGGCTGCTGATTTTGGGCAGCCTGCGCGCGCCGCGCCGCACAGCCTGCCTCCATTCCCTCCGAGGCCGCTCTGAAATCGGAGCGGCCTCAGAGGGAACTTTCTTTCACCCTCCCCTCACCTTCCCCTCCCTTCCCCTACCTAACCCACCCCCCCGGCCCTATCTAACCCCCCCCTCCTACCTTTATCCATGGATTTACATAGAAACATAGAAATGACGGCAGAAGAAGACCAAACGGCCCATCCAGTCTGCCCAGCGAGCTTCACACATTTTTTCTCATACTTATCTGTTTCTCTTAGCTCTTTGGTTCCATTTCCCTTCCACCCCCACCATTAATGTAGAGAGCAGTGATGGAGATGCATCCAAGTGAAATTTACGCCTGCCAGAGGCAGACGTAAATCCGCGCATGCCAGCGGGCTGCTGGTGCGCCAAGACCCGACCCGGGGGCTGTTCCGGAGGGCACAGCCACGCCCCCAGAACGCCCCTGGGCCGGCGCCACGCCCCCAGGCCCGCCCCCAAACGCCGCATCACGCCCCCCAAATGCCGCGTCATTTGGTGATGCCCCCGACATGCCCCCGACACGCCCCTTTCAGGAAGCCCCGGGACTTTTGTGCATCCCGGGGCTCTGCGCGCGCTGGCGGCCTATGCAAAATAGGCGCGCCGGCGCGCGAGGGCCCTGCGCGCGTAAATCCAGGAGGATTTATGCGCGTGGGGGTTTTAAAATCTGCCCCTTAGAGTATAAGGCAGAAAATTATGAGATAGACATAATTGGCATCTCAGAAACCTGGTGGAAGGAGGATAACCAATGGGAGTGCTATATCAGGATACAAATTATATCACAATGATAGGGAGGATCAACTTGATGGGGTGTGGCACTTTATGTCCAGGAGAGGTTAGAATCCAAGATGATAAAGATCATACAAGAGACTAAATGCTCAATAGAATCTGTATGGGTAGAAATCTCATGTGTGTTGGGTAAGAGTATAGTGATAGGAGTATACTACTGTCCACCTGGCCAAAATTGTCAGAAAGATGATGAAATGCTAAGAGAAATCAGGGAAGCTAACCAACTTGGCAGAGAAGTAATAATGGGAGATTTCAATTACCCCAGTATTGACTGGGTAAACATAACATCAGGACATGCTAGAGACATAAAGTTTCTGGATGGAATAAACAACTGCTTCATGGAGCTATTGGTTCAGGAACCAATGAGAGAGGGAGCTATTTTAGATTTAATTCTTAGTGGAACGCAGGATTTTGTGAGAGAAGTAACAGTGGTACGGCCACTTGGCAATAGTGATCATAACATGATCAAATTTGAACTAATCACTAGAAGGGGGACAATATGTAAATTTACAGCTCTAACACTAAATTTTAAAAAGGGAAACTTTGATAAAATGAGGAAAATAGAAAAAAACTGAAAGGTGCACCTTTTAAAATCTACTCCTTTTGCATCTGAATTCTCCAGCAGATTTCAACATTTTCCTACACAAGGCATCACCTGATACAGATGCAAGGGGCACCTTAGTGTACATGGATGATATCCTGATTAAGAATACTAACTTCCAGGAGCACCTGCGAGAGATCGATCGTGTTCTGGCCCAGTTGCAAGCGGCAGGAGCCAAACTATCTCTCTCTAAGCGTCAGTGGTGTATGAAGTCACTCAACTATTTAGGATATGAAGTCTCAGCAGAGGGACTATGTCCCCTAAGGATAATAATAGAAGCCTTACAGAAAATAAAAACACCCACCATCCTGAAAGAGCTAAATTATTTCCTGGGAATATGAAATTACTCCCAGACGTTCATATGTCAGTATACAGAGATCACACAGCCTCTGGTGAAACTCCTGAGGGAGGATGAACCCTGTGCAGCAAGCAGCCATGGATGAATTGAAGGCAATCCTGGAATTAGCCTTTTCTCCAAAGTACATGAGTGCTGTCTTATTTCAAAAATGCCAGTACAGTCCTGACAGAGGTGGAAAAGAAATACTCTGACTGGTGGATTTTAAAAGGCTTACGTCTGCCAAAACTGGGAGATATGCACGTGTCTTCCCCTACTACCCCTAACTAATCAAGCTTGATATTTCACTTGGATGCAGCTCCATCACTGCTCTCTACATTAATGGTGGGGGTGGAAGGAAAATAGAACCAAGAGCTAAGAGAAACAGATAAGTATGAGAAAAAATGTGTGAAGCTTGCTGGGCAGACTGGATGGGCCGTTTGGTCTTCTTCTGTCGTCATTTCTATGTTTCTATGTTTCTATGTTTCTATATGTCTCGGACACACGCACGTTGCACGGATTTTAAAAGACCCGCAACAATGCATGTATCTCAGGTTCTGTGCACAAAAATATTTTCAGGAAAAAGGGGCGGGGTGTGGGCAGGGAACGGGTGAGGCATGGGCGGGCCGGGGATGATGCATGATTTCTGTGTGTACCTATTTACATGCACAAGCCCACGCCGGGCTCCCCAACCGCATAACTTTACTTCTGCTATGGACGGCGTGTGAGTAATAAAATAAAAAAATATAGGCTACTTAGCGAGGTTTAGGGGGGTCTGGCCTAAGAGGGTAAAAGGTAAGCAAAATAACAGGGTGGGGTTAGGAAGGCCGAATTGTTAACCGAGAGAACTGGGAACGAACTGGGAAAATGGGCTGTAGCATCAGTGACGTGTCTAGTAAAATCTCCCCCACTTATGCGAGCAAGGCAGCGTTTGCGGGCACATGCACACATCAATATGAAATCGTGTGCACATACACGCACAAATAGCCAATTTTAAAACATGCGTACGCATACACACATTTTAAAATAATCGCGTCCATGTATGTGCGCCGGCAAACGCACGCACATATGTGCCCACACAGAGCTCTGAAAATCTACCTTTGAATGTGAGAAAATCCCTGCTAACCACAGTATGGGCCCTTCAACAATTCAGAAGCTATGTACAAGGGGAGAAACTAATAGTAGAGACTTGTCACCAGTCCATAAATGTTCAGCCAGTGACCCAATCAAAGCTGGTCAAGTCTCCAGCAGCAAATCGCTTCCTGGACATTCACTCTTCAAGGCTGGCTGCTTGAGGTGCCAAATGCCCAAGGACATAAAAGCATTGTGGCTCGAAATCTAGCCAAATTATATAATTACACTGCTGAAGGCAAACTGGATTTGATCTTGGCTCCTGAGATAGAAGCAACAGAACCCCACCATGACAGAACCCCACGCCTATGACAAAGAAACATGCAACAATTTCCCTAAGTTTATGTTGACGATTGTGCTTTCCGCATGGAAACTGACCAGGAATTAGAAGCCAGAGAAGGAATAGTGTGGGAGGAGAATCACCCCTGTGGTCCCTTCAGCTACAGTCTGCGATCCAAATCAAATCGGTACACAGAGCTAACTGCAGCACTGATAGCTGTGCAAATTGTTGTACAGCATGGTGTTACGCTCCGCGGCTGCAGACAACTGCGATCTCTGTTGCTCACCTCCTTTTTCTCTGCCTTAGCTCCGTTGGGCGAACTCGCGGCCTCTGCCAGCTACTGCCGGCTTTCCTGCCTCCGTTTCCGGGCCCACTTGAGCAGCATGGACACTGCCGACCGCCATCTTACCCTCAGGTTCCCCTAGGAGCACGCGCTCACGGGCCTGCTTTAACCATGTCATGGCGGGAACCTCGGGGGGCGTCCCCCTCAGATGATGTCACTCATCTTGGATATTTAAACCCGCCGGCCCAGACAGCCAACAACTTGGCAACGAGTTCATCTTGCTGACTCCACCTACTCTCGCTTCAGTACTTGTTCCGGTTCCTGCTTCCGTGGCGTGAGACTACTGGGTACCCGCTCCACGGAGGGTCCTTCCTTGTCTCTCGGCTATCCGCTCCTCGGAGGGCCTTTGCCCGGACACCTGCCTGCCTTGCTTCCTGAGGCTTTCTACGGAACTACTCCCAATAGTTCCAATAAGATCATGAAGAGTGGAACTTGTAACTGGAAGGGGATGAGAGATCAAAAGTAAATTAAATTTGAGATGATTGTTCAGTTGCAGAAAAAAACATTCAATAGGAGTTATAAAGAAAAGAATTAATTCCTTCATTGTCAGAGAAGTGTAATAGATAATGGTGACATCACCATCTTATTTCCCTGACCTAGATTTATGGGAAAAAAGTATATTGGACAAGGCAGAGCACATCCCCTGGATTTAACCAAGTTTCAATAATAAATAAAATATAAAGGTCATGAGTGACAATGAAGTCTGAAATTAAAGGAAATCTACTAACAACCAAACAAGGATTGAGTATAGTACAACTTAGTGACAGAAGGGAAGAATTTTTGGGACTAGAAAAATTCGGTATAGCAGGCAATGGCTTCATTTCCTGACTTGTCCTATATCTATTGAGTACAGGCTTTATATAACAAAATTTTGCTGCACTATACCTACTCCTACCAATGCAGGTAAGAATGGAATAATGCCCAGACATAAGTCTTCATAATAATAAAAGTCTAACAGGTACGACTGAAGAGGTTAGTTCATTTCTAGTCTAGTCTAAATCCATAAGATGGTGTGTTATGTGATTTGCACAGGGTGGGGAGCATGGGAGTGAGGCTATGGCGACCCAAAATCCCATGTTATTAGAAGGCCAGGAGGGCTGTACCATCATTAACATGGCGGCGGGCAGGACTGCCTCCCACTCCCAACCTCCCCCTCTTTTGCAGCAGTGATGCACTTGATTCGAGGGAGTGGGGGGGGGGGGGGAACCTGTGATTTGCCAGCTCATGCTATCCTCTTTTCTTCCTCTCCCCCTCTTTAACCTCCTCCCAGTCCTCATGAGATTTTGAATCATGCAGGGATCTGAGTAGCCCCTGGTTGGTCAGCTCCCATGGTTTTCGTCCTGGGCAAGAAGTTCTCCCCTCCCCTTTTTAAATTGGAGCACATGCCCATCTCCTGCTTTTTCTCTTTCCCCCTTCCTTGCAGCCTCTTAGCCCATCCTCCCTCCCAGTTTTTCCTGATTCTTATGCTATTTTGTTATATTGTTGCAGTTGGGGTGACCCAAGCCTTGGTTGACTCTGATGTATAGTTTGTGGATCTATATGTTGAAGATTCAGAATTTGTTTATGCACTTGGATTGGGGGAGGAGATTGTTATCCTAGAGCAGAGGTGGTGTGGTGGAAGGTAGCATGTGTGTGTGTGTGTGGGGGGGGGGGGGGGGATTCCACTGGTACATTTTCAGAAACTGGGGTTGGCTGTAGTCTGTTTCCTCCTGAGATGAGGTTAGGGCCACTCTGAATGTAGGGGCGTGGGGAGGAGAGAGGGGAGGATCCCATTGTATATTGAGCTCAAGTTGTGCCATGCTTTTATAGCAAATAAACTGCAGCTTGTTTAAATTCATGAGGTGGTGTTATTGTGTTATTTTACAGGGTGGAGAACATGGGAGATAGGCTGCAGAGTCCCATATTCTAATGTTAAAGCTTTTAAAGTAATTTGATAAACCTGAAAAAATGTTTGAAGGTTTGTAAAGTTAACTCATCAACTTTGTCACATGTTAGTTGAAGGCTGGGCGGGTGAAGTCCCAGCCCTGCCATCATTAACCCAATGGTGGACAGGATTCCTTCCCAGTCTTACCCCCTTTTTTTTTTTTTTTTTTTGCATGGGTGATGCTGTTGGTTTGGGGGCAGAGGAAGGGGAGAACTGATGGTTTTGAACCACGCAGAGGCCTGAATGGCCCCTGTTTGGTCAGTTCCCATGGATTTTGATACTGCATGGGGCGTATGCTCCTCCCCTTTTTAAGTCAGAGCATTCGTCCATCTCCTTCTTTTTCCACTTTTCTTTCCTCATGGTCTTTTCTCCTACCCTCCCTCCCCTTTTTTTTCCTGATTGTTATGCTATTTTGTCATATTGTCACAATCAGGGGTCACCTGAGCCCTGGTTGACTCTGATGTATAGTTTGTTGGTTTATAATTTCAGGATTTTGCACTTGGATGTGGAGGGGAGATAGTTATTCCAGAAGGCAGCCATACTGTGGGCCTCTACCTGCTGGGATGTGCTGGGGTGAATGTCTGGGTGAATGCTGGTTGTCCGCTGGTATGACTTTGGAAGTCGGGATTGGCTGTAGGTGGTTTCCTGCTGGGATGATGCTAGGCCGCCCCAAGTCTGGGTGGGTGCAGAAGGAATGGGGTTCTTGCTCTTGTTAAGTAATCTTTTGCAGTATGTATTTGGCTTGGGTTGAATCATGCCTTTAAAGCAAACATAAAAGGCCTTGTTTAAATCCATGAGATATCTGTTGTGTGATTTGTACAGGGTGGGGAGCATGAGAGGGAGGCTGCAGAGATCCATATTCCCATGTTAAAGCTTTTAGTTTGATCAACCTGAAAATCATTTGAGGTTCGTCAGGTTAATTCATCACTTTTGTCCAAATAATGTCCAATGCAGATTCCTCATAATGGAAATGTGAATTGGAGTTTGAACACATTGACCTGGTTTGTGAGGCTTCATACTAATTCAGATCAATGTGGCATCCCAGAAACCAGCCAAATCTGTTCGATTTTCTACAGGTTTGCTTGGAACAATGTCATTGAATTTCCCCAGCAAATTTGAAGAAAATCACAAATTCGGTCAGACTTGAACTGGACTGGAATTCAACTTCAACTTGCTCACACTGCATGCTGCAGTCATGGATTGAGAATCCTGAAGGCCTGCTCTATTAAGCAGGTCAACATTAAAGGAAAGAAAAACAAAAGGCAAATGAATGTATTCCTTATATATTGGCTTGCTGGGATGACAGCTTAGAGCTTTGCAGTTACTACTGCAGTCCACATCATCTCTAGTTGCCCACTCAAAAAATATATTTCCCTGGTGCTACAATCTCTTCATTGGGTTCCGATCGAACAGCAGATAAAATTCAAGATCCTTGCTTTAGTTTTTCTGTGTTAACTCTTACTCTTACAATTAATTTATATTCTACCTTCCAGACACTTCAAAGCTTTGCAAGAGGAGGGCCCCCACTTACCTGAAAGATCTGCTTATTTGGTGTTGCCAGACTCCTTCACTGCAGTCAGCAGATTTATATTTGCTGGCAGATCCCAATGTATGAGCTGTGTGAGTGCACGAAATCTGTCATTGGGCTTTCTCCCGAAATGGACCTGTTTTAGGGAATAGCCTTCCTTTAGAGTTATGACAAATGCAGGATTATTTATTCTTTAGAAAATCGTTAAAAGCTTTCTTGTTTCGGGAGACTCTTCCAGTTTGATAAATGTTTGAGAATGCTTAAATATTTATTATTTGTTTTGGGTTTAACTGTTGCTTGTCCGTATGTCAACATATTGTTTATGTTTTAGATACAATCCACTTAGAACAGAGGTTCTGGTAATAAGCAGAATAAAAATTGTTGGAAAAAAATCTGGAATTTGGAAATGAAATTCAGCCAGAAAGTATTACTGCTCAGTCAGTTCTTAGCATTGTTCATGTGCATAATATTTGCAGACCAGAAAATCCTCTAGGGAACATACTTTGTGATTGCACAGCATGCTTCCTGCTGTCCACTTTTCCAGTATAGATAGATAGATAAATAGAAATATAGACATATGTATGTAAAATCTCTGAATTTTATGACCCTTGTAGGATTTGTTGGGCCAAGGGGGCTTTGCTGATACTATTTTTATTGCATGGGTTTCATGGATCATTTTTCCAATGCATATATATCAATAATTATTTTGGTATTCAGAGTCAGGCATAGGGAGGGTAAATTTCAAAGCCATTTCTGCAAGTAAAACAGTACTTTATACATGAAACAGTCTTTCATTATTTATTTATGAATGTCAAACCTGTACACCGTATCAACTAGTGATTCTCACATGGAATGATGATATATAAAGCACATAAATAAGTAAATAAACAAATAAAATAAATGTGCAATAAATAAACAAGCTTTTTGAAAATTGCATGCCCCATAAGTGGGTAAAAGCATACACTTAGGACCTCTACGTGCCTAGTTTTACCTGTAGTAAAAAGAGGCACTCTCAGGCCAGGGGTTGGGAGAGGTCGCACTTATAAGTATAATTTGGAAGTTTCAAAAGTATGTGCATATTTTTCCTCGGAAGATCTGTCGAGCAAATTAGCAGGTGTAAATAAATGTGTGCAAGTAGCTATTCTGGGATAATTTTCAGATGGAAAATATGCATGCGCTTTCCTTTTCAAAAGTAATGTAAAGTCCATGAGTAATTGGCTTTCTATCAATGTGAGCAGTTTTATTAATTATTATTATTATTATTATTACTCATATTCTACATATTTCAAAACAAGTTTGATCATTATGGCTTACAAAGTAAACATCTATAATCAGTTACAAAATTATCCACATGGATTCCTCCTATAGAAAATCAGAAATACTTGAATGAAGCATCATAGGCATCCATTTCACTTAAAACATAGGGGGAAGCCCTGTGGAAGCAGAAGAAAAATGAAGGCCCTGATTCCAAACATCATTTGTTGGTCCCCCTCTGTTTTTATTGTTGGCAATATTTTTCTTTCAATAAATTATATTTCATTGTTCACCTATCTTGGCAGTTGCTTTGAGAATACCAATCTGCTGTTTAATGTTGCAGGTTTTCTTGAAGTTGTATCATTTTATTTTAATGTGCAATCATTATTTTACTACATTTTGCTGTTGATCTCTGAAGTTGACAGCTGTAATGTACTAACAGCGAAGTGAAAGCGAAATAGCAATAAAACTCAACAGGAAATCATCATGATTGGCTAGTTACAAACGATAATAAACCAAGTTAAAAATACAGATCTTAGCGTTATTTCGTATCTGGTGCACTAATCATATGATTTAAGTGAACTCTGAGCGCAAATTATGTTGTACACAGTTTGAAATCTCATTCCCTTTTCCACGTACATAAAGCTACCTCAGTGCAATGGAAAACTATTTGAAGCCTGCAGACTGAAAGAGGGATATAGACTGTGCTTGGCTTTAGACCAGGAATGGTCCTACTCTAACAATTCTGAAACAAACTAAGAAGAATCTTGTGATTTTTACACTCCTCTGTAGCTCCCCATTACTAAATGGGCAGAACACCATGCTACAAATGCAGATGTTCCATGTCATCTTGATCTGCTGCTTTTTTTCTTTCATTAAAGCTTTAATGCAGCAATTATGGCTGTGTTGGTCTATAAAAAAAAAGTGAAAAGGCAGTTTACTTTAAAAAGTGAAATTGCATAGCCTACTATTTAATTATACACAAATGTAAATGGCTTATTTTTCTATAACTGGTTATTACAGCACTGTTTTACTTTCTGAGTTTTCACAATCTCAAAAAAAAAAAAAACCCTACAAAGCTTCCTGCTATATAATTGTTTTGTTACATTATTGTTTTCATCTTATTTTTTCTTTTAATGTTGAGTGCAGCAGGGTAAATCTTGGTTTTAAGCCAACTACTACTTCATATGCTTAAGCCTTTATAGATGGAGATTGCTGCAATTATCAGAATACCTGCTTATTTCTGAAGTATTATCTTGGCACCCAGCTGGCATTTACAACCAATTAACAAGCTTTGCCATTAGTTGCAGAAGGGGTATCGCAGAGTAAAGTCATTGTGTGCTAATTTTCTGTTTTAGATAATCAGCTTGGCCATCCAAAATGGAAAGGGGAAGAAAAGAAAGGTTTGACACACAGTGCGAGACATCTAAAAATTACTATGTGCCTCCTATAGACAAAGGTATCCAGCAAATCGCTGATTGCTTTGGCTGTCGTCACTGTTGTTTCTTTAAGTATTCCCTTTTGTCTCTTTCTGAAGATTAAAAAAAAAGTGCAGCTTCAGTGAAATAATCATGTCTTTTCTTTTTTTTTTTTTTTTTTTTAACAGACTAGCTTCTCTTGCTGTCCTGCCTATAATTTCACAAAATTGAGCGAATGTTAAAGCACTTTGGAAGAAAACGGACCATGAGCGGAACCCGCACCTTGGTAATTAAGGAGAGTGAATGATGGACTCCCTCAAACGCCCGTGCTTCAAATCGTCCCTCCTGATGTGCTTTGTTAAGGTGGAATGTGTTTTAACCAGTCTCAGATATTAATATGATGCCCAGGCTTGCAGTAATGGTCTCAGACAATATCAGCCCACTATGAACTGCTCTGGGCCCATGAAGCAGCAAGACAAGAAGAAGGGGAATACTGTGCAATAGTGACTGTCACACACTATCAGGATGGCACTGCCTGAGGTACTGCCAACCTGCCAAGCCTCACAGTCAGAATAAGTCACTTTTCTGCGCTCACCAAAAGTACATATCTATTCACGTCTCACAATTACAAATGGCCAGACAAGATAAAGAAAAAGGTAGCATTTTACAATAGGTTAATTAGAATATAATTCATCCTTTAAAATATAATGTGACAGCTAAGGGATCTATTAATCTGCATTAAAATTGGTCATTAAAGTGAGTTAATGTACCACTTTTAATGCAGGCCTTCTCAGAGAACTTAACATCTGAAGACAGCCACGGTAATGCCAACCCAAATGGATGATACAATTCATTCACTCAAACACCCCCCCCCCCCCCCCCCCCCACACACACACACACACACAGAAAACCAAACATCATGTACCATAGTGGCCATGATCCAACCCCCTAACCACCCTCCTCCCCCTGCTGGAGATCCAAATGAGTAGATTTTCAAAGTGGTTCTGTATGTAAAAACAGCGTGTGCGTAAAATAGCCTATATTTGTGCTCATGCTATTTTATAAACATTGAAAGTGCGTGCGTGTTTTCGGTTTCAGACACATTTTACCTGTGCAAAAAGGGACAGTCTAGGGCCATTCTAGGATGGGGTCAAGAAGTATGCACGGAAGTTGCTATTTTATAAGAGATTTATGTGTATTATTATTATTATTATTATTTAATTTTTATATACCCCTCTCCCTGTTAATGTTTTTATTGTAAAGCTAGTTGCTAAGTTATGTTACATTGTGAACCGAGGTGATGTTTTGCAAACGTGCCTCGGTATATAAAAAACCCTTAAATAAATAAATAAATAAAATAAATATACCGAAGTTTCATGAGAACATATCACATCGGTTTACATGTCAACAAATGAAGAGAAGTAAATATAAAGTTTCATTATAAACTAGTAAAATAGTAAAATAATTAAACAAAATTTAAACAGTTAAAGAAGCAGAGCAGTAAGAGCAGAGATAATATAATTAACTAAATATTTATATTAAAGGGGGAATATAATCCTTAGGTTAAAACTCTTGGAAGGCTTGTTTGAATAGCCGTGTTTTAATACCCTTTTTGAATATTTTAATGTCAGATTCCATCCTTAGTTCCTGAGGTAGAAAGTTCCAAAGCTGGGGCCCGGCAATGGAAATAGCCCTTTCTCTCACATTATTTAAATGAGCGATTTTAGGAGAAGGGATGGGTAACATCCCTGTACCTGCTGATCTTGTAATTCTTGATGGGATATGAAAATGTAATGTTGAGGTTAACCATTCTATCTTTTCGTTGTAGAGGGTCTATGAATTAGCGATAGAACTTTATGCTAATTCATAAAACCCTTTACAACGAAAATACATTAGCCAACTTGTTTGTACAATTTTACACCTGCCAATTGACTAGCATAAATGAAATTGGATTTGTCTGTTATTTGCAATTTTTGGGTGGGAGGTCTGTGTGAATGGAGGGGAATTCAGGGTGACCTGCTAAAGGATTTAGGTGAACTTGAGCTGGTCAAGGTGAACTGAGAAGATATCAGTAGACTGGTGATTTCAAGTATGTGAGAAAGGAAGTATTTTCAAAATGGTATATGTACATAAAATATAAGCCACCATGTATAAATCAGGGTTTGTATGCCTACATGGGGTTTTTTTGTACATAAAATGCACGTGCATATGTTTATAACATAGGTAGAAAAAGTAAGTGCTTTCATTGCATTGCAAATATTCACACGTACTGAAACATCCGAGTGTACTTTCAGAGCAGAACTATGCTATATTTTATAAATGATGCAGCAACTCTCTGCACAGTTTGTAATATACTAGGATAAATCTCTGCACGTCCACTTACGTGCACAAATCTAGTACCGCGAATAGGTTTTGAAAGTTAGACTCCTAGTTAGGGCTCCAATTCCACCCTGCACTCCTGAGACAAAACTTAAAATGCTGCAGGAAGCCATCTTCCCACGTACCCAAGATCCTGGACAAGGGACTTCAAATGCTCAGATCTTCTCCCTAGTACCCCATTGAACAGTGAAAACAAAAGGGTCTGAGGCCCAGATCAGTCCTCTCTTTGCCTCTTCCCTTCCTTTGCCCCATCTCAATGGAGGTCTTAAAAATTGAAGTTGGGAGAAGACAGCACATTCCTCCTTCCTGTCTTGCTGCTACTAAGATACAAAATGGTGCCTGTTGACCTCATAGACTCCTTTTCTCCATGCATGTGTGCTTCAAAGGAATGTGTGAGGTCATCAGGCATCATTTTGGAGGTGTTGCAGTTCATTATAAATGTTTTACATTATGTTGCGTTAAACCCACATCAATGTAGACTAATGCAAGAAAATGCATTAAATAAAGCAGTGTTAACATGCATAAAAGTGTATTTTAATGTGTTAAGACTTGTGTTAGCATTAATGCACTTTAGTCTCAATTGTTTTACTTTAGTCTCAAGTGTTTTACTATATTTTATTCCTCCCTTAGCTATTTTTATTTTTTCCATAAAACATGGACACTGATTTATAAAATGCAAATGAGCTTCCATTGAAATTTCCCATTATATTTGAGGAAGTTTTCTTGAATGACTTAGGGCTGAATACACTCAAGTGTTTTCCCTATTTTATGTCAATGGAAAAAAATGCTTGCTACATTTTGGCTCTTAAAACACTGTTTTGTACCACAGAATGCACTTTGGTATTGGTTAGTGATTGTATATTCTGACTGCCTCCTTCTCAGCATCCATGTCAAAATTTAAGCTGAGATAATTGCAAGTCTATTCATTGGAATACTGGTGTTCAAATTCTATAATGGCTTTTGTAATCTAAAACATAGTCTAAATCTGTTTTGAGTTGGGAGAAACAATGCTCTCATCACTTACACCAGATTCGCTAAAATTTTATCTCATTCTGTGTCGATGTGAAAAAAGCTTAAAGGTGAATTTAAAAAGCCTGGCGCACACCAAAACAGGGAGATATGCACACAAGTCGAGCTGGTGCATGTCGAGCGGATTTAAAAAACCGCCCGAGTACATGCGTACATGTCACTATATGCACAAATGAAAAGTTCCAGAAAAGGGGCAGGGCATAGGCATGGTCTGGGCGAGGCATGGGCATTCCCTGATTTCACATTTAAATCTGCACAGAAATACTTATGCACACAGGCACGTGCCAGGGTCCTGAATAACGTTACTTCTGCTATGGAGAATGTGCAAGTTGTAAAACAAAAAAATCTAGACAGATCAGTGGGGTTTTAAAGGTCGGGTCTAACATGTGAAAAGGGAGGCTATTAAACTAGGAGGGTTTGCAAGTCCTGCCCCTTAACTGGTAACAAACTGGGAAAACAGCTAATGGCTTTTAAAATCCTCCCACTTACGAGGTAGAAGCGACTTTTGCGCACATAGGCACACAGCCACTTAAAATTGTACACACGTGGGCGTAGTCATGCTATTTTATAACATGCGCGCATATAAGCATCCCCCGACACAGGCCGATTAACATGAGCACATGTGCACCCGCGTGCCTGTTTAAAAGTTACCATCTTAGGGGGTTATTTTCTAAACGTTTATCGTGTGTGTTAGGGCCTTTTCGCGTGCAATAGGATGCAAATAAGCTGGAGGGGAGGAGTCGGGGCGGGGAGGAGTCGGATTCGGCCACGGCACCGCTGCCGGTGATAATGTGAGGGACATTATCACCAGCAGTAGCGCAGCGAATAGCACCACCTTTTATGGTGGCACTATTTATGTGAAAGGCTGCAGCCGGCCGCACTGCGGCCGGCGATATCACACCTCCATGGTGCGAACGGCTGTGGCCTTTCACAGGCCCGCCCTCTTTTTCACTGAATGATGAATCTAGCCCTTAGTGAATCTAGCCCTTAGTGAATCAGGCCCTTGTAAGTCCCAAAGTTTAGATACAATAAGCACATTGTCATAGAGCACAAGCTGAATCAGTCTTAGTTTCACTTCATTATGTTCATGGAGCACCGAGTTCCCCATGAAAAACAGGACAATATCTCTTTATGTATGCAATGGACTAAAGGCAGAACTGGCTCAGCGTATACCTCTGAGGATGTATAATACTATACATTAGAGCTAAACAACAATAGAAAACATTTCCGCATAGCCAAATGTTTGAGTCATCCAGATCAGTTGTTCATAAACGTATTCTGAAGAAACCCTTTGCCAGCCTGGTTTTCATGCATAAGACATATTTTCATACATCAACCTGGTTCGTAGAGCTACTGCTAGGACAGTAGTTACCAAACTGTGGGTCACTAGCCTC
This sequence comes from Rhinatrema bivittatum, assembly GCF_901001135.1. Lineage (NCBI taxonomy): Eukaryota > Metazoa > Chordata > Amphibia > Gymnophiona > Rhinatrematidae > Rhinatrema > Rhinatrema bivittatum. Next base: position 146,072,313 of record NC_042620.1, read on the forward strand.
AGCCAGGATTGTTGAAGGCTTGGTTGGGGGCCCTGCATGACCCCCTCCCACTGATGACTGCCGCTGCCAGTCTGGGCTGGAAAGGTGTGACTGCCTCTTTCTCTACAGCCATGATCACCCACTACTAGCTGACCCAAATATCCTTCTGCCAGGCTGCTGAGGTGATGGCAATAACCTGTCCTACTCTTCCTGCCTGTTCTGATCATCAACTAAGTGGGTAAGCTTTCAGAAAGAGACTTACGTGGTAAGGATGTTTAAAGAGGAAAGAGTCCATGAGAAGAATAATAAAGATACAATAAGCCTGTGGAGGAGGGGGTGAGAGTGAGGGGATAAGTCAGGAGGGGAGTTAAAAGAGAGAGGATGTGCTTGGGAGGGGTAAAATAGAAGGTGTGACATGCGGGGGAGAAGCTGGGCTGGAGAAGAAGAGGGGTTGACTCTGGGGGAGGGTGAGAGTGGTGGCGATCCTTGTGGGGATAAACCCAGGAGAGGATGAGAGTAAGGGGTTGAGCCAGGAGGAAGGTAAGAGAGAGGAGATTGAGCCTAACGGGGTGAGGGGGAGGAAGAGAGAGAGAGCGAAAGAGAGGAGATAAGTCTGGGAGACTGAAAGATAAGGGATGAGCCTGCAGGAGGGAGAGAGGTGTTGAATCTGGGGAGGGGGGGGGGAAATAAAGAATGAACCAAGAGGGAATGAGAGAAAGGGGGTGAACCTGGGAGAGCAAGAAAGAAGCCAAAATGAGTATTTGAAGATCCAAATTTAATGTGATTTGGCAGTGTTTTTAATTAAAAAGCATCCTGTATATTTGAAAGATGGATTTAATAAAAAGTGATCAACTTCAAAATGGCCACCAAAGTTCTAAATCGGCAAGAGTATGCTTGGCCTAAGGAACTATGAAAGTACACACTGAATTTCAATGCTTTTATGAAGCCATGTTGAGAGGAATCATGCACCCTTCTCTTTCCCCCTACCTCCTTCCAGAGGAAAAGAGGAGGTGTGGTCCTATAAGAAAAAAAAGCTGTGGAACCCAAACCCCTGTCAGTTTTTGTCCTGTCCCCCACCTGCTGGGTTTACCTCCCCATCAAAAGAGGAAGCTTCTCATTCTGTCAGTAAGAGGAAAGGAAGACGCTGTTATTGCCTATCAGTTGGAGGTCCTCTGACTCGGGCAATAGTGCCAACATTTCCTAAAAAACAAATAGTCTCATAATTTCAGCATTTTGCTAGGAGTCCAAAAAGGACTATGAGCTCTCAAAGCAGCAATGGCTATATAGAAAATATAACACATCATGTTCAGACACTAATGGTATTCCAGCATCAGCACAAAGCAATCCTTTTTATTTTTTTCTGAATTTTTTAACATCTTATGGAGACAGAAAATATAGAGAGGAAATGAGAACCATTGCTCTGTTTAATGTATTTTATAAAACTGGTAAACCTATACCTTCTTCTGTTTATGTAACCCAAAAGCAAACAAGTAAATGCAGCTTTCTCATCAAAAGTCTTCTCACATGGCAACCAACAAACACACAGGAATACGAAACAACCTCAGAACTTTTCATATTTTATGAAACTTTTCAATTAGGACTTCTTCCTGGTTATTTAAATGTATTTAAAGTAATGATTTTGTATAATTTGTCATTTTCTTTTGGAAACATACCGTGCTATTGTCATCTTTAAAAAGAAGCAATTTTCTGACTTTTGAGATACAGCATGTCGGGGGGAAAAAATTACTACTGTGAGATACCTATAATTAAATGGCAAATGCAGCTGCACTTATGAAAAAGTAAAATTAAGTTTATGTGATTTTTTAATACCTGATTCTGAACCAGAATTCTTTCTTCTTCTTTCTGTTTTTTTTTAAGGCATACTTTTTTGTTTTTATTTATAGTTGCCGTGGTTCTTCGCCTGTTTACTGGTTAAAGGCAGGCTCCTGAATTAAAAAAAAAAAAAAAAGATTTATGCGGACTGCAGTTTGTGATTGTGAAAGTGTTCTTCATTCTGCTTATTGAAAAATACTGCAAAGCATTTGCCATTGCTAATAAATCCATTTTACAAAGGTATCAGTTCGAAAACCCTTACTGAACATTGCTCTTTATCCTTTGTTTTAATATCCTACTTCTACTACTACATGACATACACAGCGCTGTACAAACATACAAAAAGACAATAGAGTTTACAATCTATCTAATATGACAAACATTCAGGACAAGAGACTTGGGGTCTTTCATACAGTAAGACAATGGTTACAAAGAAAAGAAAGTTAGTTAACAAGACTAAAAGCAGACAATCAGGCATAAGATTTAAAAGTGGCTTCAAAAGGGTGGGTCTTTAGATGGGATTTAGACATGGCAAATATCCTGATTTGCTCTTGTTAAAGAACCATAGAGGGAGAAGATTTACATGCACAAATTTACTGAGACAGGTAATAGATGCAGGCAGCGCCATGTGCATGTAACAGTGGAGCAGAACTGAGCAGAAACTCCACCGATATTCACACTGTACTAATCTTCTGAACTGGCTCGTCAACTTTCTCTTCATTCCGACAGAGATTATTGTTTTCTGTGCAACTAGGAGCAGGGGGCAGTCCATTTTCTGCAGATTTCTTAAAATGCTATCCCATAAATCGGATTTCGTTACGAAAATACACTTTTGCTGCCGTTGCCAGCATTGCAACATCATCTAAGAAATCCAATAAATACTTTATCATATCCATGATTTCAGAATATCTCTGAGTTTATTTTCCTCGATGATTTGATAGTGTTTGCCCATGGTTTCAGTCTCATTCAACACTGTACAGAGGATATAACCTTCAAATACAAATGCAGAAAATAGCAGAACCTGCAAAATGACGCAGTAACCAGATTTTCACAAAAATAAGGATAAAAAGAGAGCTCAAAATTATTTAAAGCTGTGATTAAAAATGTTGTACTTTATTTGGAATATTGAGTACAGCTCAATTTTAAATTTTCATATACAAACAGGAAATAGAAATGTGTAAGAAATAAATATAAGAAACCAAATCAAAGAAATTTTAATAATAAAAAAGACTATGCATTTGTTAAGATCTCAGAACAAAGGATTACTAGCTGTGCCATCATTACAGAATAGGTTCCCTATACCTATACAATGACATACACATTAGAGAACACACAATTCTTGTAACACATCAAACATCAATCCGTGCAAACATTTTTTATTGAGACCACATAATTAAAAAATCTCTATCTAGACAATAAATACTATCTAGCACATACACTCATTCCCAATCCTACCATTCACTCATTCACAACCCTGCCATTCAACCACTAAAAAGTCACACAATGCATATACATGAGCATTCACAAACATAATATGACATATTCAACATCTAGTGAAAAGTGTACATGGAGTTACAGCTCAAAATTTCAATGAGTTACAGCTCAAAATTTCAATGATCATCTCTAAAAAATGAACAATATTATATGCAGATATTATAGCTTGTCCAATCAAAAATCAAGAATTAACAAATTCCACAAATGAACAATGTTATATGCAGATATTATAGCTTGTCCAATCAAGAATCAATGACTGCTGAACATCCAATATGTCTCACCACTTGGAAACTAACACATCCCATAGGCTCATTCAATTTCAAAATGTAGAATCGGCACCGTCCAATGTGCATGTCATTGTATAGGTAAAGGGAACCTATTGAATGATTTACCCTCAGTGAGTATTACCTTGGTGATTATCATTACAGAATATGCATCAATCAAAAATAAGAGACTGTATGTTGTCCACTGCAGGCCTGAGACTATGGAACTCTCTACCTGAGACCCTACGACTAACTCTAGAAAAAAAAGAAATTCAAACGGGACCTAAAAACATGGCTATTTCAAAATGCCTATAGCCCAACTTAAACTTTTCTGATCTCAATGTTTACTTATCCCCACATGGATAAATTCATTAAGAACCTAACTAGTGAACTCAATACCACAGAACTTTTCAATCCTCAATATCACATCACTTCCCAACCCCTCCAAATAAATAAACCTGATACTGAAACCTTTTTCTTTTCCACCACCCTTATATCCCACTGGTACATTGAGTTACAAATGCTAGCTCATCCCTGCATATCTTCTCACCCCGATAACACTAGACAACGTATGTGCCCTTGAGAACTTTAGTCACCTTATGTGTCTACCTTTAAACTGGATGCTATATGAACACATTAAGGGGCAGATTTTTTAAAAGTATGCCGGATTTTAAAAGATACGCACGTAGCCGCGCAAGGGGTGGCGCGCGCAAGGCTGCGCAAAATCAGCAGCCTGCGCGCACCGAGCTGCGCAGCCTGCCTCCGTGCCCTCCGAGGACACTCCGAAATCGGAGCGGCCTTGGAAGGAACTTTTTTTTTGTCTCCCCCCCTCACACCTTTCCCTCCCTTCCCCTATCTAACCCACCCCCCAGCCCTAACTAAATCCCCCTCCCCTACCTTATTTCGTTGAGTTACGCGCGTTGCTGGCTCCCTGCCCCGGCACAGGCTGCTGTGCCGGAGCACCTGGCCCCACCCCCGGACCGCCGTCATGCCTCCAGCCCTTGGGGTAGATTTTAAAAGCCCTGCGCGCCGGCGCACCTATTTTGCATAGGCCGCCGGCACACACAAAGCCCCGGGACGTGCGTAAGTCCTGGGGCTTTGCTTGGGGGCATGTTGGGGGGCGTGTCGAGGGCGACGTGGCATTCGGGGGTGTGTCCAGGGGCGTGACAGTGGTCTGTGGGAGGGGGCCGGAGGCTTGACGGCAGTCTAGGGGCAGGGCCGAGTGCTCCGGCACAGCGGCCTGTGCCAGGGCAGGGAGTCGGCGATGCACACAGGTTACGCCTGCCAGAGGCAGGCTGGGGGGGTGGGTTAGATAGGGGAAGGGAGGGAAAGATGGGGGGGGACAAAAAAAAAGGTTCTTTCCAAGGCCGCTCCGATTTCGGAACGGAGGGAACGGAAGCAGGCTGCCCATTTTGCACAGCCTTGCATGCGTAGCATATAGCCGCGCGTATCTTTTAAAATCCAGCTTACTTTTGTTTGCGCCGGTTACATGAACAAAAGTATGCGTGAGCGTACTTTTTAAAAATCTGCCCCATTGTGTACAGATATACAGAAATATCTCATGTACATTCATTATAGATGTCCTGAGAGGTTTGTTGCCCTTAGGGGCCAGAGTTGTGCATTCCTGATTTATTTTCCAAAACATGCATGATTTCAAAGGACCCAAAAAATGATGCATGACTTCTGATATATCCACAACCATTTTTCTATATTTCTTAGTGGCATTGGAAAGTTCCAATTCTTAAGGTATGCATGATGTATTAATGCTAATTTGGTGTGGTTATTCCTTACTTAAAGGTGAATTTTAAAAGCCCGATGCGTGCATCATTTGGGGGATGCGCAAATAAGTCAGGCTTACACGTCCAACCGTATTTTCAAAAGCTGTAAATACATGTGTAAATACTGCCACATGCACATCTCAAAATTTTCCCAAAAACGGTGGGGCACAGGGGTGGTCTGAGTGTTGTGTGGGTGTTTCAGAGCCTGTTCAACAAATGAGCGCATAAATACTACATGCTCCAGCACGCACCAAGGTCCCCTGCCACCAATCTTTCCTTCTGCTATGGATGAAGTGTAAGTCATAAAATAAAAGGATCGAGTCATTTCTGAAGGATTTGAATTATCTAAGGTAACTGGGGGGGGGGAGTGTAGGCTATAAAACTGGGAGCTTGGAGGACAATTCTATTAATTGGGTGAACTGGTGGACAAACTGGTAAACTGGGAATGGTGTGAATAAAATCCTCCAGCTTATGCAGAGAAGTGGGATTTGCATGCCCACTTAAAATGTGGCACACAACTAGGCTATTTTATAATATGCATGCATATACGCACACAAGTTCTAAAATAGCTACGTTCCCAAACACGGGCTGATGCATGTGCGCAAACATGTGCCCACCCACCAGTTTGAAAGTTACCATCTTAGAGCACACATGGAGTTTAAATAAATCTGATTTGCATATGACAAATTATAAAATGTATCTAATTATAGACTAGCAGTAGATGCTGCTAAAAAGAAGTATTTTTCCAATAAGATACATGACACTGGATTTAACATAAGGTCTGTTTTCTACAGTAAAACATCTAGCTAGATCAAATACAATAGATAATTTTGCTAAGATCCAACATGTGAATGTCGACCAAGAATATGAATACTGATTTTGTAAACCGTTGTCATCTTCCTTTAGAACCACGGTATATAAAACACCTAAATAAATACATAAATAAATGATAGTGAATTATTTACAAAAACTTTTAAACTAAAGGTGGAGAATCTATCTAGTAATTTTCTCATGTAACTACCCATATTGATAACCCATTCTACTAGTGTTCCTTCGAGATGGGAAACATTTGAATATGTGTCTGAAGTAGAGATAAGGGAAATCATTACCAAACCAAATCTTGCATATTGTGTTCTAAATGGAATTCAAGTCCTTAAAAATCATGAGAGAGGACACTGCATTTCATATCACGAGAGAATATCACCAGAACCTTAGTCTGGCTGAAGGATCAGTTCCTGATCTTTTAAAAATGTCAATTGTTAGACCAATTCTGAAACATCAAGCATCTATTTTGTCTGAGATGTCAAAATATAGACTGATCTCATCTCTGTCTTTGCTATCGAAAATCATTTAAAGGTAGTCTATAAACAACTATCGAACTATTTAGATGATATTGATCTATTAAACTCTAAACAATATGGATTCAGAAAAAAATCATTCAACAGAACCTTTACTGTTATCCATCACTGCTAGAATGCTACATAGTTTTGACTTTAGACAAAGTTTCTTCTAGTCTTAATAGGCTTGTCGGCTGCTTGCGACACAGTTGACCCTGAGATCTTAATAACTGGGTTGATTGGATTAGGGATTACTGGAATACCCTTAAAATTGTTTATTTATTTATTATTTACAACAATTTATATTCAATATTGCCAGGACTTGCTCTAGGCAGATTACAATAAGAAAGAACATAAAAACACAACAAAACAATACAAAGTAATGGTTCAGATGTTTCTTGAGTAATTGGAGATAAAGTGGTGATGAATAATGACAGTTCAAACTTGTTTGAGACTACAAAGGTAGTTCCTCAGGGGTTGATGCTTTTGGTCACTTTATTTAATGTGTGCCAATTCCTCTATGTAAAATTTTGGAAAGACTGGGGGTCAGCTTCAGAATCTACACTGTTGATATACAGCTGATTTTTCCCATCAAAAACTCTATAGAATGAGCCTTAAAAGAATTATAGATCTATATGACTACAATTAAAAAATGGCTACATTTTAATCATTTAGCATTAAATCTCAAAAAAATGAAATTATGATAAATCAAATAGGTTGTCTGATGAGACATTTCAATCATTTAAATTTAAAGATCAGTTAATTCCTTTCTCTATGGGGTATTTTTTGTTGGCAGGCTTTCTATGATAATATCCAATAATACTCCTTGCCTTCAAAAAGATTAATAAAGACCAGACTGTGAACCTGGAAGATGTAGTAGGCCAGATTGACAAACTAAAGAGTAGCAAATCATCTGGCCCAGAGGATATGCATCCTAGGGTACTGAAGGAACTAAAAAATGAAATTTCTGATCTATTAGTTACAATTTGTAACCTATCATTAAAATCATCCATTGTACCTGAAGACTGGAGGGTGGCCAATGTAACCCCAATATTTAAAAAAGGCTCCAGGGGTGATCCGGGTAACTATAGACCAGTGAGCCTGACTTCAGTGCCGGGAAAAATAGTGGAAACTATTCTCAAGATCAAAATCATAGAGCATATAGAAAGACATGGTTTAATGGAACAAAGTCAACATGGATTTACCCAAGGGAAGTCTTGCCTAACAAATCTGCTTCATTTTTTTGAAGGAGTTAATAAACATGTGGATAAAGGTGAACCGGTAGATGTAGTGTATTTGGATTTTCAGAAGGCATTTGACAAAGTCCTTCATGAGAGGCTTCTAAGAAAACTAAAAAGTCATGGGATAGGAGGTGATGTCCTTTCGTGGATTACAAACTGGTTAATAGACAGGAAACAGAGAGTAGGATTAAATGGTCAATTTTCTCAGTGGAAAAGGGTAAACAGTGGAGTACCTCAGGGATCTGTACTTGGACCGCTGCTTTTCAATATATATATAAATGAGCTGGAAAGGAATACGATGAGTGAGGTAATCAAATTTGCGGATGATACAAAATTATTCAGAGTAGTTAAATCACAAGCGGATTCTGATACATTACAGGAGGACCTTGCAAGACTAGAAGATTGGGCATCCAAATGGCAGATAAATTTAATGTGGACAAGTGCAAGGTGTTCATTTAGGGTAAAATAACCCTTGCTGTAGTTACACAATGTTAGGTTCCATATTAGGAGCTACCACCGAGGAAAAAGATCTAGGCATCATAGTGGATAATACTTTAAAATCGTCGGCTTAGTGTGCTGCAGAGTCAAAAAAGCAAACAGAATGTTAGGAATTATTTGGAAGAGAATGGTTAATAAAACAGAAAATGTAATAATGCGTCTATATTGCTCCATGGTGGGACCGCACCTTGAATACTGTGTACAATTCTGGTTGCCGCATCTCAAAAAAGATATAGTTGCGATGGAGAAGGTACAGAGAAGGGCAACCAAAATGATAAAAGGGATGGAACAGTTCCCCTATGAGGAAAGGCTGAAGAGGTTAGGGCTGTTCAGCTTGGAGAAGAGACGGCTGAGGAGGGATATGATAGAGGTCTTTAAGATCATGAGAGGTCTTGAACGAGTAGATGTGAATCGGTTATTTACACTTTCGAATACTAGAAGGACTAGGGGGCATTCTATGAAGTTAGCAAGTAGCACATTTAAGACTAATCTGAGAAATTTCTTTTTCACTCAACTCACAATAAAGCTCTGGAATTTGTTGCCAGAGGATGTGGTTAGTGCAGTTAGTGTAGCTGAGTTCAAAAAAGGTTTGGATAAGTTCTTGGAGGAGAAGTCCATTAACGGCTATTAATCAAGTTTATTTAGGGAATAGCCATTGCTATTAATTGTATCAGTAGCATGGGATCTTCTTAGTGTTTGGGTAATTGCCAGGTTCTTGTGGCCTGGTTTGGCCTCTGTTGGAAACAGGATGCTGTGCTTGATGGACCCTTGGTCTGACCCAGCATGGCAATTTCTTATGTTCTTATGACTAATTGAACACAAGAGCTGCCTAAAAACAGGAAACATTGAGGCACCGCTGCACATTTTCTTGAGGAACAACATAATTTTGAGGATATAAGATGGACTATATTGGAATACATTCCTACACATTGGCGTGGGGGCAACAGGGTGAAGAAATTAAGACAGCATGAACAGCATTGGATCCTTCAGCTGCGCACAGTCTCCCCCTATGGGCTGAACCGAGAAATCGAATGGACGCAGTTTATGTGAATTCACTTGAATCTATCTGAGTTCAAATCATCTGTGCACAATCTTGGGTAGTTCACTCACAGATTAAATCCTGGGCATGCGTACAAAAGCAAGACAGAGGAGATAGCTCAGTAGGAGGTTTCTCCAGAGCCGTGAGGACGCAATGAAATACCCACGGACTAGTAAGTCTATTATCGCAGTGAGTACAAGAAGTGAAATCCTAGGAACGCGGTTGTGATAATGTTCCTGTTTTTTAGAAAGACTTTGATAAATAAAGAGAATAATCCCATGACAAGAAACGGAACGTGAACTTGATACCAGAGAGGTTCCTGAAGCAGCTGGGATGTGAAACGTGATCACGTCGAACAGTGCTCTGATATCTACACAAAGGGAAGTACCCTGAATTCAAATCGCATTATGATTTCTATACTGAATAGTGTTTTGATGCTAACTTAAGGGACGTACCCTGAATTTCAGTAATGCTTTGACTTCCACATCTTGAATGTTGATTTTAGAAAAAACGAAAAAAGAAAAAAGAAAAAGAAGTATAAAAAACAATTTTGATTGCAGGACTGAGTATGACCAATGATTAAAGATGACCCCTATCAGCAAATTAAAAATGGAGCAGTAATGCCCAAATACCATGGGGTGTTATGAAGGTCTATTAATACTCACACCTGATATATGCAATATATGTGAAAAAATGGAAATTGGGATTCTGTCCTAAATCCAGAATCAATTTGAATTTAAAGGCATTTAAATGTTGATGTTGTGTTGAATGTATAGGCTTTCTATGATGCCACACATTAAGAAGATTTTAAAGTCAAGATATTTTAAGTTTAGGATTCTGAAGAAAATAAAATCATTTTTAGAGATTGATAATTTTCATCTTATTCTACAAACCCTGTTGTTTGCAGGGTTTGGTTATTATAATTCTCTATTGTTAAGTATCCCAGCTATTCATACTAGGGCATTGCAATTACTTCACAACTCAGCAGCATGAGTACTAAAAAGATGCGCTAGATATGATCATATTTCTCCCATACTGAAAGGTGAATTTTAAAAGCCCACTGCACGCCAAAACCTGGAGATACCTGCACATTTTAAATGCTGCCCATGTACATGTGTACTTGCCACTATGCGAACAAATGAAAAGTTCCCAAAAAGAGGAGGGGTGTGGCTAGGAGGGGCATGGATGTGCGTATTTAATCTGCGCTTAAATACGCACATAGGTGCAAGCCAGGTTCCCCTGCTGAGTAACTTTACTTCTGCTATGGATGATGTGCAGTTTATAAAATAAACACAAATAGACAGATCAGGGTTTTAAGGGTCAGGGCTAACAGAAGAGAAGGGAAGCTATTAAATTAAGGATGGTTTGGAAGTCCTATTCCTTACCTGGGTGAACTGGGAACGAGCTGGTAAAACTGATAATGATGTCAGTATGTGTGCCTTTTAAAATCCCCCCACTTACCCAGTAGACGCGGGATTTGCAAGCAAAGATGTGTGCATCCACATAAAATTGCACGCACATGTGCGCGTGTTCAGGCTGTTTTATAATACGTGCACAAATATGCGCACAATATGTTATAAAATGCTGTGTCCCTGGGTGCGGGCTGATGAACGTGTGCACATGTGCGCCTGCATGCCTGTTTAAAAGTTACCGTCCTTAAGAACTTTACTGGATTCCAATCATTTAGAGTTCATTATAAAGTACTGACCATAATTCACAAGGTTAATTATAATTCAAATATGGTTTGTTTAGGGATGAATTTACATCTATATACCCATATCCAATCCCTAAGTTCGGCAAACACTGGGCTGTTAGATGTTCCATCTGTCCATCAGGCACACATCGGAAGAATCCACAAAAGACTAATATCATTTGCAGGTCCGAAGCTTTGGATCATAATGCTTAGCTCTATCCACATAATGTCAGATGCCAAAGAATTCAAAAAAGATTTAAAAACTTGGCTCTGTAAAGCAGCATTTGACAGCTAAGATATTTACAATGTAGATTCAATGTTGAAAGAAGCTGATATTTCAGTTTTTTCAATTTTATTGAAAACTGTATATTTGAAATATGCTTAGGGATCATAAGTTTAATACAGTCACACAGGTGCACATGTATGTGCATATGCCAGCTGACACAAAAGGTCGCTGCAATATTATAACATACACGTGTATATGCACGCATAGTATAAAATAGGCTATATGCACATACATGTGTGCACAATTTTATATGGATGCGTGCATGTGCTTGCAAATGCTGCCTATACCGATTAAGTGGGGGTATTTTAGTAGACACGTGCACCAACACAATTACCAGTCTCCCCAGTTCATTCCTAGTTTGTCCAGGTAAGAGATAGGACTTCCAAACCCCCCTAGTTAAATAGCCTCCCTTTTACCCTGTTAGCAGCAGCCCTTCAAACCAAGCTGACTAGCCTATGTTTTTTTTGTTCCTGGACTTACACGCCATCCATAGCAGAAGTAATGTTACATGGTAGGGGACCCCGGTGCACAATTGTGCGCTTAAATACCAATGCGCAAATTGCATTGAGAAATCTAGGTACACCCATGTCTCACCCCAGACCACGCCTACTCCCCACTCCTTTTTTGCAAAAATAATTGTGTGAACATACCGGAAGATATGCACATACTCACACGCTTTTTTAAATCTGCATGGCGCAAGCCGGCCCGACTTCTACGTGTATATCCCGGTTTTGGTGCACGTAGGGCTTTAAAAATTCACCTCTAAGTTTATGCTTGTATGTTTTAATCTGTTTTGAGATTATGTATGTTAATTTGTATGCCGTCACGATTGGTGGAGTGTGTGGTATTTACATTTTTTTAAATAAATTAATTAATGAAATAGATTTGTTTCATTAAAGTCAATAAGGAAAGCAATGCATCCTATTTTGGACTCTAACAACAGGGTTCTCCAATTTTAATGAAAATTGCAAGCAGGCATTCAAAGCAGAGAAAATATCACTCCAAGACAAGAAGTGTGGGGGAAAGTGGCACCAACAGTGGCATAAATAGCTCAAGGCACCATTGAGAGGGCAAAGTATATTGATGGAATGAACGAGTTGGAAATTTTAATAAATGATACAGTGGCAAAAGCGCCCCAAGGCACTGAGAGAAAAACAAAGCAGAATACATGAATACCCTAAATCGCCAAAAAGAGGGGCAAAGAGCACCAACGACAGTGGCATGAAGACCCCAAGACACAAAAAGAGGGGCAAAAGCAGCACATGAAAACCCCAAGCTGAACAGCCCAAGGCACAAAGAATGACAAATATCCACTCAGTGGCATTCACACAACCTTTTACCTTTAAATTTCAATGTGAGCTTAAGAATAAAGAGACCATCATAAACCCGACAGCTGAAAGGACCCATCTTTGTCCATCAACGTTTGCGGGTCATATATAATCATAGGTCTCAATGCGCTACAGTTCAAAACATTTTTTGTATCATTTTCTATATGCAAATAAAACAAAACCAAGAGGAAAAGAAGTTTACTTCCCTCAAATGGTATTTCTCTTCATTGTCCCAACAACCAAGGCATTCCATGCCTTCATTATGTTTTTGAACTGTAGCGCATTGAGACCTATGATTATATATGACCTGCGGAAGATGATGGATAAAGATGAGTCCTTTCAGCTGTCGGGTTTATGATGGTCTCTTTATTCTTACGCTCACATTAAAATGTAAAGGTAGAAGTTTGTGTGAATGCCATAGATTGGATTTTTATAAGTTGCTGCATTTCACTTGGACTCTAATCTAGTGGTTATCAGTCATACAAAGAATGACAAAACAGCACAAAGAGTGGCATGAAAACACAAGGCAAACAAAGTGAGAAAGTGGCATAAAGAGTGGCATGAACATTCAAGGCATAGAGGAATATGGCAGAAAGCACAGTGCCATCAATAACTCTAAAACACCGATTGGGGTGTAAGGTAACATTGAAACATAGAAATGACAGCAGAAGAAGACCAAATGGCCCATCCAGTCTGCCCAGCAATCTTGCACGCTTTTTTTTTTCTCTCTCATACTTATCTGTTACTCTTGGTCTTTAGTAACCTTTTGGTTCTATTTCCCTTCCACCTCTGCTATTAATGTATCCTTTTGGTTCTATTTCCCTTCCACCCCCGCCATTAATGTAGAGAGCAGTGCTTGACTGCTTCTAAGTGAAGTATCTAGCTTAATTGGTTCGGGGTAGTAACCGCCGCAATAAGCAAGCTACTCCCATGCTTATTTGTTTACCCAGCCTGTGCAATTCAGTCCTTGTTAGTTGTTATATGAATATAAATCCACTTTTCTTCATTTCTCCCTGCTGTTGAAGCAGAGAGCTTCTCTGGATTTGTATTGAAAGTGAAGTATCAGGCTTAATTGATTCGGGTAGTAACCAACGTAGCAAGCAAGCAACACCCATGCTTATTTGTTTACCCAGACTGTGCAATTCAGTCCTTGCTAGTTGTTGTCAGAATAGAAAAATCATCTTTTCTTCATTCCCCAAGACACTGAGTGAAGGGTAAAGCATCAAGAGGAGTGTCATCAACACAACCAGGCCTTGTGTGAGGGATAAGATAGCAAGAGGAATAGCATCTTCACCCAAAGGCACAACATAAAGAGTGAGACAGCAAGAGGAATGGCATCAACACAGGAACATCTTCAGAGGGATAGCCGTGTTAATCTGGTGTAGCGAAAATGACAAGAGACAGGTGGCACTTTATAGACTAACCAGTTTATTGAGGCATGAGCTTTCAAGAACAGAGTTTGTCCTGGTCCTCATACCCTGCCTTTCTTTTGGATTGGCACCTTCCTGTAATGTGAAAATATGGCAAGAGGAAGTAGCTTTACGTACACCGCTGGGCCTTTTGAAAATAGGCCCGGCGCACGTAATCCCCCTATACGCATAAATCCTCCTGAATTTACGTGTGTAGGGCTTTGAAAAACTGTCCCTTAGTATAGCTTGGTTCAAAAAAGGTTTGGATAAGTTCTTGGAGGAGAAGTCCATTAACTGCTATTAATCAAGTTTACTTAGGTAATAGCCACTGCTATTAATTGCATCAGTAGCATGGGATCTTCTTAGTATCTGAGTACTTGCCAGGTTCTTGTGGCCTGGTTTGGCCTCTGTTGGAAAGAGGATGCTGGGCTTGATGGACCCTTGGTCTGACCCAGCATGGCAATTTCTTATGTTCTTATGTTCTTAAATGCAACTGCAAGTATAAAGAAATTAACATTAGTCACAGTCCTTAAATATAATTGCACTTAACTTGCCACCTTATTCTTCTTGCCATTTTGGTTCATGTTCTCATTCTTCTTAAGTCAATCTTTTTTTCTAATTTTCAAATTCCTGGAATCTTATCTTCAGGAAACTCTTTGCCTAGAAAATAAAGGGGAAAATGGTCAGAAAAGTTTTTGCTTGAAAAATGAAGAAGCCGATAGAGGTCATCATCCATGGAAAGCAGAGTTTGCCATCTGTCCTCGATAGCAGATTCCCTTAAAGAAGCCACAAATAAGACTCTTGAGACAAGGGAACACAACCTCCAAGTAGAGCTAGCACATTATCTTATGCTGCCTCACTTTTTGAAGACTATGTTTCAAATAAACCTTCATGATACTTTAGCTATGATCATATATCTCTAACATATATTCTTTACTAACCATCTATCTAAAATTTAGAAGATTGTTGGTACCATTATAATGCTAAAAAAAATGACCCTGGATTTCTAAATGAAGTTTTAAATTATATTTCATTCCACAATAAACCAAAAAGGTTAATGTGTGGTTACAACTATGAGAGCCCACTGCCACCATTTATTTTAAATTATTATATTTTTGCTTTAAAAAAAAAAAAAAAAAAGTAAAATAGGTTATCATGCTACTGGAATTTTTTATGAAAGTCTGTAATCCCTATTCAGAAGAAGCTATAAAGATTGTATATAATTATGGTGCATCTGGCTTCATTGCCTCTGAAAGATATATTATTATAGAGTCAGTGCATATTGTATCCTTTATCTCTTTTTCTAGCTTGCTTCCCTGCTTTGAAGTTTACCTAGGGATAAGACAAGCCACAGTATATACCATTTATGCACTTTGTTAGCCAGGTAAATTCTAGGACTCTAGAAATTCAGTATATTGTTCACCATTTTTCTCAATGAAGCTGTAGATTGCTGGATATATATAGTAAAACAGTCAGAAAAATGGTTGGTTTAGCACAGCTTTCAAACTTATGAGCCTGTGCTGATTTAACCATTTTATCAATGAAGCTAAAGACAAGAATAATAACAATAATGTCGTACATCACAATGGTGGATGGGCTAAAACATCTACTCTACAGTGTTCATGTCAATATCCAAGGCAAATAGTATTTTACTAAAAAGATTCTAGATTAGTTCACTAAAAGTACATTATTCAGGCCCTCTTGTTTTAAGAGATGGATACTTGTCCTGCCAGAAATTAGAATTGCCTGTCAATTCCTGTTCCACATGAGCCAGGATCTGCGGATTATACTCCCTAATCCAATCTTTCCCAAATCTTCTCCTGGAGCACAAGAAACAGTCAGGTTTTCAGGTAAGCCACAATGGATATGCATGAGATAGATCTGCATACATTGGGCACCCAGTGCATGCAAATCTATGCCATGCATATTCATTACAGATATCCTGAAACCCGACTGGCTAGATGTGCCTCCAAGAGAGGGTTGGGAAGCACTGGATTAGCAGCTTCAAACCAGAAATTTCATCATAGAAATCCCTGTCCTATCTCCTCTTCTTGCAAAGGCCCTTATTGTTCTAATCTTTAGCACTATATATTCTTCAACATTCAGAGGTATGAAAAAATTATTAGATGTAGGTGTGTATGTACTTATTTTACTACTTACTTATTAAATTGTTTGGGCAATCTGAATGCCTTACTCTCAGTCGATTACACAGTGATCTCTTGTTATTGTTTGTAAGGTTTTGGGTGGACCCTTGGACACTGTGGGTGCTGACCACGCCCACGGGGGGAAGTCCCGTGAGGGGCCACAGGTCAGGTTCAGCTTAGGACACACAACACAGATAGATCTTTTATTAACAGTATTGAGGAGCCACCAGAGGTGGCACTAGTGAGCAGAGATGGCTTGTAGTCCCTCAGGGCTCTGGAACAGCGATCCCACAATGGCTGTGCTGTAGTGAAGAGAAACTGAGATAGTGAGTACAATGAAGTAGATACAGGGTTCTGGAATAGAGCCACGTTGGTTGAGTACTCAGCGGTCTCTCTCGGTAGGAATCACAGGAGCTGGAGTAGAGGCAGGCCTCAAGGAGCGAGTACCTGGTTCCAGGGAACAGCTCTGAGAGAGAAGTAGATAGTAACTCACTGGTGGTGTAGGCAGCGGTATCTTCCAGGCAGAAGTGAAGTCCAGGCACCGAGTCCGGGAACATGGGCCCTCGAGGAGCGAGTAGCGGTTTCAAACAGTGACCTGAAAGAGAAGAGAGAGGCCCCCGAGGAGCGGGTGCCCCAAATAGAGTAAGTCCAATAATGAAGAGGCAGAATAGCTAGGTACGGAGAGCGAATCCCAACCGTAAGGAGTTCACCAGTATGAATACCTGTTGCTAACTTGATTAGCTAGCAGTAGTGTAGGCCTTTTGCATCCGGGATGCATGATGTCATCACAGGGGGACACCCCTGAGGTTCACGCCAAAGAAAGTATTTGAAGCAGGGCCACGCGGCACGTGCGCCCTAAGGCAGCTGGACAGCATGGCGGGAGGCAGCGCCCAAGCCGGACCGGGGACGCGGGAGAGAACGGTAGGCAGACGCCGCAGCAGCCAAACGTCCGTCAACCGTGGGAGGAATCGCCAGAGAGGTAAGGAGGGCGGAGTGGAGACATCAGGCAGCGACAGTCGTAACATCTGTACAGGACACACAGTCAGCTTTCAGGATCACATATGTCTTCAGATGCGACAAGCTGGGTGCTTTTGAGAAGAAAGTGACCTATGTGGTATTGAAAGCTCATGCACTATGAAGTCGTTGATTATTCTGACATTGGCCTAATATTATCAGAAGCTACAGAGAATCCAGTTTACTCCAGGATCAATGTAGCTACCACAGTCCGGCACTCTCTTTTGGGAAGATGCACTGAGGCTCTTAGCTTTCAAAATTGTCTGCTCTCTTTGAGATAGATTTTAACAACCTGACACACACATCAATTAGGAGATGTGTGGACAAGTTGAGCTCGCGCGCACCCACCTAATTTTAAAAGCTGCCCAGATGCATGCGTATCTCTTGTTGCATGCACATCTCAAAAGTTTTCAAAAAGGGGTGGGGACATGAGTGTTTTGGGGTGTGGCCAATAGATTGTGCTCACCCAGATCCCCTGCTGTGTAAATTTACTTCTGCTATGGAGAAGATGTAAGTTTAAAAATAAAAAGAAAGAGCCATTTTTCTGGGGTTTAAAGGGTCTGAGGTAACTGGTGGTGGGGGGGGGGGGGGGGTGCAGACTATAAAACCAGGGGCACCTAGTTATTAACTGGGCAAACTCGTGGATGAACTGGTGAAACTGGTAATGGTGTGTAATTGTGCCCTTGTTAAATTCCCTAACTTAAGAGGTAGAAGCGGGATTTAAGTGCATAGGCGTGTAAAATTGGGCGTGCATGTGCATGCAGTCAGGCTGCTTTATAACATGCACACATAAATGCACGCAAGTTATAAAATGCCCGTATATCTGGGCGCACATCAACACACACATGCTAAAGTGCACCCATGCGCCAGTTTAAAATTTACCATCCCTGTGCTTAAGAACATAAGAAATTGCTATGCTGGGTCAGACCAAGAGTCCATCAAGCTCAGTATCCTGTTTCCAGCAGAGGCCAAACCAGACCACAAGAACCTGGCAATTACCCAAGCACCATGAAGATCCCATGCTACTGATGCAATTAATAGCAGTGGCTATTCCCTAAGTAAACTTGATTAATAGCAGTTAATGGACTTCTCCTCCAAGATCGTATCTAAATCTTTTTTTAACCCAGCTACACTAACTGCACTAACCATATCCTCTGGCAACAAATTCTAGAGCTTAATTGTGCATTGAGTGAAAAAGAATTTTCTCCAATTAATGTGCTACTTGCTAATATCATGGAATGCCTCCTGATCCTTCTATTATCCGAAAGTGTAAATAACGGATTCACATCTACTCGTTCAAGACCTCTCATGATCTTAAAGACCTTTATCATATCCCTCCTCAGCCATCTCTTCTCCAAGCTGAACAGCCCTAACTAGGGATGTGAATCGTTTTTTGACGATTTAAAATATCGTCCGATATATTTTAAATCGTCAAAAATCGTTAAAGGTGATATATCATAGGAATTCCCCAGATTTATCTTCAAAAATCATAAATCGAGGGAAGGGGGAGGGGAAGGGGGAGGGCGGGAAAACCGGCACACTAAAATAACCCTAAAACCCACCCCGACCCTTTAAAATAAATCCCCCACCTTCCTGAACCCCCCCCCCCCAAATGTCTTAAATTACCTGGGGTCCAGTGGGGGGGTCCCAGTGTGATGTTCCACTCTCGGGCCACGGGTGCGTTGATAGGAATGGCGCCGGTGCTACCTTTGCCCTGTCATATGACAGGGCAAAGGTAGCGCCGGCGCCATTTTGGTTCTTATCCCCCGACGTCACGAGCGTAGGAGATCACTCCTGGACCCCCGCTGGAACCCCAGGGACTTTTGGCCAGCTTGGGGGGGCCTCCTGACCCCCACAAGACTTGCCAAAAGTCCAGCGGAGGTCCGGGAATGACCTCCTGCACTCGAATCGTGTTGCCGTAATGCAAAATGGCGCCGGCCATACAGGCATATGGCCGGCGCCATTTTGCAGTACGGCAATATGGCCATACAGCCGGCGCCATTTTACATTACGGCAACACGATTCGAGTGCAGGAGGTCATTCCCGGACCTCCGCTGGACTTTTGGCAAGTCTTGTGGGGTTCAGGAGGCCCCCCCAAGCTGGCCAAAAGTCCCTGGGGGTCCAGCGGGGGTCCGGGAGCGATCTCCTACGCTCGTGACGTCGGGGGACAGGAACCAAAATGGCGCCGGCGCCATTCCTATCAACGCACCCGTGGCCCGAGAGTGGAACATCACACCGGGACCCCCCCACTGGACCCCAGGTAATTTAAGACATTTTGGGGGGGTTCGGGAGGGTGGGGGATTTATTTTAAAGGGTCGGGGTCGGTTTTAGGGTTGTTTTAGTGTGCCCGAGAGTGGAAGATCACACCGGGACCCCCCCACTAGACCCCAGGTAATTTAAGACATTTTGGGGGGGTTTCGGGAGGGTGGGGGATTTATTTTAAAGGGTTGGGGTGGGTTTTAGGGTTGTTTTAGTGTGCCGGTTTTCCCGCCCTCCCCCGATTTACGATTTACACGATATTTAAAAAAACAAAACTGGGACGATCCGATTCCCTCCCCCCCCCCCCCCCAGCCGAAATCGATCGTTAAGACGATCGATCACACGATTCACATCTCTAGCCCTAACCTCTTCAGCCTTTTTTCATAGGGGAGCTGTTCCATTCCCTTTATCATTTTGGTTGCCCTTCTCTGTATCTTCTCCATCGCAACTATACCTTTTTTGAGATGCGGTGACCAGAATTGTACAGAGTATTCAAGGTGTGGTCTCACCATGGAGTGATACAGAGGCATTATGACATTTTCCGTTTTATTAACCTTTCCCTTCCTAATAATTCCTATCATTCTGTTTGCTTTTTTGACTGCTGCAGCACACTGAGCCGATGATTTTAAAGTATTATGCACTATGATGCCTAGATCTTTTTCCTGGGTGGTAGCTCCTAATATGGAACCTAACATCGTGTAACTACAGCAAGGGTTATTTTTCCATATATGCAACATCTTGCACTTGTCCACATTAAATTTCATCTGTAATTTGGTTGCCCAATCTTCTAGTCTTTTAAGGTTCTCCTATAATGTATCACCATCCGTTTGTGATTTAACTACTCTGAATAATTTTGTATCGTCTGCAAATTTGATAATCTTACTCATCGTATTCCTTTCCAGATCATTTATATATATATTGAAAAGCACCAGTCCAAGTACAGATCCCTGAGGCACTCTACTGTTTACCCTTTTCCACTGAGAAAATTGACCATTTAATCCTATTCTCTGTTTCTTGTCTTTTAACCAGTTTGTAATCCACGAAAGGACATCTTCTCCTATCCCATGACATTTTAGTTTTCTTAGAAGCCTCTCATGAGGGACTTTGTCAAACGCCTTCTGAAAATCCAAATACATTACATCTACTGGTTCACCTTTATCCACATGTTTATTAACCCCTTCAAAAAAATGAAGCAGATTTGTTAGGCAAGACTTCCCTTGGGTAAATCCATGTTGACTGTGTTCCATTAAAACATGTCTTTCTATATGCTCTACAATTTTAATCTTTAGAATAGTTTCCATTATTTTTCCTGGCACTGAACTCAGGCTCACTGGTCTATAGTTACCCGGATTGCCCCTAGAGACCTTTTTAAATATTGGAATTACATTGGCCACCCTCCAGTCTTCAGGTATAATGGATTATTTTAAAGATAGGTTACACATTTTAACTAATAGATCAGAAATTTCATTTTTTAGTTCCTTTAGTACCCTAGGATTCATACCATCTGGTCCAAGTGATTTGCTACTCTTTAGTTTGTCAATCTGGCCTACTACAATTTCCAGGTTCACAGTGATTTGGTTCAGTTCGTCTGACTCATCACCCTTGAAAACCATCTCCGGAATTGGTATCTCCCCAACATCCTCATTAGTAAACTCAGAAGCAAAGAATTCATTTAGTCTTTCTGCAATGGCCTTATCTTCGCTAAGAGCCCCTTTAACTCCTCGGTCATTTAATGGTCCAACCGACTCCCTCACAGGTTTCTTGCTTCAGATATATTTTAAAAGGTTTTTATTATGAGTTTTTGCCTCTGTGGCCAACTTCATTTCAAATTCTCTCTTCATCTGTCTTATCAATGTTTTACACTTACCTTGACAATGCTAATGTTTTATCCTATTTTCTTCAGATGGATCCTTCTTCCAATTTTTGAAGGATGGTTTTTTTGGCTAAATAGCCTCTTTCACCTCACCTTTTAACCATGACAGTAATCGTTTCGCCTTCCTTCCACCTTTTTTAATGCGTGGATTACATCTGGACTGCGCCTCTAGGATTGTATTTTTAAACAATGTCCATGCCTTTTAAACACTTTTAACCTTTGCAGCTGCACCTTTCAGTCTTTTTCTATTTTTCTCATTTTATCAAAGTTTCCCTTTTGAAAGTTTAGTGTTAAAGCTGTATATTTACCTATTGTCCCCCTTCCAGTTATTAGTTTAAAGTTGATCATGTTGTGATCACTGTTGCCAAGTGGCCCCACCATCATTACCTCGCTCACAAAATCCTGCATTCCACTAAGAATTAAATCTAAAATAGCTCCCTCTCTTGTTGGTTCCTAAACCAATTGCTCCATGAAGCAGTCATTTATTACATCCAGTGGTAAGGACCTTCATTCCTCAAAGTATAATATGCCATTTATCATCATACATCTTTGCAATCACTTTCCTCCAAATCAACAGCTCATCATTATCATAGAGTGTTATAAGGCAACATGTGCAGCAGAAACAGGTATTCCACACAGAATGATTTCATGTTGAATAGTAACTCATTTTGATTCTATCTTTCATAAGGACAGTTTTACAAACATTGGGCCCCATTTACTAAGCATTTTTCCCATAGACACATAATGGTAGAAATGCCTTAGAAAATCAGACCCATTGTTTTTTGAACCATGAAATACAAAGCTCAAATCATACATTTTCAAAGTGGAAAACTTTAAAAGTTATTTATGTGGATAAACTGAAAATTGAGCACCCTAACTGTAATTAAAAGTACACACAGAGTTCCAGTACAGGTACCTTTTTAACTACACTTAGGGAACACATTCTTGGGGAGGACAGGATTGGAACACCCTATCAGTTGATTTAACTTAACATACTCTTTACCTTAAATACTAGATACATTAGTAATGTACTCTAGATCATTTCATTTGTTAATATTAATGCATGTCTATGAATACCAATGCTGTAACCAAACATTGTTTGTCTGTTAAATCGTTTTATAAATCGTTGTGATCTATACATGGAACAATGGTATATAAAATGTCTAAATAAATAAACACACATAGATTGTATTATCCAATTGATGCATATATTTTCAAGCAAAATTCACATCCTCACAAAATGCAGGTGAAAGTGTCTACAAGAAGTTTTAACCTATGGCAAATCTGAAAGGGAAAATGAGTTTTTATTTTATTTGTTTATTATGTTTATATACTGACATTTGATCTCAATTGAGATATCACACTGGTTTACAGTCAGGTACTGTAGGTATTTCCCTATCCCCAGAGGGCTTACAATCTAAGTTTTGTACCTGGGACAATGGAGGGTAAAGTGACTTGCCCAAGGTCACAAGGAGTGACAGCAGCACTTGAACCCTGGTCTCCTGGGTCATGGTCTGCTGCTCTAACCACTAGGCTATTCCTCCTCCCCCTCCTTCCTTTTGATAGGTGGAGCAGGTAAAAAGGCTCCATGGACTTCTATGCTCTCCTAAATATGGCATAGAAGACCATTTCTTGTTGTACATATACTGGTTGATTTAAAAGCCCTACGCGTGCCAAAGCCGGGAGATATGCTCGCGATTCAGCCTGGCGTATGTCACACAGATTTTAAAACCCATGCAGGTGCGTGCATATCTTCTGGTGCACGCATAAAATAGTTCTCACCAAAAGGGATAGGGCATGGGCAGGACACGTGCAGGCCAGAACTGTACCATGAAGTCAGCATATGTTACGCAGACAAGCACATGCCGAGGTTCCCTGCCACGTAACTTTACTTCTGCTATGGATGGTATGTAAGTTGTGTAGCAAAAAAACAAAGCTAATCAGCAGGGTTTAAAGGCTCAGGGCTAATGGGATAAAAGGGAGGCAAGTTAAATAGGTGGTTTAGGATGTCCTCTCCTTTACTGGGGTGAACTGGGAGTGAACTGGTAAAAAGGCCTATTGTGTCGCCTTGCGTACCTACTAAAATTCCCCCCACTTACGCGCTTGAGACAGCATTCGCAAGCAAATGCATGCGTCAATATAAAATTGTGCGCACATGTATGTGTGGATAGCCGATTTTATAAGAAGTGTGCATATAAGCACATATATGCGTGTATGTTATAAAATCGGTGTGTCCATGTGTGCACACCGGCAAATGCGGGCAAATGTACACATGCCCATGGGTCTTAAATTTTACTGTATAGGTCCTGTTGCGATCCCGGGGCGCCCCCGGGACCGACACTCACCCCGCGGCGGTAGCGTCGCTGGCTCCGGCCTCCCAGGCCTGCAGGGACCGCGGGTGCTGCGCCCCCGGCCTGTCCCGACCTCACTCGGGCCTGCAGGGCCCTCTGGCATCGCGTCCCGGCCTCTCCCGATCCGTCGGCGTTCCTCGGCGGCTGGCCCCGCCCCCTAGACGCACGCGCGCGTCTCTCAGCTGGCTTTAAAGGGCCAGCACAGGAAATTGGCAGGGGAAGCTCCCGGGTGACGTCAGACGCTGCAGGGTATAAAAACCCTGCAGTACAGCCAAGCCATTGCCTTGCAACGAGGTTCCCAGGTTCGTCCTGCTCCCAGTTGCTGTGTTCCTGCTCGTCACTTTGATCTTCTGGTTTTCGACTTCGGATTGGCTTGTGGTTCTTCTTGGCTTCTGACCCTGGTTCGGCTTCGGTGTCTTCTGGCTCTCGACTCGGCTTGGCTTACGATACTTCTCTGGATCTCGACTTGGACTGGCTGACAACGACTTCTCTGGCTCTAGACGCGGACCGGCTGACAGCGATTCTCCGACACCTGACCCGGGCTTGGTGAGCTACTACTCCATCGATAGGGATCTCCTAAGTCCCAGCGGCCGGGTTCCTACGGGCTCCTCCCGGGGGGACACCGGCTTCCAGGGTGAACCGCCTAAGTCCCAGCGGCCGGACTCCTACGAGCTCCTCTCGGGGGAGTACCGGCTTCCAGGGTGAAGCACCTCTCCCACCGGGTCAGCTTCATCTCCTGGTCCTTGGTCGCATAGGGCCCTTCGTGTCTTTTTCCCGGTAGTCCGCGAGCCTGCTCTCGCCGCCTCCCGCTTGGAACCGGTGCCCCTACCTCTCTAAGGTATTCCATCTCCTGGTTCCGATCGGCCCAAGGGTCCACGAAGCTAACAGATTGCAAGGCCATGGACCCGGCGGACCTTGCTGGACTCAAAGCCATCCCGGGCATAGCCCAGAAGCTACAGCAGCAACAGAACTGCCTCGAAACCTTGATGTCAACAGTTCAACGCCTGGCGGATCGCGTGGAGGGGGCCTCCGCAGCGGCTCCTGTGGCATCTTCCTCTCAGGCTAGTATGGGTTCCATCACTCCTGTACAGATGCCCGCACCAGCCCGGTACTCAGGGGATCCTAAGACATGCAGAGGATTCCTCAATCAATGTTATATCCGTTTTGACCTGCTGCCCGCACAATTTCCCACGGATCGAGTCAAGACGACGTACATCATTTCCCTCCTGGATGGGAAACCATTGGTCTGGGCTTCTTCCCTTTGGGAACGCCAGGACTTCAGACTGAACAACCTAGTGCAGTTCGTCAAGTCGTTTCGAAGAGTCTTCGATGAACCATCCCGTGCCTCCACAGCCGCCTCCGAATTGCTCCAGCTGAGACAGGGGAATCGGCCTCTGGAAGAATACGCGATGGAATTCCAGACCCTCGCCTCTGAGCTGGCTTGGGGCGAAGACAGCTTGCATGGCATTTTCCTGGAGGGACTTTCACCACGGCTCCAGGACGAACTGGCAGCCCGGGACCTGCCTGACGATCTTCAAGATTTGATTGAGCTGGCCGGGCGAGTGGATCGACGCATCCAGCGCCGCTTCCGGGACCGAAGACCCACGTCGGGACAGACCAGTCGCAGGGTCACTCCGCCTCGTACCCGACCTTCCCAGCCTGCTGCCGCGACCACCTCGGCAGAGGAGCCTATGCAATTGGGGAGAGGGCCCCTATCTTCTGAAGAGCGGAGGCGCCGTCGCGCCCAAGGACTGTGTCTTTACTGTGGGAGCAAGGGACATTTCCTAGCCCGCTGTACCGAGCGCCCGGAAAACGCCCGAACCTAGAGTCTAGCGGGGAGTTAACTCTAGGCAATGTTTCACCCAACTCCCCATGTACCGTACCGGTACGCCTTTGTCTGCCTGAGGGTGGATTCAACACCTTAGCCCTGCTAGACTCTGGGTCCGGGGGGAATTTTATCCTCCAAGAACTGGTGCAACAGCTCCAGCTCAAGGTCCTGCCTCAGGAACCACCCGTGCGAGTCTCCTCTATCCAGGGGGTCCCCCTCCCGGGTGTCATCGCTACTCGCACTACCCCGCTGAAGCTTCAAGTCGGAGCCCTGCATAGGGAGGAGATGTCCTTCCTCATTCTTGAAAAATCTATTCACCCCGTGGTCCTGGGCCTGCCCTGGCTCAGGGAACATTCGCCTACGATCGATTGGGTCACGCTTCAGATTACGTCTTGGGGTTCAGCGTGTTTCCATCGCTGCCTCCCCGCTCGTCCTTTGCAGACACTACCTCTCCTCACGACCCCCTTGACGGTTCCGCCTCAGTATCACGACTTCCGCGACGTCTTTTCCAAAGAAAAAGCCGAATTACTCCCGGAACACCGACCCTTTGATTGCGCAATCACTCTGCTACCAGGGACTACGCCACCCCGTGGGAGGGTCTATCCACTATCCCTGCCAGAGACTCAGGCTATGTCGGCCTACATAAAGGAGAACCTAGAACGGGGTTTCATCAGACCATCCAACTCCCCCGCCGGGGCCGGGTTCTTTTTTGTAGGGAAGAAGGACGGGTCCCTTCGCCCCTGTATCGATTACCGGGGCCTGAACCTAATCACCCGTCGGGATCGTTATCCATTGCCTTTGATTCCGGAACTCTTAGACCGCCTTCAAGGGGCTCGCTTTTTCACCAAGCTTGACCTCCGAGGGGCGTATAACCTAGTGCGGATCCGCCCGGGGGACGAATGGAAGACCGCCTTTAACACCAGAGACGGTCACTACGAATATCTCGTCATGCCATTCGGTCTCTGCAACGCCCCAGCTGTGTTTCAAAACCTGATGAACGAGGTTCTTCGCGAGCTGCTGCACACCACGGTTATCGTGTATTTGGATGATGTCCTAATTTACTCCCAGGATCTTGCCTCTCATCGCCAACATGTTCGCCAAGTACTCCAGAAACTAAGAGAGAACCGGCTATACGCCAAATTGGAAAAATGCCAATTCGAACAAGACTCGCTGCCTTTCCTGGGATACATTGTTTCTTCAACGGGCTTCCAGATGGACCCGGATAAGGTCGCAGCCATTGAGAAATGGCCTCAGCCCCATGGGGTGAAAGCGCTCCAGCGCTTTTTAGGCTTCGCCAACTTCTATCGCCACTTCATTCCACACTACTCCAGCCTGGTGGCGCCTCTAACGGCCCTCACCCGTAGAGGAGCTGATGCTCGCAAATGGACCCCCAACGCAACACAAGCCTTCCAGGAACTTAAAAAGGCCTTTCTACGGGAGACCTGCCTCCGACACCCTGATCCCTTGCGCCAATTTGTGGTAGAAGTGGACGCCTCCGACGTGGCGGTAGGGGCTGTGTTGGCTCAACTCGCCAAGAATGGGAAAACCTGGCCCTGCTCCTATTTCTCTCGTAAGTTCTCTCCCGCCGAAAGAAACTATGGTATCGGCGACAAGGAGCTACTCGCAGTCAAGCTAGCCTTTGAGGAGTGGCGCCAGTGGCTGGAGGGGGCCCAACATCCCATCATAGTCTACACCGACCATAAAAATTTGGAATACCTGTGCCGTGCCCAAAGACTCAACCCTCGGCAGGCACGCTGGTCCCTCTTTTTCAGCCGCTTCAACTTTACTCTCCATTACCGACCGGCGGCCAAGAACGTAAGGGCAGATGCTCTCTCTCGTGCTACTGAGACGGAGGATACCCCAGAACCACTTCGCTACATTCTGGATCCAGCTAAGGTGTGTCTAGCCGCCTCTGACGTCAGACCCACGGGCAAGACAGTAGTCCCGGCCCGCTCCAGGAGGAGGGTCTTAGCATGGGCACACGATTCCCTCACGGCCGGGCACCCAGGGATTGCCCGAACTTTGGAGCTCTTGACGGAGTTCTATTGGTGGCCACGGATGAAGGAGGATGTCCGGCTTTATGTGCAGTCGTGTCCTACTTGTGCCCAGCAAAAACCATTACCAGGTCGACCATGGGGACTCCTGCAGCCGCTTCCCATTCCTACGGAACCGTGGACGCACATTTCCACGGATTTCATTGTGGAGTTGCCGCCCTCTGAGGGGAAGACCGTCATTTGGGTCACCATTGACCGATTCTCAAAGATGGCCCACTTTGTGCCATTGGCCAAACTGCCTTCGGCTCCTGAACTGGCCACATTATTTGTCCACCATATCTTTCGGCTACATGGCTTGCCCTTGCACCTTACCTCAGACCGAGGTCCCCAGTTCACAGCAAAGTACTGGAGGGCTCTTTGCAGGAAGTTCGGGGTGCAGCTGGACCTAACTACAGCGTTTCATCCGCAGAGTAACGGCCAGGTCGAACGGACAAATCGTACTCTCAAGGCCTTTCTCCGAGCCTTCGTGGGGGACCTCCAAGACGACTGGGTCTCGCTTCTTCCCTGGGCCGAGTTTTCTTATAACCGACACAAACACTCGGCCACCTTACAGTCCCCCTTCCAACTGGTTTACGGGAAAGTACCCAAACCTCCTTTGCCCTTACCTGCGACGGTCTCTTCCCCGGCAGCACAGCTGACAGCGGAGCAGATCCATCAGCTCTGGCTCTCCACCCAGGAGAGACTTCACAAGACCACGGCCCGGTTCAAAAAGTATGCAGACCGGTCTCGACGCCCCGCACCTGTCTTCTTACCCGGGACAAAGGTCTGGCTGAGCACCAGACACATTCAGCTGCGGACTCCCTCCATGAGACTGGCGCCTCGCTACATCGGCCCCTTCCCGGTAGCTGAACGCATAGGAGCAGTGTCCTATCGGTTACGCCTCCCATCCACGCTGAAGATTCATGATGTTTTCCACGTCTCTCTTCTCAAACCAGTGGTCCACTCCCACTTGCGACCTCCGCCTCCGGAGCCCACTCCTGTTGCGACTGACCCTGGAGCCACGTACACGGTTAAGGAGGTCCTGGATGTTCGGTTCCGTCGTCGACACTGGGAGTATCTCCTTTCCTGGGAGGGGTACGGTCCTGAAGAGAACTCTTGGGAGCCCTCCTCGCACATTCTCGACAAAGACCTTCTCCTCCAGTTTCATAGGGCGCACCCGGACAAGCCGCGTCCTCCTGGGGGGGGCCGTAGGAGGAGGGGTACTGTTGCGATCCCGGGGCGCCCCCGGGACCGACACTCACCCCGCGGCGGTAGCGTCGCTGGCTCCGGCCTCCCAGGCCTGCAGGGACCGCGGGTGCTGCGCCCCCGGCCTGTCCCGACCTCACTCGGGCCTGCAGGGCCCTCTGGCATCGCGTCCCGGCCTCTCCCGATCCGTCGGCGTTCCTCGGCGGCTGGCCCCGCCCCCTAGACGCACGCGCGCGTCTCTCAGCTGGCTTTAAAGGGCCAGCACAGGAAATTGGCAGGGGAAGCTCCCGGGTGACGTCAGACGCTGCAGGGTATAAAAACCCTGCAGTACAGCCAAGCCATTGCCTTGCAACGAGGTTCCCAGGTTCGTCCTGCTCCCAGTTGCTGTGTTCCTGCTCGTCACTTTGATCTTCTGGTTTTCGACTTCGGATTGGCTTGTGGTTCTTCTTGGCTTCTGACCCTGGTTCGGCTTCGGTGTCTTCTGGCTCTCGACTCGGCTTGGCTTACGATACTTCTCTGGATCTCGACTTGGACTGGCTGACAACGACTTCTCTGGCTCTAGACGCGGACCGGCTGACAGCGATTCTCCGACACCTGACCCGGGCTTGGTGAGCTACTACTCCATCGATAGGGATCTCCTAAGTCCCAGCGGCCGGGTTCCTACGGGCTCCTCCCGGGGGGACACCGGCTTCCAGGGTGAACCGCCTAAGTCCCAGCGGCCGGACTCCTACGAGCTCCTCTCGGGGGAGTACCGGCTTCCAGGGCGAAGCACCTCTCCCACCGGGTCAGCTTCATCTCCTGGTCCTTGGTCGCATAGGGCCCTTCGTGTCTTTTTCCCGGTAGTCCGCGAGCCTGCTCTCGCCGCCTCCCGCTTGGAACCGGTGCCCCTACCTCTCTAAGGTATTCCATCTCCTGGTTCCGATCGGCCCAAGGGTCCACGAAGCTAACAGGTCCAGCTTTAAGGATTTCTCAAAAGGCTTAAGACGTGGTTGTTCAAGCAAGCCTTTCCAGACAACATCTGATCCCTAATTCCCCGACAACCACAATCAGACTTTCTTAGAACACTGTAATCAATTGTAAATAATTGCTCTTCTGTTAAATTCCTCTCATCTTTTTCTCCTCCCAGTTTTTAACATCCCTGTTTTATTGTAACTTCAGAGTTTCTCCTCACTTGTTACAGTTCTATATTATTTTCACCCCTTGTTAAATGTAAACCAGCATGATGTGAACTTTTCTCGCGAATGCCGGTATATAAAAATACTAAATAAATAAATAAATAAAATTTGGGTAAATCAAAGTGCAATCATCTGGAAAGTCAATCTGCTTGCCCAGTTTTAAAATACTGCATTTTTTGCACAAGGCTTTAATTCCCTACCATCTTTGGAACGTAAAAAATAAAAAAGAAATTATATAAAATTCATTATCCATTATCTTCGTTGGAAGCCGCAGGACCCGACGGGATGCATCGGACCGAGGGGGAGCTGGGAGAAAAGGCCGTCCTCAATACCAATAAGACGGAGATTCTCAACATTTCGATCAATGAAAACAACGTTCTTCTTAACTCCCCAAGCTCCTCCCAATTTGCCAAAACAGCTATTAATCACTCACCATTTGTTAGAGATTTAGGGGTTCTGCTTGATAACCATCTAAATCTAAAAAAATGTGTACAAAATACCACAAAAGAATGCTTTTTCAAATTGCAGGATCTTAAAAAACTAAAACCTCTCCTGCACTTCCGAGACTTCCGTCTGGTGCTTCAAGCCTTCATCCTGTCAAAAAAAGATTATTGCAACTCATTCCTTCTTGGTCTCCCTGCGAACACCATAAAACACCTGCAGATGGTTCAGAACGCCACAGCCAGGATTCTTACCAACTCAAACAAAAGAGAGCACATCACTCCTATCCTTCAGTCACTACACTGGTTACCCATCAAATTTAGGATTCTTTTCAAAGTCCTCACGATGATACACAAGGACATCCACAACATCTCCCCCCTCAACCTCAGCATCCAACTACATCCGCACACATCGGACAGACCTATCAGAAGAGCATACAAAGACACACTTTATGTCCCCCTGCTAAAACCTCCTTTAGGAAGCGAGCTTTATCAACAGTGGATCCCACTCTCTGGAATACGCTTCCCACGGATCTCCGACAAGAACCCTGACCTCAGACATTCAAAAAAAAACTTAAAACTTGGCTTTTCAGTCAAGCCTTGCCAGAGAGTTAAGCACTCTCTGAAGCCTTTTCTCAGACAAGGTTATGCCATACGCTCGAATTAGTCCTCCAGATCAGATCTGGGCCTCCTTGCAGACCTATCACGTTCTACTGCCACCCAACTTGTCCAGCCTCATCCCCCACAGTTTATCCCCACATTGTATCTCAGACCTTTGGATTATATTGCATTATCTTCCCGTTCATTTAACCTGTAACTCAGCGGTTCACATCTTGCATCCCAATGTTTTTCTCCCTTAACCCTTAACTAGCTCTTCAAAGTTGCGATCTCTTCACCTAGTTACCAACAGCCTCCTAGTCTCTCTGACATTGTTTGACAGAACCCTAATTTATTCTGTACTGAATGTATTTACTTTCTTGTGGTAATTTGTTCCTTGATTTAAAGTGTTCCTTATATCGCACTGAATTTATTTACTTTCTTGTGTTAAATTGTTCCTTGCTTTAAATTGTTCCTTGTATCGCCTCCAAATGACTGTTCTGCTCACATGTAAACCAGTGTAATATGTACTCTATACAGGAACGTCAGTATATAAGAATTTAAAAATAAATAAATAAATACATAGATAAATAAATAAATCCAAGCTCTTAATTGTGTAAAAAATGCTGTGGAACCTTTGCCATTTTTAAAAATCTGCACATAGAGGTCAAATTCTTTCTTGTTTGCTGCACACATTTGTTTTTACACAATTTTTCCTGTATTTTCTTTTTCCCTGTCAGAAGTTGCAGTGCAAATGATGCACTATTTCCCAGTTGTGCAGGTAACAAGACATAAGGTTTTTGCATGTTTTTGCCTGCTCCTAAATATGTGTCTAAGCTCCTTAAAACATATACAAAGATGGCTTGCTGAGATAGTTAAGAATTATACAGTAATCTAAAATACCAAAATTGAATTTATTGTAAATCGATCTTAGAGCTAATTGGCCATGCACAGTTGTCCTTAATAAGCTTCATATTCCATTACAAGACCATTAACTCTGGATCAAGTTTAGTACCTCCCAGGTACTGAGCATTAGCAGCCCATTAACTATCATTGGTAGCACACAGTAAACATGGTGAACTGGTGAGAATGTTTAAAGACAGTTTCTTCATACAGTGCATATTCAAAACTACTAACTATTTTTTTTACTATTCAAATACAATTTATTCATGTACTTCCCTTTTTCATACTCTATAAAACCTAAAGAATTGTCAGTGTTGTTTACTTTGGTTTGACTAATATCAGTGTTCAGATCTGATATATATATATACGCCCAAGGTAAATATTGACCTGCATCACCAAATCTAGTAAAACTAAAAAAAGAAAATAACCTTGAAGCAGTTAATGTCACAAATAGTATATGTTTAGAAATAAAATAAATGTACCAATAGCTTTCTTGGCTCCAGTTCATCAGTAAGCAATAATCATCTAGTGCACTTCTTTGTAATTTTTCAGTTTCATAAATAATATAGGAGTTTGCTAACAGGACATTTGTGGGGAACAACAGTAAACAGTCTAACTCCATCTGTTATTATGGAATATATAAAAGGCTGAATCAGGATCCTTGTGAAAAGATAACCAGCATAGCTATTTATGGTATCAAAGACATATTTTTTTTCCAAATTATTAATAATTGGCAGGATGAATTACACAGTACACTACATATTTGGTATATGTTTCATGTTTGTCTTTGCTTTTATTTAAGATTCTTAGATAAATAGCCAAGATTAGTACAATTAGATGAGTATAAAAGGCCATTTGATTTAAGTTAAAAGTTTTAATCTAATTGTGAATTCCTTTTGGATTGCAGCATTCTATATTGGATGAATTTGCAATGCAGATTTTAGCAGCCTACTGGTCCTTGATATAAACCGGATTGTTCATGGCTTGCGATACTTATTTGATCATCATAATAATTGTCCAAACATGATGGCGCATATGAGTTTAAGAACACAAGAAATCCCTTCTTCAGGAGACCAACATGTATATTACACCTAGATGATCTGTGTTTGAACTTTCTAGACCACATTGGTCCTGTCTTTTACATGTTTACACCTTCCACTCTAAAAGGCATCCATCTTTCAGGATAACCCCACCAGTTTAGATGGATCAGTTGACCTATAGCAGGTAATTTTATAAAAGCCTGAGGAGGGCTGAAGTCTGCATATGCAAAATATACGGGGATTTCATCCCTAATATCCAAAGCGGACTTACGCATGTAAGTCCGCTTTGAAAATTAGCGGAACAGCACATGCCATAGCACAGAATAGGCGTGCACATTTACACCTCCTAGAAAGCAGATACTTTTGAAAATAAAAAATACGCCTGTAAAGTACACCCCCACTCTAATTCCACCCCCAGAACTTCTCTTTGCAGTATGCATAAAAGTACGCACAAAATCACTTCCCTATCTACTTTTACAACTACAACCTCAGGGTAATTTTCAAAAAATCCTTTTACACATGTAATTGGTTTTGAAATTTACTCCCATTATGTGTCTATTTGTATATTCCAGAAGCACTAGTAACCCAGATTTGGTTATTCGATTTGTTTAGATTGAATTGCTCAATTTTCCAAATCCAAGCTCAAAGAGAGTTGCAGCAGTTATTTCTCTGTCCTCAGAGAAATAACTGCTGCACCTCTAACTATGGAGTAAATTAACTATGGAGTAAATTAACTATGGAGCAAATTAACTATGGAGCAAATTATCAAAGGGATTTCACATGTAAAAATAACATATCCACACATAAGTAGCTTGTACTCATGGATATCCTATTTTATAAACGTTGAGAGTAGGCACATATTTTCCATTTCATGTGTATATTTTACTGGCAGAAAAAAGGGGCAGGCTAGGGGAGTTCCCAGGCAGGGTTCAGAAGTACACACAGTAGTTGGCATTTTGTAAGACATAAGCACATGTACATTATCAAACTTATTCATACATTTTTATACCTGTTAATTTATGAAATCGGACTTGTTGTTATAGAAGCGAATGCTAGGAGAGCGATCCCAACTTGAGGGGATTATGTGCCCTTGGGCCTTGGCACGACCCCAGACGAATCCAAGACAGTACCAAGGGTTGGCGAGGTGTGTCCCAGCATGGGCAAAGACAAAGTCTGACCCTCTGCCGGACCTGCATGCTTCTGGAAGTCAACAACACTATGTTGGTTAGTGAACAGTCCTCCGACCGTTCCTAGCCCTTCCTGATGAAGGAGCAGCAGGACGGACTGAGGATGAGGGCAGACAGAGGCCTTGTAACACAGAAGATTCAAGATGAGACGAGAAGACTCTGGAAGTAGATGAGGATCTTGGAAGACTCTCAACGAGACGAGGAACTTGGAAGACTCTTAGACAAGACGAGAAGCTGGGAAGGTTCAGACATTGGCACTGTCTCTCAGGGTGCCCTAAACAACCCACAGGTGGACGCAATGGACTGGTCACAGACCACCCTGTCCCTGTAGCACGCCCTACACAGCCTGGAAGGCTGGTCACAGACCACGCAGAGAATGGGACTAGCGCAGGAAGGGAATCCAGCTGAGTCGAGACTCCAATGACGAGAACAGGAACTGACGAGAAGGATTTACCCCAACAAGATGTCATCTGGAGAACCAAAGGAGCTGGAGGGTCAGGAGGACTTGAAATGAGAGAAGGAGGAGCGGAACCTCGGAACATCAGAAAGCCTGGAACATCAGGAAGTGGAACATCAGGAAGCCTGGACTAGGAACCTCAGGACATGAAAACATGGAACATCAGGAAGCCACAGGAAGCAATGAAGACTCAGGAAGCACGACAAGACATGGAGCTCCAACAAAGATCGAAGACCTGATGGACCGCTGGAAGACGAGACTTCCAGGAGCAAGTAACTCCAATGCAAGGCAAAGCTGAAGTGGAGAAGCAGCCCTTTAATAGGGCTGGCACAGGAAACCAGGAGAGCTGTCTTCTGGTGGAGCCAGGTGGACCCCACCTACGCTGCCCCTTTAAGAAGGTGAAAAAGACGCGGTCCTACCCCTTAGGAAGGGGGCAGGACCTTGGAGAGCGGCCATGCTGCCGCTGAAGACACTGAAGGCAGGAGAAGCTGGGCCTGCGCACAGGCAGGCCCCAACATCGACAGCAGCTCCTGCCGCTGCTGGAGGCATCAAAGGCAGCTCCGGCCACCAGGAGAGACTGGGGACTGCGGCCTCTGGCCGCGAAGATGAAGCTGATGTCGGTGGTGGCCCCAACTGCATTGAGGCACAGCGGCAAGGCCCCCTGAAGTCCGCGGCTCCCGCTGCATTGAAGACAAAAAGCTGACTATGGCTCCTGCCATGAATAACGTCAGTGGCTCCGTGCCGCGTTGAAGGAGGCAGCACCGAAGGTGAGAGACCTGCTCGCGGGGAATAGCTCCACGGGCAGGAGTCATAACACTTGTCTCATGGCTTCAGTTTTTGGTTGGGAGGTCTGGGTGAACTGCTAGAGGGATGGACTAGGTAAACTGGCAGAGGTATTGGTGAACTGGTGATTGTAAGAATGTGCACAAGTATTTTTGAAATGGTATATGTGCATACTTTATAGAATACCTGCCTCCAGGTATATATATATATTTATTTATTTATTTTTTACTTTTCTATACCGACATTCCTGTAAGCATACAAATCACATCGGTTTACAATATAACTGCAAAATTTGCTCAGAGGCGGTACATAGAACATGGGAGGCAGTTAACCGGGGAAACGCTGTAAAAACATATCAGGTTATGACGCATACAAGTTAAATTTTGTTATGCATCTAAAATATACACATATGTTTAACAAATAGGTAGAGAAAGTATGCATTTTCTTGCATTGGAAATACTTACACATACTGAAACATACATGTGGACATTTGAAGCACAACTATGTGGTATTTTATAAACTATGTAACTCCTCTGCCTAGTTTATAAAATACTAGCATACATTTCTGCACATCCATGCTGTACATCGGATAGGTTTGAAAAAGGCTCCCTGTTTGTACCTGTAGCAAAATGGAGGATAAAATGACTTGCCCACGATCACAAGGAGTGTCAGTGGGAGAAGCCCTGGTTCTCAGGCCACTGCTCTAACCACAAAGCTATTCCTCCATTTCACAAGTATTCATTGGTAAATTGCAAATAACATTGTTACAGTGTGACTCTTTCACAGAGTGGTATATGTATTTTTTGGTTGCTAAACAAGTCTACAAATCTCGTCATAATAATTCCAGCAAAAAATCATGAAGATGAAATTTGAACACAAATGAGATCCATATTCAGGGAGGGTAACTTTAGCAAGTATATTCAGTACTGAGTTCTGAATGGGGATTAGCCTTCAATGAAAGGCCAATCAGTGAAGGAGCGCAGTGAATTAATTAATACAAAAGGGCTGGGAGTTGTCAATGTTATCAGCAGTTATGCATTAAGGGGTCAATTTTAAAAGGTGCACACGCATGATCATGTGCACACAGTTCCGACCACGTGCATGTGAAAGCGCCAATTTTATAACGTGCACGCACATTATAAAATATGGATCCCGCACACACGTGCACATCGGATTTTAATGTCCACGCGCGCATTTGAGGGCAGGTGGCCTCCTCCACACGTGGGGGGAATTTTTTAAAAATATGCACGGCGACGCAATCAGCCGGTTCCCAGTTCCCTCCCAGTCCGCTTCAATTAAGGAGCGGACTGGGAAGGAACGTTCCTATACCCCTTCCAACTCTGTCTCGCTTTTCCCCTCTCCTCTCTGACCCCTAAAATCCTTTTGCCTATCTTTTCTTCCTTTATTTTACAACTTACTTCATCTAAATAGATGAAGTAAGTTTCCCACGCTGGCTATCGTTGCATGCTTCCTCAGGGCAGTGTCTGATGGCACTGTCCTGGCCCACCCATGCCCCGCCCCCAGCACGCCACTTTTAGCTGGTCCAGCACTTCTGCGTGCATCGGGGGTTATGTGTGAGGCCGGGAACTTTCGAAAATGTGTGCAGTGCACCCAGGGCCTGGCCATGTGTGTAACCCCCAAATTTTACATGCGCAGGGCTTTTAAAATTCAGGCTTAAGCGAGCAGTGAAGAGATAAAATATTCTCCTTCTGCTTTACATTTGAGAGCCTTTTGAGAATTCTAGGTCAGGGTGGAGATTTATACAAACATTATTTTATAGGTGGAACAGCGAATGGGATCATCCCCATTTAACCTGATATTTTTTACAGGAAATTTGGGAGCAAAAAGGGGGTTTCCGCAGTTTTGACTCATACTTTTGAAAATTTGGAAAAAGAAAAAAATGCAAGTTTCTTCTCCCACTCCACCTCTTTTCTTGTGATCTGTCTTGCAGTGTAGGCCCATCTAGCCTTTGTCCTGTTTGCAATTGATTGCACTCTATGCCTTGGAGGTTTTGCCTTTATGCTGTTTGCAATTGATCACACAGTATGCTTTATGGATTTTGACACCTTTGCGCTGTTTGCGGTTCCCTGCATTATATCTTGGGGGTCAGTGCTCATTGGCATGTATTAGCTCTACGGTTACCACAGTTATCCAAAATCAGATAGAGCCATAATGTATTTAATGTATCATTTGCATATTCACTCTACCAGCTGTGTGCATTTAACTCGTGCTTGGCTTGATTGTTACTTTTTGACAAAAGGAACTGGTAGGATCAAACAGATATCCATGTTTCCAACTGGAATAGGTAGCTATGTCACACTGCTGTAAGCTACCATGCCACCCTGCTGAAGGTTGCCATGAATCCTTCCAGTGGAAGAGAGGACCTCAGCGTAGCTGAGAATAAAAAGGGGGGCTGCCCCAGCCTCCCCCAGGTTGGGTAGTGGGGTGGTCCCATGCTCTGAAGAAAGATTATTCATGAAAGCTAGATCAATATGCGCCTGCCAGACACCAATCCTCTCTTTGACCCAGTTTCCAGGAGAAGGAGTCATCTCACATCTGTGCTCGGGCCCCTGGGTTAGCTGCCAGATGAATCAGCCTCACTGTGCCAAATACAGCTCCTGATAAGTGCTCCCCACACAATGCCATAAAGTTCTTTGCAGGGGACCCAACAGGGAAGTCATTCTTGGTACCTTAGCATGTTTCCTCCTCTGCTTTAGCTGTCTTCAAGGTTCTTTACAAATCCCCTTTCACAACTATCCTTGCTAACGTTTGGTCTTTCCCTGGCCATGCATTGCTTTGCATGCTTGCTGCATCATTCATTGGGCCCTTCATGCCACGCCTAGTACCTCATTGCCTTTCCTGGTTCTTTGGGCTTTTGATACCATTTTTCCTCCCATCTCAGCCTCCAAGGTACAACTTGGAGTTTTTTCAGCCACTCTACCTATTCCTACTATTTCTGTTTTTCATCACTAGCACCACTGCTGACACAGCCAAGCCAGTCTTAGTACCTTAGGGTGCTTTCTCTTCTGCTTCCCTTATATGGCTAAAAGTTACAGACACAAAAGTAGACATGTACTAGGCGAATCGAGCAGAGCGAGTTAGCCATATAACTTATATGACTAACTACCGATATTCGGAGTTAGCCGTATAAGTCTATGTGTAAGTTTAGACGCGCCATAGAGCCGGTCTAAACTAGGCCATGTAGACTTCTCCAACTAAGTGTGTATATATAAGTGTATATTCAGTGGCTTCGTTGTGTCACTGAATATACATCGTAACTTAGCTGCATATGTTCTAACCGGCTAAGTTACCTACACAGCCAGCTTTGAATATCTTCCCCTTTAAGTTTAGCTGGTTCCTCACGAACACACTGTTCTGAAAATTGATTGAGATTTACCTCACTTCCAATCTTAATTGTGTTTGTTTTATATGGTTCTGCTCCAGGCCTTTCCACAGTGAACATCAAACATAAATATTTGTTTAGCAATGTTGCTTTTTCCTCCATCAGCCTCCTCATATTCCTCCCCTTCATCCTAGAGTCTCACAATGCCACTTTTGCACTTCTTTTTATCACTAACATATCTAAAAAAGTCTTGCCTACCACCTCGTTTTACCGTATTTGCTATTTTTCTTCTATTTTAATTTTCACATTCCTGACCACTTTCCTAGCTTCTCTTAATTTTTCCAGATATTGTCACCTGTCTTCATCTTTCAGTGATCTCTCCAAGCCTGAACTGCCAGCTCCTTCAACTAATGATGCCATACAGAAATGACATCAGTCCTTCTCCGGGGACCTCCTCTGGCTTCTCCCTACCTAGGGCACTGTACTAATTTGATTGGTGCCCTTTGCCCCTTATTTCGAGCCTTGTGCTGTTCTTGCTGCACTGGGTGATTATTATTTAATATATTTTTAGGAACCACTGGGAATTATTTTAAAGCACCTAGGGCTTTTATATTTTATTTATACCAATAGCATACAGTTTTTTTCTGCCTTCTAATGATGATGGTGAATCTCTAAGTGTTTTTCTTCAGCTATGACTGTTGTGAACGTTGAGAGGATGTGAACCCTGGTCCGAGGAGGAGTTGATACTATCCGAGGAAGCGACTCCTCGGGGGTCCTCCGTCGAATGGCGAGGCTGAGGTGAAGGGGAAACCAGTAGATCTTCACCCTTGGAAGCCCATGATCTCCCCAGGAGGAGCCCGTAGAGACACGGACCGCTGGGACTTAGGCGAAGCTTGAGAGGAAGAAGTTTCATGACATGGAAGCAAGGCTGGATCTTCACCCTTGGAAGCCCGTGACACCCCCCCCCCCCTCCAGGAAGAGCCCGTAGGGACCCAGACCGCTGGGACTTAAGTGGCCCTTAAAGATGGAAGACTCGTCACGATCCAGTCTGAGGTCCAATACCAGAGGATCGCCACTTGCCAGTCCGAAGTCCAATACCAGAGGATCGCCACTTGCCAGTCTGAAGTCAAACACCAAGGAATTACCACTTGCCAGTCCGAAGTCAAACACCAAGGCTCGTTCAGGAACAGAAACAGAGGTCCTGATACTAGAAGCACCAGAAGACTCACGGGAGTGAGCAGACTCGTTGCCAAGTCGAAGAGCAGGAAAAAGGAAGTCTCCTAATTACACCCCTAAGCCTGCCCTATCTGTTGCAGCTGGGACTAGTTAAGGTGACGAAATCCCTTTAAGAGCAGGCAGGAGGCGCGGCCTTGCGCCTAGGGGAAGGCCCAATCCTGGAAGTGCTTCAGGGTGGCCCGATGCTGCAAAGAGGAGCCCGAACGGCCCCCTCCCACAAGGCAGGGACTCGATCTGGGGAACTGCCCCAGGGAGGAGAAGCTGGGCCAGCCAGGGAGATGTCTCTCTGCCAACGCTGATGCACCAGCGGTGACCTCAATGCCGCAGAGGAAGGTAGGGGGGCCAGCTGCCGTCTCCCGCAGCTGGGGTTTATAACAGTACCCCCCATTTAGGGCACCTCCCAGGTGGTTTGGGCTTGGAAGGATGGTCGACATGGAACTGGGAGAGAAGGTTTCTATCCAAAATATTGGCAAGAGGTTCCTATGTATTTTCTTCAGGGCCAAACCCCTTCCAAGCCAGCAAATATTCCTATCTTTTCCTATGTTTCCAAACGTCCAGTACCTCTCGGACCTGTAGATGGTGTCTTCCTCAGAAGAGAGAGGTTGAGGTGTGGATGTAGTACTGGAAGGCCAGGTTAATACTAGTGGTTTCAAGAGGGAGATGTGAAAAGTGTTGTGGATTTTGAGTGAAGGAGGTAGCCGAAGTTGATAAGCTACCGCGCCAACACTTTGGAGTATAGGAAAGGGACCGATGAATCGTGGAGCAAGTTGCATTGAAGGTAGCTTCAACCGGATATATTGTGTGCTCAACCATACCTTCTGCCCAGGCTGAAGAGGAGGACAAGATCTTCATTGACTATCAGAATATTTTTTGGCCATTTGGCTGGCTTTAAGTAAGGCCTGCCTGGTGGAGGTCCAAAGTTGGTGTAGTTCTTCAGCGGAAAGCTGGGCTATGGGAGACAAGACAGCCACTAGAATAGGTAGTGGTGGGCGAGGTTGCTTGCCAAAGACTAGCTGGAATGGAGAGGTACCAGTCGCAGCGGAAGGATGCGAGTTGAGGGCAAACTCAGCCCACGGAAGCAATTTTGTCCAGTTGTCTTGTTTACTGTTGATGTAGATACATAAGAATTGTTTGAGGGTTCTATTAGTCCTTTCTGCCAGGCCGTTAGTTTGCGGGTGATATCCGGAAGTGTACTCCAGAGTAATGTCAAATTTTGACAGAGTGACCTCCAAAACCTCGCCGTGAATTGAGGTCCTCGGTCGGATAGGATGCTCTTGGGTAGGTCGTGCAGTCTAAAGATATGATGGACAAATAGCTGAGCCAGTTGATGTGCCGAAGGTAACCCTGGGAGAGGCACAAAATGGACCATTTTGCTGAATCGGTCGACGATCACCCAGATGACAGTGTTGCCACTAGAGAGGGGCAGGTCCACAATGAAATCCATGGAAATGTGTGTCCAAGGTTCAGTGGGCACAGGTAAAGGCTGGAGCAGACCATGCGGGGGTTTTGGAGACTGTGGCGAGCGCATGTGGGACATGATGCTACATAAGATTTGGGGTTTTTTCCTTGTAAAGGCTCTGCCTGTCGTTACGGCGACACTGTTTCTTGTTATATGTAAACTGATACGATGTGCAAATGGATGTCGGTATATAAAAATACCAAAATAAATAAAATAAATAAATAAATAAGATTGAACATCTTTCGTCATCCCTGGCCACCAATAGTACCGGCAGAGAGCGAGCAATGTCCGACGCTGTCCCGGGTGTCCCAAGCTGCGGGAATCATGGACCCAGATCAACACCTGCTTCAGGAGGCAAGGTGGCACAAAGGTCTTCCCCAGAGGAACGGGCGTAGTGGCTGCTAGAAGTACTCATGAAGGTTTGATGATGAACTTGGGAGATTCGATGGTACCAGCGGTATCAAATGCTCGAGAGAGGGCGTCTGCTTTTATGTTTTTCTCGGCTGGATGATATCGCAGGGTAAAATTGAACCTAGTGAAGAACAATGCCCACCAGGCCTGTCGAGGGTTCAGCCGTTGCGCCCGGTGCCGGTACTCCAAATTATTATGGTCAGTATAGACCGTGATCTGATGCTGGGCTCCTTCTAGCCATGGTCACTATTCCTCGAAGATGATCTTGATAGCGAGAAGCTCTTTATCTCTAATGGTGTAGTTACATTCTGCCAGGGTGAATTGATGAGAGAGAAAAGAGCACGGGTGGAGTTTATGATTAGTTGCTATCTGGCTAAGAACAGCTCCTACGCCCTCAGTGGAAGCATCCACCTCAATGATAAATGGACGCTGAGGGAATGGGTGGTGAAGGCATGGTCGGCTCAAGAATGCGTTTTTGAGGCGTAGAAAGGTGGAGGTAGCTTCTGGGCCCCAATGCTTGGTGTCCACGCCCCTCCGAGTTAGGGCCGTGAGAGGCGCTAAAATGGAGGCGTAGTTAGAGATAAAGGAACGATAATAGTTGGCAAAGCCTAGAAATCGCTGGAGCGGTTTCAGTGCGGATGGTTGGGGCCACTCTTGAATGGCTTTCAGTTTTTGAGGGTCCATGTTGAATCCCTGGTTAGAGACAATATACCCTAAAAACGGGAGAGCCTCCCGTTCGAACAGGCATTTATCAAGCTTGGCGTAAAGCTGGTTCTCCCTCAGCCATTGTAACATCTGGGAGACATGTTGACGATGGGCCAAAAGGGATTTTGAGAATATTAGAATGTCATCAAGATAAATGACTACACATTGGTACAGCAAATCCCAAAATATTTCATTCATGATGTTCTGGAACACTGCAGGGGCATTGCAGAGCTCAAACGGCATAACTAGGTATTCGTAATGGCCGTCTCTTGTATTGAAGGCCATTTTCCATTCATCTCCCTCTTTGATACAAATTAGTTTGTAGGCTCCCCTGAGATCCAACTTAGTAAAACATTTGGCACCTTGAAGCCGGTCAAACAACTTTGAGATTAGGGGAAGCGGTAGCGGTCCTTGACGGTGATGGTGTTTAA
The DNA here is from genome assembly GCF_901001135.1 of Rhinatrema bivittatum. Classification (NCBI taxonomy): domain Eukaryota; kingdom Metazoa; phylum Chordata; class Amphibia; order Gymnophiona; family Rhinatrematidae; genus Rhinatrema; species Rhinatrema bivittatum. Next base: position 146,115,366 of record NC_042620.1, read on the forward strand.
CACTCGATAGTCAATGCAGGGACAGAGCGTTCCATCTTTTTTTCCTATGAAGAAGAAGCCAGCCCCCGCCAGGGAGGTGGATTTGCGAATGAACCCTCGGTTCAGATTCTCCTGGATGTACCGGGACATGGCTTGGGTCTCGGCGGAGGAGAGGGCATAGGTGCATCCTTGAGGGGTTCTGCGCCTGGGAGAAGCCTAATGGCACAGTCAAAAGGCCTGTGTGGTGGTAGAGTCTCCGCCCTTTGTTTAGAAAAGACATCGATGTAAGCCACATAGGGTGCTGGTAGACCCTGGAGACCTGCGATGGTGGTCAGGCATTGCACTGGAACTACCGGTTGAAGACAAGAGCCTTGACAGGCCAACCCCCATTGGACTAGCTGTAGGGTTTTCCAGTCAAACTGGGGACAATGTGTTTGAAGCCAGGGGAGTCCCAGGACGACGGGGTGTATAGTTCGTTCCAGGATGTGAAAGGAAAGTTGTTCAACGTGAAGTAGTCCAGTATGAACTTGGACGGTTTCAGTGACGTGTGTCACCCAACCCGGGAGAGGCTTGCCCTGGATGGACGAGAGGACCAATGGAACCTGGGCGCAAAGGCATGGAATGTTTAGGTGGTCCACTAAACTCTTCATGATAAAATTTCCCCCGACTCCCGAGTCCACGAAGGCTAAGGTGTGGAATTCGCAGTCCCCTGATGTCAGTGCGACTGGCAGAGTTAGTGGAGGTGTAGGTGATATCAGGCCCAGGAAGAGTCCTCCTTCAGATCCTAGGCCCGGGAGTTTCCCGGACACACTGGGCAGGAGGATAGGCGGTGACCCACAGCGCCACAGTAGAGGCAGAGTCCATCTTTCATTCATCTTTGACATTCCTGAGTGGAGAGTCTCCCTTGGCCCAGCTGCATGGATTCTTCGGTCGGCGCTCAAGAGGCCCCTGGTTCGCCTTTGGGAGACGGCGAGTGTCGAGGATGCCTGAAGGTACTAGAAGTTTTCTTAGACATCTGGGCCTCTCAGGAGCGTTCCTGGTGACGTCTATCAATGCATCCAGCCAAGTCAACAAGGGAGTTCAAAGACATAGGTAATTCTCGGCCTGCAAGTTCGTCTTTAATCCTTGAGCTAAGTCCCTGCAGGAAGATCGTTCTTAGACAATCGGAGTCCCAACCAAGCTCCGAGGACAAGGTTTGGAACTCAATTGAGTACTCAGCAAGCGTATGCGAGCCCTGTCGTAATTGGAGGAGATTGGGTCCGGTGGATACCTCTCGAGTGGGATCACCGAAGCTGATGCAGAACAGTTCCCAGAATTCTCTCAGATTGCATAGCACAGGGTCATCCCGTTCCCACAAGGGAGATGCCCATTCTAGGGCTGTTCCCTCAAGAAGAGAGAGGATGTAGGTTGTTTTAGTGACGTCATCAGGAAAGAGGGTTGGCTGCAAGCGGAAGTGCATTTGCACTGATTAATGAAACCCCTACAAGATCGGGGTTCGCCTGAAAAATGTGGAGGCATCGGTAAGTGAATTACTGGATGGGCGTCAGAGGTTACTGGTATTGATGGTAATGTAGGATTCATGGGACCAAAGGCTTCAAACCGTTGATTCAAGTTCTCCATGGCGGTGACGAGGGCATCCAGGGTCTTCTGCTGGTCTATCATTCATTGGGCCATCCCTGGAATGGCCTGTCGGGCAGAAGCCTCTGCCGGGTCCATGGACTTGGCAATCTGTTGTGAACATTTAGAAGATGTGAACCCTGGTCCGAGGAGGAGTTGATACTACCCGAGGAAGCGACTCCCCGAGGTCCTCCGTCGAATGGTGAGGCTGAGGCGAAGTGGAAACCAGTAGATCTTCACCCTTGGAAGCCCATGGTCCCCCCAGGAGGAGCCCATAGAGACCCGGACCGCTGGGACTTAGGCGAAGCTTGAGAGGAAGAGGTTTCGTGACGTGGAAGCAAGGCCAGCTGGATCTTCACCCTTAGAAGCCCGTGACACCCCCCCCCCCAGGAGGAGCCCGTAGGGGCCCAGACTACTGGGACTTAAGTGGCCCTTGAAGAATGAAGACTCGTCACGATCCAGTCCGAGGTCCAATACCAGAGGATCGCCGCTTGCCAGTCTGAAGTCCAATACCAGAGGATCATCGCTTGCCAGTCCAAAGTCAAACACCAAGAATCACTGCTTGCCTGTCCGAAGTCAAACACCAAGGCTTGTTCAGGAACAGAGACAGAGGTCCTGATACTAGAGGCACCAGAAGACACACGGGAGTGAGCAGACTCATTGCCAAGTCAAAGAGCATGAAAAAGGAAGTCTCCTATATACTCCCCTAAGCCTGCCCTATCTGCTGCAGCTGAGGCTGGTTAAGGTGACAAGGTCACTTTAAGAGCAGGCAGGAGGCACGGCCTCGTGCCTAGGGAAAGGCCCAATCCTGGAAGTGCTGCAGGGCGGCCCGATGCCGCGAAGAGGAGCCCGAACGGCGCCCCTCTCACCGGGGAGCAAGGCAGGGACTCGATCTGGGGAACTGCCCCGAGGAGGAGAAGCAGGGCCAGCCAGGGAGACGTCTCTCCACTGACGCTGAGGCGCTGGCAGTGATCTCGACACCACAGAGGAAGGTAGGGGGGGTCGGCCGCGGTCGCCCGCAGCTGGGGTTTATAACAATGTCACAGATTAAGAGTTGGCTTGCAAGACATGGTCTTTTATTGAACTTGCAGAAAACAAAATAGGTATGGATAGGCAGGTGAGACCCTGTTAGCAGTTGTGCTCCTGTCGACATTGTTGGCTTTGATTTGCCATTGTTATAGAGGTTAGAAACCTTGGCGTAATCATCAACTCTGATTTAACAATAAAATCTCTCCTTAAGCATGTTGCTAAAATGTCATTTTATAACTAGAAACTGTTAACTGTTTAAGACAATAAAAGAATTCCTTCCTACTGCTTTGCTTAGAATTAGTCTTCAGTCTCTTGTCCTAGGTCATTTAGATTACAGTAACAGCTTATGGGTGGGCCTCCATAATAGTTTTCTTCCTGTGTTAACAATTAGTTCAACACTCCGGCTGCTAGATTGCCCCTAATAAGCATATTTGGGGCAATCTAGCCGGTTAACTGGTGAGCTCAGTTTCAAATTTTGGTATTAAGTCACAAGTTCTTATGTTCTAAACATTTTTGTTCGATGGCCCAGAAACTGACTTAGTATATTTCTACTAGATCCTGATGATCCCCTGCTACACATTTACTTGCGCTGCCAGCTTCCAAGGATTTTAGGTGCCACCAGAGCAAAAGCCTTTTCTTATTCTGCCCCAACATTTTGGAACATGTGGAGAAGATCCGAAGAGAGAAAGACTTACAAAATTTTAGGAAAAGTATCAAAGCATTGCATTTTAATGAGGCTTTTAATAAGTAGACTGTAAATAGTCTAATTTTAAATGTTGCTGTAGTTATTTTTATGAAGTTTTATGTCCAATTTATGTATAAATTTGGATGTTTTGTTGTAATCTTCACTGGACAATTTTTATTGGAAGAGGTGGAACATAAGATACTTTAATAAATAATATTAAATACATTTGTGCAAGTAAATCTTATTTTATGCACAGAACATGTGATTTGTGTAAATAAACCACATTTTCTGCACGTAAACATGTTTTTCTGTGCGCTGTCTTTTCTTTGCACACGTTTCCTGGTTTGTGCACGTGCTTTAAACTCCCGATGCTTACTGCATCGGGAGTTGAAAAAGAAATTAGGTTGTGTGTTAGGTAACTGTGATCTAAATTTCAGCGCACAGTTTCAACACTCAGCTTCTTGCATCAGCTCCATTGTTAGAGTTTCTTCTTCTCACGCAGCTCACAGCATAGCACTTCCACTCTAAGACTCCACAAGGAGTTATGCCATCAATCTGGAAATCATATTTATAATGTTAAAGCTGACTGACAATTACCTAACAGGCTTTGTACAGTCTTTCACAGGGCCGGTGTGACAAGTAGATGGCAGCATCAGTCAATCAGCAAATGACATTTTCTGCAACAGCAGCATTCTATTTTAGGAACACTAGTGCGGATAACTCCAAAGTGCTTAATAAAGTGAAATATGCATCACCATCGCTTATTATACAGCAGCAAAGGAAAAAGTCATGAAATAACTTTAGTGCCATCCTCAGCATATTTGGCACCTGCCAGCAGCTTAAGTTACTGAAACATTAATTTTGCATTCTTAAATAAATTGATATTCTCTCAAGTACTAAAATCAACTAGAGTAGGCAATTATACTAGAATAGCATCGATGTACATACATTTTTTTTAAATTATTATATTTTAAGGAGAAATTGACATGCCAAGACAAATTTTCTATGAATATTACACAAGTCATTGCAGTAGTTTCCTGAACTGCCTACTACAAAGTATATCTTCCTAGGGTCTGGATATTCAGGAATATCTGCACTATCTGGAAACCATCAGTATGCTGATTAATCAACACATACCTATTCTATATTAACTCCACATAAACAGCACTATCTGTATATAAATGAGAGATAATCTTTCACATTATCAGACCACAAGACACACTATATTTTTAGGTAGCCTATAATTGCTTTGGGGTAGATTTTATAAATTTGCGCGAGCGCGTACTTTTGTTCGCTCACCAGGCGCGAACAAAAGTACGCTGGATTTTATCAGATACACGCGTAGCCACGTGTATCTTATAAAATCTGGGATCGGCGCGCGCAAGGGGGTGCATATTTGTGCAACTTGCGCGCACCGAGCCGGGCTCGGCGCAACTTGCCTGCCTGTTCCCGGCGCCGGGCTCGGCATCGGGAACAGGCAGCGCGCGCCGAGCCCGGCGCGCGCTGCCTGTTCCCTCCAAGGCCACTCTGAAATCGGAGCGGCCTCGGAGGAAACTTTCTTTCCACTACCCCCGCACCTTCCCCTCCCTTCCCCTACCTAACCCCCCCCCCTACATTTGTTGGCAGATTTGTTGGTGCGCCATCACCTGACCTGGGGGCTGGTCCGGATGCCTCGACCACGCCCCCGGTCCGACACCACGCCCCTGGTCCTGCCCCAAACCGCCCCGAACCGCCCCCTGACCCCGGACACGCCCCAGACATGCCCCCTCCCCACCCCTTTTACGAAGTCCCGGGACTTACGCGCGTCCCGGGGCTTCGTTCGGATTTACGAGCGCAGGGCTTTTAAAATCCGGCCCTTTGTGTTTTACAGTCTAGAGCTCAACTCATCAGTTACCAAAGGAAGCAGGAGGCCTAAGGCAGCTGGAGGATCTCATTCCAGTAGATGCCAAAGACAGAAGGAAAGTCGGCATGAGATAAAATGGAAAGAGTGAGGCAGGATGGATTGCAGGAAAATAGCCCATGGGTTTTTTTTTCAAAACCGGTTCATGGGGTATCTGACACCCTCATGCACTTTCCCTGCAGCACATGTGTCAACAGCTCCTAAATGCATGCCAAATCAACACTGGGGAAACCAGTATTGATCCAAAATATCTCCAAAATAAACATCTTTCCTAAATAACTAAGAAGTTGAGCACATTCTAGACCAGTTGCAGCCCCTGATCCATCCATGCAAATTAGTTGGGCCTCCTAGACATCCACTTATATCTCTTATAGAGATATATCCTGGATTCCCGGTCTGGTTCTTGAACCAATTGCAAGTAATGACAGCGACAACCAGTGCGGACACACACACACTCAGTTACAAACATTTTTAGATTGCCAAAACATTATTGGCACATACACATGGCCACACATAAAGACACATTTTCTTTCTCAAACACAAAGATACACCCACACACTGAGAATATATGTGATTCAACATAGCAATCATTACTGTACATTCAGCACAATGTAAATAATTGCTCTTCTTGCCGTTGAGTTACTTATGCTTTGTTCTTCCTCTTCCTCCAGTTCCAGCACCCCTGTTTTATTGTAACTTCTGCTTTTCTTCGCTTTGTTAATATCTAAGGTTATTGTACCCCTGTTCCATGTAAACCGACATGATATGATTGTACCATGAATGCCGGTATAGAAAAGCACCAAATAAATAAATAAAAATAAAATGTGTGTGTATGTGACAGACAGGAAGATACCCACACATACATTCTTTTCACAAAGTGTGTATTGGTGTGTGTCTGTCTCTCACTCTCTCTGACACAGACACACAATCACTCTCTCTGAAATAACATAGAAACATAGAAATGACGGCACAAAAAGACCAAATGGCCCATCCAGCCTGCCCAGCAAGCACCCATACTTTTCACTTTCCCATACTTATCAGTTTCACAGACCGCCAAGGTCAGGGCCCTTGCTGGTCACCCTTCTTTGGATCTCCTCCATCCTGTCTCTGTCTCTTTGAGATACGGTCTCCAGAACTCACCAAGGACCTGTATAAGGGGATTATCACTTCCTTTTTCTTACTAGATATTCTTCTCTCTATGCAGCCCAGCATTCTTCTGGCTTTAGCTATCTCCTTGTCACATTGCTTTGCCGACTTCAGATTGTTAGACACTATCTCCCCAAGGTCATATCAGCCCTTCACCCCCAACACATACAATTCTTTCAAATTGCCACACCCCAGATGCATTACTCTGCACCTCTTGGCATTGAGTCCCAGCTGCCATATCTTCGATCACTCTTCCAACTTCTTTAAATCCCAGCTCATTCTTTCCACTCCTTCGGTGTGTCCACTCTGCTGCAGATCTTATTATCATCCACAAATAGACAAACTTTACCTTCTATCCCTTCCGCAATGTCACTCATAAAGATGTTGAACAGAACTGGTCCCAACTCCGATCCCTGTGGCACTCCGCTTAACACTGCTCTCTCTTCAGAGTAGGTTCCATTTACTATCACATGATGTCTTCTATCCATCAACCAGTTTGTAATCCATGCCATCACCTTGGCGCTCACTTCCAAGCTTCTCATTTTAATCACAAGCCTCCTATGCAGGACCATATCTAAAGTTTGCTGAAATCCAAGTAGATCACATCAAGCACTCTTCTTCAATTCAATTCTTTAATCACTCAATCAAAAAAATCAATCAGATTTGTCTGCCTCTGATCAAGCAACCCACGGGATTGTATATAGTTCACTATCCTTTCCTTCAGCAGAGTCTCCACTACTTTTCCTACCATCGAGGTGAGGCTAACCGGCCTGTAGTTTCCAGCCTCTTCTCTGCTCCCACTCTTGTGAAGCAGAACACCACCACTCTTCTCCAGTCACTCGGCACCACTCCCTTTTCCAGGGATCTATTGAACAGGTCACACAGTGGACCCACCAACACATCTCTGAGCTTCCTTAGTATCCTGGGATGAACCTCATCAGACCCCATGGTTTTGCCAACTTTCAATTTTCCTAGCTCTTCCCATACCATCTCTTCTGTAAATGGAGTTTCATCTATTCCACCCCCTTTCACAGTTTTGTTAACTAGCGACGGTCCTTCTCCAGGGTCTTCCTTAGTGAACATCAAACTGAAGTATTTGTTTAATATTTCTGCCATTTCTTCATCTCTCTCCACACATTGATCCTTTTCACCTTTCAATTTCACTATACCACTTCAGACCTTTCTCCTTTTTCTGATGTATCTGAAAAATGTTTTGTCACCTTGCTTTACCTCCTTGGCAATCCTTTCCTCTGCCTGACTTTTTGCTTTCTTGATTACTTGTTTTGTCTCCCTCAGTTTCACCAGATAATCTTCCCTGTGTTACACTTTTTGGATCCTTTATATTTCTTGAATGCTGCTTCTTTTGCTGCTTATTTTACATCAGCCACCTCCTTTGTGAACCAGATTGGTTTCTTATTTCTTTTACATTTGTATATTTTTCTAACATATAGATTTGTTGCTTTTGTGATTGCTCCCTTTAGTTTGGTCCACTGTTGTTCCACTTCTCCCATTTTCTCCCAGTCTTGAAGTTCCACCTCCAGGTGCATCCCCGTTTTGATAAAGTCTGTATTTTTGGACTGAAAACTCGGGTCTACGTGTGACATCTCCATATCCTATTTGCGATGTCAAACCATACCGTTTGATGATCACTGGTGTTGAGGTGGGCATCCACCCGGACATTAGAGACATTATCCCCGTTAGTGTGCACTAGGTCAAGTATAACTCCCTCCCTCGTGGGTTACATTACCATTTGTTTAAATAGAGCCCCTTGCAGGGTATCCACTATCTCTCTACGTCTGGTAGATTCTGCAGAAAGGATTCTCCAGTCTACATCCGGCTGATTAAAGTCACCAACAATCAACACTTCACCTTCTTTCCCACCTTTTTTATGTCTTTGATCAGGGAAGAGCTCAGGAACTCACAATCCAGTGGGAGCACTGAGAGGAGAGGATCACCTTGCTGGTGGCTGAAAAGAATCAGTAAGTACTGCAGTGCTTGGAGAAATTTTTAAAACTTAAAAGTTTTGGGGAGAACTAAACTATTGGCGTATATTATTTAGTGTGTTCGTGTGTTTTGTTTTAAATAGATAATCAGAAAGTCAGGCAACAAACAGAATTTTGGGTGTTTTATTTTAAATAGGTAGTCAGAAAGGCAGGCAACAAACAGAATTTTGGGTGTTTTATTTTAAATAGGTAGTCAGAAAGGCAGGAAACAAACAGAACTTTATGTGTTTTATTTTAAATAGGTAGTCAGAAAGGCAGGAAACAAACAGAACTTTATGTGTTTTATTTTAAATAGGTAGTCAGAAAGACAGGCAACAAACAGAAGAGCTTCCCCCTCATAGCAGGAACTCTTTTCCCACCGCCATCCCAAGGTCATGGTTAGACATGGAAAATGTAAACACATAATGATGTAAGGTTTTTGTTTCTCTCGCTAAATCTTTGAATGCATGCAAATGTGTCTTTCAGCAGAACTGTGACCAGACCACGGTGTGGGCAGCCACTTTCCATCCACACATAAAAATTACTGCAGGAGGCAGAGATCAAAGGCGATATGTATAGCAAATACGTACAGAATGAGCACATGCAATTCTCATAATAAAAACAAGTCCGTGCCAAAATGTCATTAAATATTAACAAAGCTGGACCTAAAATTTTGAAAGTTATGGGGCAATTAACACAGGAGGTTCTGACTGAAATTTGTACCTTGATCCCACTTAAAAATGAAAGTACTGCAATAAAAAAGATGGATTCTTTCGTTATTCCCACATTCTTTTGCTGTTTTATCCTAGTCTACAGCCTTGAAATGATAGCTTTTACATGTGAAGTCTGATAGGCAAAAGGGCCCATGCAAAAGTGGATAATAAAAAAGGGGATTTACAATAACTCTCAGTACTCAAATTAACCTATCAAACCAGTTGCTTATTTTTTGCCTGCCATGGGTTAGCTACACAGTCTATTGCTTTAGGATCATCCTGCCTTCCATGATTTTATCTAGGCCAAACCTTTAGAGGCACAATTTAAAATAGATGCCCCTACAGGTATGGCTGAACCCCCGTTCATGACATGAGGCTTGCAAGGTGCTATGCCAAGCCATGCTCCTAATGGCCTAATGCAACACCTGCTCAACCAAGAATCAGTCCACCCCTGAAAGACTCACCTATAAGAGGGTCCATGTCCCTGTGGGATAAGGATATCTCTCAAGGGCAGCTCAGTACATCACAGTAGCACTCACTGTCAACCCTTTGGCTCCAGTACTCCTGCCACAAGTCTGGGTCAGCCATGGGCATGGTCCAGTGCCCCCAACTATCAAGTTGAGCACAACAGAAGTCCTTGATTGCATCTTGGAATGAGTTATTAAACAAATCTTGCCCAATAGATAGACATCATCTCTCTATAAAAGGATCACATGCCACTCAGGCCTTATCTGTTGGCCCCTGATAGAATGAATCCAAAGTCCAGTTTGGATTCATTCTATCAGTTTCTCAATTCATCTTTCTGAATCCCCTGTTCTACATTATGAAGGGTATCTATTAACACTGTGGTATAATGGCTGGCCAAAATATTGAGATGTGGGGAAGCAGAGAGGACATTCCTACAATATCCTTTTACGTCAAGAGGATCAGCTAATGACAAGTCATGGTTCCCAGGTTGTTGACACCGCCAACCCCATCCCAAAAAGAATAATGAGCATAATGGTCCACCATGTGAGTTACGCTGCAACTGTAGGAAGTGAATCAAAGAGCCCCAGCTCATCTGTGCCTGCCCAGTAAGTGAACATGTTATACAATGTAAGGCCAAAGTGACTCCCATACACTCTCATGCCTGCTCTGCTGCTCACCCAGAAACAAGTGGGCAATGATCCACACACGCCTTTGCCTAAAGAGAAAATCTGCAATGAAGCAAAAGAATTGGTATACTGCTCTCCCCTCCCTTATCAGTTATCCTATTCCTAATATGTCATTAATGCAGTGGGTTTCTTTGTATAATCGAATCAGGCAAACCAGACTGCATAGTACGCATAGCTGCTCTAAATAGGAAAGAATGTGTCCCAGATTCGGCTGGGTCAAAACCTGATAATAATTTATTTTTATTTTTATTCCACCTTTTGAGACACTTCAAAGCAGATTACTTTCAGCTACTGTACATATTTCCCTGTTCCTAGAGAGCAAGTTTGTACCTGAAGCAATGGAGGGTGAAGTGACTCGCCCAAAGTCATAAGGAATGTATATTATGGTACAGGATAGTATCTTGTTCTGATACCTCTGTATGTATGAGCATTGTTGACTGGCCATGAAACTGATGTATCAACTGAATTCAGATTAAATGATTGACCAATATCAGATTCATTCCTCTTGGAGCTGTGAAAGAAGAGATATAATTTGTTGCAAGCAGGGACAGTAACTTTCAAAGCTGTGTGAGGGCGCATATGTTCCCATGTTCTTCAGGCCGCATCTGGGGGCGCAGCTATTTTATAAGATACTGTGTATATGCGCGCATGTTATAAAATAGCCTGGCCGCATGCACATGTGTGCTCAATTTTAAGTAGGTGCGTGCCTGTGTGCGCAAATGCTGCTTCTTCCACATACGTGAGTGGATTTTAAAAGGCACTTGTGCCGACACCGTTGCCAGTATTTCCAGTTCATTCCCAGTTTGCCCAGTTAAGGGATAGGACTTCGAAGCCCCACCCCGATTTAACGGCATTCCTTCCCTGTCCTGACCTTTAAAACTCCCGCTGATCTGTTTTATGATTATATATCATCCATCCATAGCAGAAGTAAAGTTACATGGCAGGGGTCCCCAGCACACGTCAGATCACGTAAGTACACGCAAATTTCATGTTAAAATCCCAGAATGCCCAAGCCATTTTCAGACCACACCCATGCCCCTTCCCTTTTTGGAAACTTCATTTGTGCGCGCAGAGGCATGTAAGCGAATATCCAAGCAGCTTTTAAAATCTGCTTCGCGCACACTGGCTTGACATATTCGTACATCACCTAATTGATGCATGCATCAGGCTTTTAAAATTCACTTTTAAGAGTTTTTCATCGAAGTTGGAACCATTTCTCCAATTCTTAATACCTAGAAAATATTATAGAAATGTGAATTGACTGATGTTAGGAAAAAGTGACATAGTTGTTCTAGGATATTATGGATGTTGCTCACCTCCTATCTCTCGCTGAATCTGTTCTTCCACAGCCTGTTAACAGGCTCTAGAGCAGGGCTTCCCAAACCTGTCCTGGGGACCCCACAGCCAGTTGGGTTTTTAGGATATCCACAATGAATATGCATGAGATAAATTTGCATATACTGAGTCTCCATGGTATGCAAATGTATCTCATGTATATTCATTGTGGATATCCTGAAAACCTGACTGGCTGTGGAGTCCCCAGGACAGATTTGGGAAGCCCTGCTCTAGAGGGATTATTCTAACCTTAAATGTTTGCAAGAAAAAAAAATGATAAGCCAGCTAATAGGCTGCTGCTGCTCTCTTGGTCAATCCTTATTTAGCCTGAATTGCATAATCACTATCAAATAAGTGAGGACACTGGGTTCAAGCCTGATGTTCTCCCTATTTTGGGATGTCCAAGTTGCTGAAAAAAAATTGATGAAAAAGTCCCTAAGTTGCCAGAAACCAAGCTGCCATAATTGCTCTGCTATGGGTATTTCTAAATCATCCTCTTTTGGACCAACCCCCTTAAAAGAAACAACTTAAAATAAGATAGTGAGTCAACAATATCTTTCTGCTCACCTGGTACATTTTTTACCCATGCAGTTATATTTAGTGTAAATAATAAAATACAAAGACCCTTAAGAAATTGACTATGTAAACACATTTGGCAGATTGCTGGTTAATGTCCTAAACTACTGCTAAGTAGTCTGACCAAAACATCACCTTCCTGTCCTGAAATAGTGATCCTGCATGTGAAGGGCAACAATGATTAAAAAGAGTTCTAAACAGGTAATGTTCTTTGTGATACCTTGATGGACCCATTCTACTGCCAGGAACCAAGGCAAAATGACCCCAAACGCTGCTTTGCCGGAAACACTGGAGAACAGATCAAGGACATAAGCTGAGACCATTGAAGCCTGTCAAGCAGATACTCCATTGTATTCTTGAAGGAAAGCTAGTCAGATTACTAAATCCTTCTTAATTCCCTTTGAGATGCAGATGTGGCAGTGCGAACTGCAGCATTGGACTGTTCCTACAGCTAATCTGCAAAGGAATACCTGTCCCCATTGGAATAACATGACAAGCAAAACTGATGATACTAATTAACAATTTCAGGTGGTCTAGATTCATTTCTTAGTGGTATATTAATTCATGCCACTTACTAAGGTTATTTTCAGGATGCCAGCATATGATCCTCTGAGAATCTAACTTGATTTCCAAGATGGTAAGTTTTACAATGGATTAATAAGATATCTAAATCTGTACCACAGCTTGGAAGCTTTCCAAGCCTTGGCATGTACCTAAGGCCTTAGGGGTAACAAAAAGGAAATTGTCCAAGTAGCATACGATTGTTTGTGACTTAAGTCATTTTCATTTACCCAATGTTGAACTTATTGAAGTAAGTACATGAAATTGTGCAACCTATCAGCATGCAGTTATTGAAGTAAAATTGTCCAAGGGAAACTGAAACTAGAAGAGGAAAACTGTTGAGGTTTACAAGGAAAGAGGCAAAATGCTGATTTAATATCAACTTTGGTCATGAGTGTGTTGCGCCCTTAGTTCTTCACTATTGAGACTGCAAAGTTGAATGGAACACATTGAAGTGAGCAGTCCTCATGGGGCAAAGATTTTTTACTGATGCACTCTCAGGATGGAACAAGTTCTGAATAAGTCAGAACTTCCCCTGTTCCTTCTTGGGAATGACCACCAAAGGGGATAACATCATTCTTGGGAATGGGGACTTATCACAAGGTCCTGCCTTGGACCTAGTATGAACTCAGCTTCGAATTTTTTATTTAGTTTTTTATTTTTTTGCAGAAATACCCACTTAAAATGGGATGTGGAATAAGCTTTCTTAGTTTTAGTCTCGCCTATAATTACTTGGTAGGGGATACAGAAACCATAAGTAAAAGGCAAGAATCAGCCTGGTTTAGATATTGCAGAAGCTAGGGCTGCATGGTGCTGGTTGAAACAGGGTATAATGCAAGGGCTTTATATGTGTTGTACAGTGGGCCTATCAATCTAATTATTGGTGCACCTATGGGCAGGAAAGTTGGCTATGCAGCAAGAGTGTCTGAAGAAGCAGTCTAAGACAGGGCTCCCAGTCATATTTATTTTTAATTTTTTTTATATCTAAAATGGTCAATGTAGCATGAGCATTTGCCTTTTGGATCACCTGTTCGATATCACCTGTACAGTATGGATCCTCTGTACTGTAGCTAACAACAAAAGTGGAATCCTCCCCTCAAGATTTTGGCTTCACAATGTTTGTAGTAACGCCTGAGCCAAGATTCCATCCTGTTGACTCACACAAAGGGTGTCAAATGTAAATGTTCATCTATTCTGAGCGAGGGTTTTGTTGGCAGATTTTTTTGTGGCACCTTGTAGTTGAGTGGTTGACAGTGCACCAAGAACAGGCATGAAAGGAGCATGTGGCCCTATTGAAATGCCAGAAAATCTTCTGGGCAAATACCGACTGCACAAGGGCCTGGGGTACGCTGGCGCTGGGAAAGGATCTTCCCCAGTCCTGGGTTTGTAATATATTTAAGCAACAAGTATACATCCTGTATGTCCCAGGACATATGAGGATATCCTTTCATTTTTTTCACTGGAATGTTTAGAAATAAGGGTCAGTAAACCAGTTGCAGATGATTTCGTTGTTTTGCATTAGTCCAATCCACAGGGAACTAGCTTTTGAGAACTTTGCTTCCTTCATCAGGTCAATATAGCTCTCAAAAGCCAGTCACAGTTGTATTATGTTAGTCCAATCAACAGGTATCACCTACAGCTTGTTTGCACTTATTTCTACATTCAAGTGTGCTAACATGACAGCTGCAAAACTTTGTCTCTGAAATGTTCATCGTTGTCCCAGGTCCACTCTTCATACTCCCTATACACTTTGAGTATCTTATCCTTGTAAACTATCATAGAACTGTACTGGAACTGGTTCTCTTGCCTGGTAATGTTCATCATCTACAAGAATGAGCTTATACAAATAACAATACTATGCGGCACACTATCCTTTTTCTCTTCATCTATATCCAGTTTCTTTCTTTTAGTTTTTATTTATTTAGTTATTCAAACTTTAAACTGCTTTTCTCACTAAGAATCCAAGGCATCGTCTCACCAGTAACTGAAACATATCTATATATAAGCATCTGATCACCATTTTTCTCAGAGACATGCACAAATTCTCTTATAATTGGGTCATACCAGTCAGGGTCAGGAGACCTTTGGCTTGTTCTGGCCTTGGACATGAAGGGTGATTATTGCCTCTCATGGTCCAATGAACTGTCAGCGTCAGACTCAGTGGATGAATTATCAAAACTAGTCTGATGATTCATGGCACATCTTTTTTCTTCCCTCTCTCTTTTGTTCAGTATTAATTTATGGACAATTCCCCACTTCCATTCCTGGGCTAGTATCTAATCCATCAGAGATGGGCAATAGAGACTTATCAGATGATGGATGCAGAACCTGTCAACTGAACACATGCACTGGGTAGAAGTCCTTGTTTCAGGTCTAAAAGGATTATTTGAGTAGGACAGGCTGTGGTGCATCAGCTCCAGCCACTATATGGGAAGCTGCCTTGTGCAGAAACAGTACCGGTACTTGGAGATCACAGCAGAATGGGCAATTCTCAGGGAGGCAATTTATGTGGGTGAAACACTATTGTAATCCCCTCTTTGAGAGCCTCCTGGAATGCAGGGGCACACAATAATCCCCGGGGCCACTTCTCTACCCAGACCTCAGGTTCTCTTCACTCTCTCTCTCTCTCTCTCTCTCTCTTTCAACACAGCTTTCCACTGGCCACTGAAGTTATGAGGTCCATTCTGGCAGAGAGGAAGATTCATTTCCTCAGCCCTAGGCGTTTAGGGGTGGGCGTCCACTTTCAATCTTCTCACTCTCGCTCAGATGGTAATCACTGTCCATTGACTCAGCTGTGGGTACTTTTCTCTTAGAAGAATAGGCAGGACAACTTGAGCTGGTGTTCAAAAATAAATTTTACTACAACAAAATGAACTATAAAGTCCAATTCAAAAAACAGAGTCCATGAATCTTCACACAAAACCTCAAAAAAGCCATAGTGCCGATTCTTCCCTTGCTGTTCTCTGAGCCTGAATCCCTATGGGTTAAGGACGCCTGTAGTACCTACACTCCTGAGTGACTAAAAAGTGGGCTTCTGACAAAAAGGCCAAGTCTCAGTCTCTCCGATGGATATCAGCAATCCTGGACTTCAAATAGTAAAGTCCAAAAACAAATAGATTTTTCTCAAGTCCCTTCTCATCTCTAGGGCAGGTGTGGCATCCTATCCTGATTCCCTCAAGCAGGGGAGCTTCCCTTCTGAATGGAAACAGGTCCAAAACCAAAAAACTCTCTTCAAATATCAAATTCTCTCACTTCTTCCACTCTTTCCCCAGGGGCAATATTCTCAGGTCGGGGGCCTAAAAGCAAAGTCCCTTTTCCCTATTGCTTAGATCAGGGGGCCTAGAAAGGATCCTCTCCAAAAATCTCCTCCTCTCACTCCCATAACCAAAATCAGACTCTTCTCAACTCTCTGCCTTGCTCATTGCTCAGCCAGGTTTTATAGGGCAGAGCTGACCAATCCCAACTCTTGCACAAGGAAACCTTAAGGGATGGTCTAAAAATTTGACCAAAGTTCACCCCTAGAATTAAAACAAAATCAAACTTGGTGGTAAGGGATCGGAACTTCCCTTACACATTTTACTATGGAAATCCCTTTGTAACTTGCCCTCTGTGTGATCATTGCTGGTGGAAAGGTGTCCAGCTGCCCTAAGCGGGGATATCATCACGTGATCTCTCGCTCTCATTCCACACGACTAACGACCCCAAAACAGAAAACACCCTCCAGCTCCATGCCTTACCCACGCCACATCTCATGTTGTCCATCCTTTCAAAACTGCCACCCTTACCAGCTACTCTGCCACCCTGCCCACTTCAAACTGCCTAGGCCACCACTAATGCTTCCGCTGACCCTGTGTGTGATCTTATAAATGACAGAGCAGAAAGATCTTAGTTGAATGTGTGGGGAATTGAATTCTGCAAACTTTATTTAATATCTTAATGACTTTTCTGCAGAGAATGACCCTTTAATAACTTCATTCATTTTTCCCAATTCCAAACCCCCAGTAAGGTTCATTTACAAATCTGGGTGGTGGTATTGCTGGAGCAAGTGTAGAAATGTGCTGAGGTGTGCCAAAGTGCCAAAAAATAGAGAAAAATACAATAGAATTCACATGCTATTTAAAACTTTATTTTTTTTTTTTATTTTATAGACTTTTCTATACCGGTGTTTGGAACCAGGACCTTGACATCGGTTTACAATTTCTACAGCATTCATACATAAAAGTACATTAAAACAATCCTTACAATACAAATAGTTATTATAAAAACTTCATTGATATTGCTTTTTCCTATCTACCATTGCAAGTAAACTAAAATTATCTAAAAACTAGCAAAAAAAATATTAAAAATCAATAAAAATGTTAAATAAACAGTACAATAGTCACAGTCACCAGCACACTGTTCTATCGCAGTCACCAGCACACTTATAAATGTTCTATGCCCACTTATTCACTGTTCTATCGCAGTCACCAGCAAACTTATAAATGTTCTATGCCCACTTATTCACTGTTCTATCGCAGTCACCAGCACACTTATAAATGTTCTATGCCCACTTATTCACTGTTCTACGCTGTCACCAGCACACTGTTCTATCACAGTCACCAGCACACTTATAAATGTTCTATGCCCACTTATTCACTGTTCTATCGCAGTCACCAGCACACTTATTCACTGTTCTACTCCCTCTTTAAAAGCTTGATTAAAAAGCTATGTTTTCAATGATTTTCTAAAGTGTTTAAGGTTTGTCTCCAATCTTAATTCTTGAGGCTGAGTCTGAGGCTAGTACTATAAATAGTATCAGCCTTGACCTCACCCATGCTGGTTAGAAACTGGTGGGAAAGCAGCAAGACAACAGATTGGGAGAGTTCTGTTTCACTTGCCCTATGTGGACATGTTTGTATGGCAACCCTCAATCTCTGAAAAACAAAAGGAAAAACACGTATTCATAATGATGAACTGTTATGCAATCAAATTTGCCCCTAGTTTTCAGTAGTGGTACATTTGGGGCACAAGAAACACTAGGCAGGCAGCCACATAAATCTGTGAATCTCCTTTTCTTATCACCAGAATCTGATGCCCTTTAAGATGGACATGAAGGTGTATAGAATCCCAATGGTAAAGCAGTGCCATTTACCTTCATTTCAAAATGCAGCACTGCTTTGTAAATACACTGACAGGGAAACGCCAGCTCTGCATATGAGAGCCACAAAATGTTCAGTAGGAAAACAAATGGTGTGGGTAAAAATATATAGACCTCTACGCTGTGAAATTTGTATGCTTGGAAAATTATGCACAGCGATACATCATTGTAGGAATGCACCAAATATATCCCGAATCAGCTTTGTTTATAGCATGAGAAAAATGCCACATACTAAATATCTCCAGATAATTGGCCATTCCCGCAGGTCAGGAATTTTGCAGACTTGAGGCCATGTAGGATGGAAATGTACTTAATGATGGAAAAGGACAATGTTGATGATTTCTGTTTAGTGCAGTAGGATGTACATACATTCTCGCTACAGTGTAGCTATGTATTAAGGGGTCAATATTTGGCATGCTTGTCTAAGTTTGTGATTTAGCCAGACAAATGGTAGGATTTCAAATTTCCAGTGTGCTGAATGCCTCTGGGTTATCCAGCTAAGTAGTTAGCCAGATAACCTGGAGATATTCTGGGGCAGTCCAGGGGAGGAAGTCAGCATTACCTGGTTAACTTGGCTGGATAAGTTTAGGACTGCCTGAAAGCAGATACAAACTCCTGGAAGCAGATACAAACTCACGAGTGTGGATTATAAAATAAACAACTTCCATATAATTTCCAGGTATCTTCACTTCTAGTCTTAGATAAATTATATCAGCAAGCAGATACAGTCAGGTCTAGTTTCAATGTCATCTAATCTAGGTAGTCACAATTAGGTTCAATGCTAGTATTCAGTAATTCTGGTCTCACACATAAATCAGGGTATTCTTCATTCCAATAGTTTGCATCACCTTGAGCATCACAGACCACACTCTCCAGATTTAGTAGCATGGCTAAACAGCCTTCAAGTTCCTGGCCATAACACATCTGTTCTCCATAACCCATTTTCTAGTCCCAAAGGTTAATCCAGTTCTGCTGCAGTGAGATCCCTGGCTCTCCCAGCAAACACAGTGCACGCTTTCTACCTTTATGTTAGCTTATATGGTTCAGAGAACAAGCTATGAATCTTCTGCCTAGCCAGATCACCAGTTCAAGACCTGCCAGCAAATTTTTATTAACTACAATAAATTCTTCAATAAACACTAGTGTTACATTATCAACCAATGACGTATTTATTGGTCATGGGCTCATTAGAAAATCCCTAGGTAAAATGACTCATAGTTCCAGTAAGTCTGCAATGCATCATGCACCATACACTGTCATCTAACTTTCATCCATATAATATAAAAAGGGGGACAAGATTCTCTCATAAAACTTTTGTTTCTTCCTAGGTTTACAAACACTTTTTTTTTCCTGAAGGCATGTCTTTTTTTTTTTTTTTTCCACCAGTCCCAAAGGGGCTGTTTGGCTAAACTGTGGTCTAAATGTGATGTCCTAAAACATTTTAGCCAACATCTATGCCACATCATTTTGTCCACTATATCAAGTAACACAGTAAAACAAGGATTATTTCAAATAACTATATTTGAAAATAATGTGAATTTATGCACAAGGCAAATTGGTTTATTTCCTTTCAGATTTACAAATGTTAAAGTATTTGATCAAAGCAGCTTTAGAAACATCAGGGGTTTTTTCTTGATTTTTCTTCCAAGTTGATGGCATTTCTGTCACATGAAAAAAGGAATGTGTTTTTAACCCCATTCATTGTTAAGGTAATACTAGCATTTTCAGTAGAATAAAATTATAGCATAGAGGAGCAGAATGCATGAAAGCAGTCTATTTATATCACCACAGGATTAAGTGAAAGGCTACTGCAATTTAATTTTTTGGGGTATGGCAATTACATAGTATAGATGACAGTATTGTGTAATTTGTGCCTGACATATTATCTAAAAGATCCCATGCACAAACCACTGAGCAGTAAAACACAATAGAGGGTGTGATTATTGCAAATTCATCAGACTCCTAGGGAGTTAAAAAGCATATGGCAAATGTACTGTCTTTTCTGAAAGCCTGGGGTGAAACATTTTGCAGGCCTGCTTTCCTATACATTTGCTTCATTAAAAGTAGTAACAATGTATGCCATCAGACATCATAGCCAGACTAGATTCTCTCTCATATCAAGCACGACATATGGGGATCCATTGAATGGAAGAAGATCAACCATATCTGCTAACTTTACCAGTGAGGCTTCCATCTGAGCTGTGACTTAATGCACATACAATTTTCTAAATTACTTTAGGCCTATATATGTACTAAGCATGTTTCCCATGGCCACAAACTGAGAAAAAAAACCTGCAGTACATCTGGCTGTTTATATATGATAGTGAAAGTGCCACCTGAAGCATTCAGGCCTTTCTGTAGATTAACAATACTAACGATATCATAGATTAAAGAATATCTCCATAAATATGCACATTTCACACAAGTAATATTTCAGAACTGGTAGCTATTACTTTATTTTGACCTAACTGTGTTATATAGATAATAGAAAGCCAAAAAAAAAAATCAGCTTTTATTTTTAAAGTGTAAGAATTAAGTCTCTTGGTCTGATATTAATGAAGTGGGCATGCAATGTATGTTTTTATACATTTAAAAAAACCCTGTTTGTTCAGAAAATAAATTAGATCAATGAAAAAGAAAAAGAGGGAAAGCCATAACACTAAGGTGACAGCAGATTGGTATGTTAGGTAATTTAGCTAGTACTAATATTTTAAATACAGTCACATTTGAGTTAAGTGGAAAGTAATGTTGACACATTTAATATGATATTGTATTAGTTTTGTATTGGTTTAAAAAATGCTAGTAAAAAAAATTGATATCTATATCATCAGGGCAAAAAAAAGGGCACATCTAGTCTATCCAAATTAGTTCCTAGTGCAAAGCCATAGACCCCACTTTGATTTGATTTATTGATTTTTAAGTCACCTTTCCAGAAAAAATACAAGGCAATGAACAAAAAATATTAATACTAATTATCAAAAGGACATAATAAAAAAAAAGTAAAATTAGCAAACCTAAAAGTTGGTAATCTAAGAAATAGTTCCAGTGTATAATAATTACAACTATTCATCATAAATAAACATAAAGCCATATATAAATAAAATCCAATCTAAAAAACTCATAAAATGAATAATCTTGATACAAATAACTAAAACCGAATACAATAAAACAACGAAAGTAAAAGTAAGAAACATCTGAAAAAGAATCAGTTAAAAACCAAGATTTGAATTGGCATCTAAAAGAGAACCACGTTCTTTTTCCCAATGGATAATCCTCATATGTGAGTTCCAAAGTTGGGGAGAGATGCCTGAAACTGCTTGAGCTCTGGTCTTGACCAGCCTCATATCTACCAACAATGGAGGGCACAGGTAAGCTTCCTGCATAGATTTCAATACCCGTGATGATGTATACTGGCGGATAATTCCTTCAGTGCTCTAAACGTTAATGTTAGAATTTCAAATTTAGCCAAGGGCCAGGTAGGGGGCTAGCCCTTTCTCTGGCCCTGTTTCCAGAGATCACCCAAGCCGCTTTGCTTTGTACCATGTATTATTTATAGATAGCCTTATTTGGTAACCCTACGTCCAATGCATTACAATAGTCAAGATGGAAAATAAACAAAGGCTGCATAAACGTTTTAAGATCTGAACTTTCTTAGAGACTGAGGTATTCAGGGCAGAATCCAATGGAACTCCAGAGGTATGTATCCGGGCTGCGGTGTGAATGATATTCTGTCAATCGTGAGTGCGATCTCAGGCTTTCTTTCACTCGTCTAAGGCTAGGGAGCTTCTCTCTTTCTTATCTCGTGCTTTTACTGATTTTGATAAAAGTTTATGTGTCTGTATTAGTCTTCCTTATGTGAGGTGTCACTTATGTGTTAGACAACATAACTTTCTAAATGTAGTAGGTAACATCATCCTTTGCTTTGACCTGATAAAGAGTGTGTAGCTCCTGAAAGCCAGTCAAGAACTGTCTTCAGGTATCCTCATGAAAAAATATCACCTTATATTTTTGTTGAACTTTATTTCTACCACTTTCTTTAAAAAAAAAAAATTCTTACTAAAAAAAAGAGTAAAGCAGAAAGATGGCGAAACTATTGAAAGAGGGATTACATCTCATGAAAATATTCATCCTGGCAAATTGCAAGCAGAGCACCCCTTCTTTTATAAAGTTAACATTTTATACAGTTCCGCCTTAAAATTAATGAAGGCAATTTTATAACAGGCCACCTGAGGCTCTGCTTCGGATATGTAGAAGTCATCCCTAATTTTCAAAGCAGGCTTGTGAATGTAAGACTGGCCGCACACACCTTAGCGCAGCCTAGGCAGGCAGATTTACACCTACTAGAGAGCAGGTGCAAATGTGCATGGACATCTTTAGGCGTATACTTCTGAAAATTGAAAGTACATGCGTAAATGATTTCCCTACCCTAACTCCGTCCTTGGAAATACCTCTTTGCAGGGACGCATAAATTTACATGCAAAATCACCTCCGCGCATACTTTTATGCACACGACTCCTGGGGACATTTTCAAAGAGCACTTTTCTGCATATAAAGCTATGTTTCATGCACATAAATGCTTTTGAAAATCACCCCTGTTGTGCACTAGCATAATTCCTCCACCCCCTCCCAAAAAAAAAGGGAAAAAAAGCAATTTTGATTCTTTAATGTTGAAACTGTGCATGTTTTACCTAAGGCTTAAAATTGCTGCACAGAAAAAGATGGTTTCAAAGCATAAACTTGAGCAGAAAAATATATTTGAACTATGATTTTTTTTTTTTTTGCATTATGGAAAACTGTCTGCAAGATGGACCGAAAAGAGTTTTATTGACCCTAAAGTGAAGAATCCTAAGCCCTTTGGCTAAATTTTCTGCTTTTCACGTGCATTCCATTAAACCTTCAGAGCTAAATTCTTGTGGCTTCCATATAAATAGCATGCATTAAGCAAGCATACTGTCTAAAAAGCAAGTCCCGCCCTGCAACATTTCATCTCCTTGCCTTTAGAGAATTTCAGTAGTCGTCTCGCTTTTCGCACCTTTCCAGAGCCTGTTGTGCTTAGTCCATGTATTTGCATTTCTTGTGCCAGATTTATGCCTTGGAGCTTAGTCCATGTATTTGCATTTCTTGTGCCAGATTTATGCCTTGGACAAAAGTCCTATTACCAATATCGACTTTTTTTCAAAACCTCTCCTTTATAAAAAAAACAAATGCACAATGAAAGCTTTGTGGATTTAATTGTATACGATTAAAGAGTACACTAAGAAAAGAAAAGAAAGAGCAAACTGTGATTTAAAAAAAAAAAAAAAAAAAAGATCAATCCTAAAGTCTCTCTCAATACATCAGTCTATATATATAAGATCACATTTCTTTTTCATAGACTGTAAATCATTTTTGAATAAAATGTATAACCTCTTAAAATCATATTAAGCTCTTATTCAGTGATGGACTTTTTCTATTCGGTAGTAAATTAGCCTTTTGTGTTTTAACAGTTAAAGTACCAAAAAAAATTCAAGGGAAAATGTTCAAGCTTTAGTGGCAAAAAAGCAGTACAGAAAAATGTCATGAGCCTTACACTGCCCCCATAAAACCATCCACGCTTGGTCCTTAGGCAAGGAAACTTTGATTTTGTTATGGACCATTTCAGCTCTGTACAAAAGCATGTGACAGAGCCCCACCAAATGCAAAATATAGTCATCAGGTCTTTGAAAGTGCCTAATATTCTCTATTTTCTAAGGTCTTACTTCCTAAATGTTTTAATCTTGAAATGTCTCCAAAATCTATACATTAGAATTATAGGCAGCTTAATTTTCAGAAATCAGGCTAAACAGCTTCAGACATCTGTAGTATGGCATAGGGCATGATTTATTGATTTGTTTGTTTGTTTGTTTATTTATTTATTTGTTTATTTATTTATCATACTTATGCATGTATATACTAATTTTACACACCTAACTCCTTTGAAAATTAACTCCTTAGACTGAAAGCCCTCTGGCGATGGGGAAGTACCTACAGTACTTGAATGTAACTCGCCTTGAGGTACCAGTGAAAAAGCATGGACCACATCTAAAATTAATTAACTGATAACTGTTCTTGCTATAAGCACCTAAGCACGAGCCTCTTGCTTTGTACCATCAAGACGCGCTCAGATTCTGCCAGAACAGGTTGTGGAGCTAAGAATGGATCTGCCACGTATAATTATTTCTCATTCTATTTTTACATAGTTTTAGTCTTTATAAATGAAAAACATTACAAAAACCAGGAACGCAAACATAAGTAAAACATTGAAACTCTTTACTTGAATTTGCTTTTTCATTGACCAAGATCCTTTTCTCTTTCCATTCAGAGTGTTTTGAGTTTTCCAGTTGTCCTCTCACAAAAGCAGTAGTATGAATCCATATTTACAAAGTTAACTATTCATATATATTTAATGCATAAATTATGCATATATAAAGAAATAAAAAGCATTTTAACAAACTAAGAACATTAAGCAATTCTGTATGTTATATTTTTAGCTTATACTGAATTGTGCATGTTAACTGGCTAAATTATCTGTACGCAGAAACAATTTTATAGCAATCTTCACTAAAACAAAGTATATTAAAATGAATATAATTTATTAGAGTACTAATTCTGTATTTTTTCCAGAATACAGTAAATTCGTATATGTTGATACTCACCTCACTTCCAACTTCAGCTAGAACTTCATGTTTGGTAGAATTCTGAATGAAGACTAAGCAAACTATATGGTTAGGAACATGAACTTAATGAAGCCAAATTACCAAAACTCCTAATTCTTAAATGGGTCTTCTTTGATTTAGCAAATAATAAGACCAGGTAGTCAAGTAATCGCGCCTAAAAAAAATAGCATAAATGCTAAGTGGGACTCCTGAATAACTGTTCCATTTAATAACTGGTAGAGTATTCAATATGCTTACAGCAAGCAGCTCCTCTGGATTTTCTAAAGCAGAGTTCTGCTGCTCTCTGGTGGACGACAATAGATATCGACATGCTGAGCATGCACAATCACATGTGCCGTTTGTATTTTTTGCTTGAGCAAGGTGTCTTCTACGGTAGTTATGAAGAAATGCAAAGACAGCAATATAACAAGGTCAAGTCACCAAATCATATGTTCACATATCAGCTCATACAACACTGTAATAAAATAGCTATAATCAGGTTAAAAGTTAATATTGAAAACCTTTATGCAGGCAACTTTTCGAGTTATGCACACATCAACCGAGCTTTCATATTTCCCCCTTGCTGACTGTATTAATTCTGTGTACAAAAATTTAGCAGGACAAAAAGTAGAGTCAATGGAGGCCTTCCAAGGACGGAGGCAAACATAGAAGGTTAAATTTTAACACCCGCGCACGGGCGTCCATGTGCGCATGGTTCCCGGCCCACCCATGCCCCGCCCAGACCCCTCCCCCAGTCTGCTCTTTTCCCGTATACCGAGAGATACACCCGCGTAAGGTTTTTAAAATTAGGCTGATACTGAGCACTCTCCAGCTAAAATTAGGTGCACAATTCAGGTCGTAAAAATTGTAGACCTAACTTTACCCAGATAAAGTTATGCACTTTATACGAGTATATTCCGTAGAAAACTTGTGCGCATAAGTCCCACTGAATATCCAGGAAAAGTTACACATGTAGCTTTCCCCAGATATGTCTGCCGTTCGCCAGCTTTCTGAGCATTGACCTCTTTGTTTCTTCTCAGGCTAATTTTGCAGATGGAATGTGCAATGTCTGAACGCACTTTGGGGCCGATGCAATAAAGGCGCATAGAAAGCTGGCACTGAACAGTCAGCGCCCGCTCTCTTAACGCATGCATGGTGCCCCAAAGGGGGGTGCCATGCAATATTAAAATTAATATTAAAATTAGGGGGTCGCATTAGCAAGGACCTCAGCAACGTGAACTCAGACAGTTTTCGTGACTGCCGTACGCCGGTCATGAAAACTGACGCCAATAAACCAGGCGTCGGTTTTCGTGACTAGTTCGCTGAAAACCAACTCCGAGTTTATCAGCATTGGTTTTCGTGGCTGTCTGCCGCTAAGGAAAACCAACGCCGATAAACTTCGCATTGGTTTTTAGCGGTCACAAAAACCAATGCCGGGTTTATCAACGTCGGTTTTCCTCACAAAAACCGATGCCGGGTTTATCGGCGTCGGTTTTCGTGGCTGTCCGCCGGTAATGAAAACCGATGCCATTAAACCCGGCATCAGTTTTTGTGATGGGCCCGATCGTCATTTTTTTTTTCTTTTATTTCTTTTCTTTTTCTTCTTTTATCAATGCACACATCTATTAACGCCTGCTCCTGGCATGCGTTAATAGGTGACAGTTAAATGTGCGTCGGAGATGCACATTTTTCTTTTTGCATCGGGAGTGAATGCTTAATAGTCTCATTCACATGCATTTGCATGTGAAGAGAGCTATTGCATTCACTCCGCGTTAGATGCGATTTGAATAGGCACTGATCCCCTTATTGCATTAGGGGATCGATTAGCGCCTATTCTACCCGCATCCAACTGCACATTAAGAGTGCGCTCGGCTCAGCACACCATATTGCATCAGCCCCTTTGTCAGCTCTTCACAAGTTGCAGCATTCCTCTTTTCCATTTCCATTTGATAAAAGAAAGGGATCAAGGAGAAAAGAAGGACAATTAAAAGTAGCATAGTAAACTTAATCAGGTCATTAAAATTTATCAAAATATTTATTTTTTTATTTTTAATAATATTTGAGCACCATTACCATACAAAAGTCTATTTTACCCGGAATATTATTTATGGAGAACAGTAACATGTTAACAAGTATCGACAGCAGAAAAAGAGCAATTGGTCCATCCAGTCTGCCCAGCAAGTTTCTTATGGAAGAAACTGTCACTCCATGCAGGTTACCCCAAGCTTTATGTTAAGGGTAGTAATATTAACAATCAAAACCAAGCAGTGTCAAACCTATATCAAAATTACTGCTAGCAGCATTTTTACAGGGTGAGCAGCCTTCTTGATAATTCAGACAATACTGCTTGAAGATGCTATGCTTTTGGACTTGGCCTGCACTTTTTCCCTAATGCCTGTGTATCAGTAACCCAGACCATAAAAATCAGGGCCCTAACTCCCCCCCCCCCCCCCCTTTTGAAACGGAGAGCAATGTTGCATTTGCGTCAAAATCATGAAAGCTAATTGGTTAAGGGTAGTATTCCCCATGCCTTCTGTTAGGGGATAGTAGCTGCCACTCCATGCAGGTTACCCCCAAGCACCCTTTTCTTCATTTCCACCTCTAGCCTTTAGGGATCCACAGTGTTTATCCCATGCCTTTTTGAATTTGTATACGATTTTCATCTTCACCACCTCTTCTGGAAGGGCGTTCCAAGCATCCATCACCCTCTCCATGAAGAAATATTGCCTAATGTTGGTTCTGAGTCGTCATCCCTGGAGTTTCATTTCGTGATCCCTAGTTCTTGTTGCGTCCGTCAGTTTCAGACGACTTTGCCCGACATGCCTCACCATTCTCTCAGCTTTCTCCACCAGCCTCGGGAGTATGGCGTCCGTGGCATCTCCTTGCCGCAACCTCCGGCTTCCCTGGAGTGGCTCTGGCATGGCGTTCAGCCATCTTGACCCGAGGCCTCCTAGAGCACGCGTGCGTGTGTGTCCCTACATTTGTAGCAGTGTTGGCGTGAACCTCGGGGTGTCCCCCTCGAGAGACGTCACTGCTTCCGCATATTTAAGGTTGCCCATTTGCTGACTCTCGCCAAGTTAGCAAGGATCGGTATGCCCCGGTCTGAAGCTACTCTGCCGCTTCTATCCACTGGAAGCTATCTTCACCCTTCGGGGTTCTCTATCCTGGGTACCCACTCCTCAGGGGTCCTCTGCTTATTTACAGGTGCCTATTCTCTTAAAGGTACTCGCTCCTTGAGGGCCTGTGTGTCTGTCCTGGTGCCTGCTTCATTCTTCAACCTGCTGGAAATCCATCTATCAGCTACAGAGAGTCAGTACAACTTCTACCAGTCTGTCTCTCATCAGTTCCTCGCTACCTCTCTGCATCAGGCCCTACACCACCATTGTGGAACGGGTCTCCTCTGCCGAGGACCACGGACTGCTAACACCTATCCTCTCTACTGCTCATTGGGATTCTCTCTACTCAGCTATGGGAGTGTGTTTTACATCTGCCAGTCTGTCTCTCCTACAGTGCCTTATTGCACATCTGCATTGGGGCCTTACACCACCATTGTGGGACGGGTCTCCCTGGCAAGGATTACAGACTGCTACCAGCTAACCTGCTCTCTACTGCCACCTCTGGTGGTCATCCTAGCTGTAAAAGAAACTATCTCTGTGTTTGTGCTATTGAGTCTAGCCCGGTGCTTCAGTCTCCCGTAGGAGATAACATCACTGTTGCCCCTGAGAATCCACCAAACACCTCGATATCATAACAGTTCTATTGTTTTCTTTCCAATGGAAAAGGTTCAAGGATCGCCCACAAAACTAAACAGAGCACCTAACCTTCTGCAAGAAACACAAAATTGGGTGCAAACATGGACATTTAAAAACAGAGACGGAAACTTTCAAACCAGCCTGCGATGCACAGGTGCACACTTTTGTTAGCCCGTGCTCAGGGACATAGCTTTTTTATAACTTACACAGGTAAATGCACGCGTGTTATAAAATAGCCTGGCTGTGCGCACACGTGTACCAAATTTTAAGAGGGTGTGCGCAAGTGTATGCAAATGCCACTTGTACTGCGAAAATCAGGGGATTTTTTTTTTTTTTTTTTTTTAAATTTTAAATTTTGTAAATTTCCATTAATACATGTATCAAGTATAATGTTTAAAGAAAAACAGGATATACATAATTATTAAATTTTACATTCAGTTAGTTATCCTGAAAAATATAAGAACCAAAAAGCAAGTATAATCAAAATATAACTTCTCTTTACATATTTAGAATATGCAAATATGCATATCTGGCTAACTGCCAAGCCACATAGTGCCTGAAAATGGACCCCAAAGTGATTTTCTCAAAGTCTCATGAAGTGTCAGTGGGATAAGTAGGATTCAAATGCTGGTTTCTCTGATTTTCAGCTTATTGTTCTGTAACCATTTTTTTTTTTTTTGTTACCGGTAAACCCTGGGTAAGTCCTATTTTCAAGCTAGAGCAGAGCAGGTCAGTAAGAGGGAGGATACCATTCAAATGAAGCCCCTCACTTTGAGGGGTCTGGAATGGCCATCCCCCCTGAGAGGTTTTTTTAAGCAGCTCCATAGAGGGAATCTTTGGGCAGTCCTTTATGAGTTTTCTGAAATTAGGAGATAGATGAGGAGCTTAATATGAGTTGTATTTTTCAAGCCCAGTCAAGGAAATCAGGATAACCCAGCATGTGGAATCTGACCAGGATCAGGAGGGTTCCCTTCCAGTCTACTCACTAGCTGGTTGGGCTACCCCTCTGGGTATATTTTGGGGTTTTTTTAGTTTTCTTGGACTCAGAGATTGGGGAACCCTGTTTTGGGGGCTGCTCAGATTAGGGAAGACCTGCCCCTCTACTCCTCATTGAGGATGGAGTTGGTGGTGTCCCAGTGCCAGGATCCTCTGGTGATAATTTGATTTACAAGGGAAGAGACTTTGTTTTGAGACTCAGAAGGAAGTGTTTGGCTACCCCTTCCTACCTTAAGGGAATATCAGGAGTTGTTGTTCAGAAGGATTCCTCCCATTGGGGATCCAGGTACAAGGAAACAAACCAAGGGACTTAACAAAACAGTAAGAACTTTTCTGATATCACCAAGGAGAGCCATCCAAAGTCTTCATCCCTGAATAGTGAAAGGAACTTTTAAACTCTCTGTGCCAAGACTGTTTATGTCCATTTTTATCCAGGATTTGGAGGGAAATTCCTGCCACTCAACAAAAGCAGGTACTTTTCCCACTCACTCTACTCCCTGAAAAGTGGAGACATCCCATGACTCTGTGAGGGATACTTATGCACATAGTAAGAGAAGAATTGTAACTTGAAAAGCTTAACTGTGAGGCTGATAATGGAATCAATTGTGCCATAGTCAACTGCTTATCTGCCAGTAAATTTTATTTTTGAAACTACCACGGAGTCTGGAGTGGTTTGTTCTGGCAGAGATAGCCCATAGTAAAACTCTACTGTAGTGTACCCCTTTCCTGGCGATATACAGATCTGCAAAACACCTTTAGCCCGTGGGGCCTTGAAAGGAAATTTTTCCCCCACCCAACAAAAAACTCACGTATTGTGTCCAGCTAGCCAGGGTTCTTTCGCCAAAGAGATAATAAGAACATAAGAACATAAGAAAATGCCATACTGGGTCAGACCAAGGGTCCATCAAGCCCAGCATCCTGTTTCCAACAGTGGCCAATCCAGGCCATAAGAACCTGGCAAGTACCCAAAAACTAAGTCTATTCCATGTTACCATTGCTAATGGCAGTGGCTATTCTCTAAGTGAACTTAATAGCAGGTAATGGACTTCTCCTCCAAGAACTTATCCAATCCTTTTTTAAACACAGCTATACTAACTGCACTAACCACATCCTCTGGCAACAAATTCCAGAGTTTAATTGTGCGTTGAGTAAAAAAGAACTTTCTACGATTAGTTTTAAATATGCCCCATGCTAACTTCATGGAGTGCCCCCTAGTCTTTCTACTATCCGAAAGAGTAAATAACCGATTCACATCTACCCGTTCTAGACCTCTCATGATCTTAAAGACCTCTATCATATCCCCCCTCAGTCGTCTCTTCTCCAAGCTGAAAAGTCCTAACCTCTTTAGTCTTTCCTCATAGGGGAGTTGTTCCATTCCCCTTATCATTTTGGTAGCCCTTCTCTGTACCTTCTCCATCGCAATTATATCTTTTTTGAGATGCGGCGACCAGAATTGTACACAGTATTCAAGGTGCGGTCTCACCATGGAGCGATACAGAGGCATTATGACATTTTCCGTTTATTAATACAAATTCTTTTATGGTGTAATACTATTAGATTTTGCTTAGAGTCTGTTTATACCCTCTCACAAATATTTCTTGGTAGTGTATATATATATATAATGGCCCCAACTATGCAGGACAGGCATACCAGGGTGGAATTACAACTCTAACTCCTAGATCACTCTTTTAAATGGTTGTACATAACATGAATGTTGAATTTTAAGATATTGTTTTATGTTTTATTGTTTTACGTCAAAAACAATATCCAATCAACAGAACTGCAAGGGACGGGGGGTAGAGAAGAAGCATTGTGGACTATCCTAAATAAAGAAGACGGCACTTCCATTTTTACTGCTGTGATCTACAGGCCACTGACTCAAACAGAAGAAATGGACAGAGAACTCTCAGAAGACATCCAACAGGTGGGAAAGAAGGGTAAAGTGTTCTCTTTAGAGATTTTAATCTGCCAGATATGGATTGGAGTATCCCTTCTATGAAATCTATGAGAAGTAATGAGATAGTGGATGCCCTTCAAGGGGCTCTGCTCAAACAAATGATAATGGAACCCATGAGAGAGGGTGTGATACTCAATCTAGTGCTTACTAATGGGATAATGTCGCTAATGTTCAGGTAGGAGCTAACCTAAGCACCAGTGATCATCAGACGGTATGGTTCAATTTTGCAAATAAGATACAGAGAACAAATGAAGACCTGAGTTTTGAATTTCAAATTCAGACTTTGTCAAAATGGGGACATACCTGGAGGAAGAACTGCAAAGCTGGGAGAAAATGGGTGAGGTGGAACAACAATGGGCCAAGTTAAAAGAAGCTATTACAAAGGCAACAACTCTATGTGTTAGAAAAGTAAACAAGAGTAAGAGGAAAAAGAAACCGATCTGGTTCTCTAAGGAAGTGGCTGACAAAATAAAGGCAAATAGTACAGCATTCAAGAAGTATAAAGGATCCCAAAAAAGGAAAACAGAGAAGAAAGAATTAAGGAAATCAAAAGGTCAAGTAGAAGAAAGGATGGCCAAAGAGGTAAAGCGAGGAGACAAAACATTTTTCAGATATATCAGTGAAAGAAAGGAGATCAGAAGTGGTATAGTGAAATTGAAAGGTGACACAGAGCAATGTGTGAAGAGTAACAAAGAAATGGCAGAAATATTAAACAAATACTTCAGTTCTATATTCACTAAATATTCAGTTCTATATTCACTAAAAGAAACCCTGGAGATGGAGTAGACGAAACTCCGTTTACAGAAGAGAATGTATGGGAGGAGCCAAGCAAACTGAAAGAAGACAAGGCCATGGGGCCAGATGAGATATACCCCAGGATACTGAGAGAGCTCAAGAAATGTGCTGGCGGGTCTACTGAAGGATCTATTCAATAGATCCCTGAAAATGGGAGTGGTGCCACAAGATTGGAGAAGAGTGGTGGTAGTCCCGCTTCACAAGAGTGGTAACAGAGAGGAGGCCAGAAACTATAGGCCAGTTAGCCTCACCTCGGTGGTGGGAAATTTAATGGAGACTCTGCTGAAGGAAAGAATAGTGAACTATCTACAATCCGGTGGGTTGCTGGACCCGAGGCAGCATGGATTCACCAGGGGAAGGTCCTGTCAGACAAATGTGATTGATTTTTTTGATTGGGTGACTAAAGAATTGCATCGAGGAAGAGCATTAGATGTGATCTACTTGGATTTCAGCAAAGCTTTTGATATGATCCCACATAGGAGGCTTGTGAATAAAACAAGAAGTTTGGGAGTGAGCAGCAAGGTGGTAGCATGGATTACAAACTGGTTGACTGATAGGAGCAGAGGGTAATGGTAAATGGAACCTACTCTGAAGAGAGAACTGTGTTAAGTAGAGTGCCACAGGGATCAGTGTTGGGACCGGTTCTGTTCAATATCTTTGTAAGTGATATCACGGAAGGAATAGAATGTAAAATTTTCCTATTTGCAGATGATACTAAGATCTGCAATAGAGTGGACACGCCTGAAGGAGTAGAAAGAATGAAAAGTGATTTAAGAAAGCTGGAAGAGTGGTCGAAGATTTGGCAGCTGGGATTCATTGTCAAAAAGTAAAAAGTCATGCATCTGGGTGCAGTTATCCAAAAGACCCATATGTGTTGGGAGATGTAAGAATGATGTGCACGGACCAGGAGAGAGATCTTGGGGTAATAGTATCTGGAGATCTGAAGATGGCAAAACAATGTGACAAGGTGATAGCTAAAGCCAGAAGAATGCTGGGCTGCATAGTCAGAGGAATAACCAGTAAGAAAAAGGAGATGCTAATGCCCTTGTACAGGTCCTTGGTGAGGCCTCATTTGGAGTATTGTGTTCAGTTCTAGAGTCATATCTGAAGGGGTATAAAGACAGGATGAAGGTGGTCCAGAGAAGAGCGACCAAAATGGTGTGTCTTCTGTATCAGAAGACCTATGAGAAGAGGCTAAAGGATCTGAATATGTATACCCTGGAAGAGAGGAAGTACAGGGGAGGTATAATATAGAACTTCATATACTGAAAAGTTTTAATGATGCACAATAATCAAACCTTTTCTGTTGGAAAGAAATCAGTAGAACGAGGGGTCACAAAAGAAAACTTCAAGGAGGACAACTCAGAACCAAAGTCAGGTAATATTTTTCACGGAGAGGGTGGTGGAAGCCTGGAGTGCCCTTCCGGAGGAGGTGGTGAAGACAAAAGCAGTGAAAGAATTCAAAGGGGCATGGAATAAATACTGTGGATTCCTAAAACCAGAGGATGGAAATGAAGAAAAGAGTGCATGGGGGTAACTTGCTGGTGCAGCAGTTACTACCTTTAACCAATAAGCCTACATACTGTTAATGCAACTCCATCAGTGCTCTCTGATTCAACAGCAAGAAGTTACAGGGAATTGGATTCAGACAGTAACCAATGAGGGCCCTGAATATTATGGTTTGGGAAACTGATAAGCATGGGGGTAATCTGCAAGGCATGGCAGATACTAACATAAGCTTGCTGCACAGACCGGCTGGACCATTTGGTCCTTTTCTGCCATCATTTCAATGTTTCTATGTTAAAAGAGGAGGTTGTGATTTTTCAGTTTCATTATCATCATGTTGGGAAGGGGGAAGGGAAGAAAGGACCTCTAGGCCTATGCCCTTGATCTTTTAAGTACCTAGAAACATCTCTGCAGAACACTGCGCTATCACTGAGCATTGGGTCAGCCTGCCATCTAGGGAAAGTTAACGCCTGAAGGAGTTAATGCTGGATACTCTTGAAATGGAAAAGTTTTCTCTCAGGGAGCTAGCTCCTAGCAGAGTGGTGGTAGCAGCAGTTCAGTGAGTGAGTGAGTGAGTGGATGAGTGAGCGAGCGCACAGGTTGAGCTTGCACACATTTACATGCTCTACAGCAGCCCCCTCATCCTCACAAATAGGCTTTCTGTCAGAAAGAAAACCTGTGTAGGGCACTATATAATTTGTGAGTGCATGCCGGCTCAGTCCTTAGACTCAGTATCTGCTGATGCTGTTCTCCTATCAATCTGGTCCCCACTTCAGGTGGAAGGTAAAGGTCCACTGAGGAGGAGGAAGGGGACCAGATGAAATGTTTTTTTGGGAGGGAGGGCTAATTGGACAACTCTACTTGTGACTTAGGCTGATGACTCTTCTGACAAACACCATCACCAAAACAAAAGCAGGGGACAATCAGTTCTGAAGACTCGCTTTAGATGTCTCATCCATTTAGGGCTAGTTCTGCTGTGCTCTGATCAAGTTGTATAGTCAGAATCACCCTTAGCAGTACACGTTGCACAATGTAGTGCCAGGCATATGTTTCCCACTAAAGGTGGATGACCAGTTTCATCCTCGTGCCACTAGCTGGAGAGTCAGTGCTATTTGTCAGGGAATACAATATGCCTTTACTCAGCAGTATTAAAGTGTTTCTCCTCTCACTACAGATGGTGGGGCAGAGACCCAGCTTTGATTCCTAAGCTTGATGCCTGTTCTTCAGACAGATAGGAGCTGGGATACTTTGGAGGCAATATTCTCAGTCCCCAGGAGAGAGGGAATCTCTGTCATCAAGCAGTGAGCAAACCCACTGACTAGGCATAGGGTTCATACCATATGTACCGGGTGCCAGAAGGAGCCATGATCTGCAAACCCTGGCTGCAGACTCTAGCTGCAATGGCTATGCTGGACAGGAGGAGATGAGAATGATACAAATGTGGAGAAAATCCAGGGAAACTGTGAATGACAGTTCATGACCTCATAGCTCTGGTAGGGACTGGCTTCAAAGACGAAAAATCATCTACTGAGCCAAAGAAAAGAAGGGCACACTATATTTATTTATAGCTATTTGTTTTTCAACAATGACTTGGGAAAATCCCGTAACTATTATATTTTTGTGGTGCAAGCCAGAGACAATTACAAGGTTTGTTGTTTCAATATATAACTGAACTTCCCAAATTACTAACATTGCTAAATTTAGCAGGTTCACCACCGGGTGGCACCAATGTTAACAACTTTTAATTTCCAGAAAGTCAGGTAAACTCTGTATGAAGGAAACAAAGCGTGTGACTTTTTAAGGGTGTCTTATCACAACACAGGAAGGCCAATTAACATAACATACTGGCGTGTGCTGCCATGAGGAGAACCTGGGTTCAATAGTTAGGCCAGGACCCTATCCTCTGGACTGGCTGGAGCTAAGGTTAGGGTGTCTCAGCCATTACTCAATAGCAACACCCAGGTCCCTCCTTACTAAGCATTTTTCCCATAGACACAAATGGGAGAAAACCTTCAGTAACCAGGAATCTCGGTGGCCAGATTTACAGTCTGGAGTGAGCCGTAGTTGGAGGCCTCTGGCTAAGGACCGTCAGTAGGATGGCTGGGCTGGAGGGAGAATATAAATGTAGCGGAAGACACTCCAGGTAGTTGTGAATGAAGGCACAGGGCACTATAACTCTATAGAGGCCAGGTCCAATTGAGCTGGAAGCCCAAAAGAAAGAAACCACTAGGCAAAAAAACAAAAATAAAATGCTGAAGGTTGTGGGACAAGAATAAGAGACTTCTTTTACTTCCCAATCTAAGAAATTTATTTTAATTTTCCAAAGGTTTAGGTGCCTAAGTTAAGGAGTTAGGATCCTGAAATGACTCTCTTGAAATCTGACTAGGGCTGAGTGCCTAAATTTAG
Organism: Rhinatrema bivittatum; assembly: GCF_901001135.1. Lineage (NCBI taxonomy): Eukaryota > Metazoa > Chordata > Amphibia > Gymnophiona > Rhinatrematidae > Rhinatrema > Rhinatrema bivittatum. The sequence continues at coordinate 146,151,266 of NC_042620.1, forward strand.
GAACCTCATTTCACTAGTCACCTAAATTTAAGAACCTAAAAAGTGGGAGTGGAATTAGGGTGGGAAAAGAAAAAAGCTGGGCACTTAGCAATGATTATCTGTACTAGGCACCTAACGTAGCCACCTACATCTAGGAAAATAAGAACATAAGAAGTTGCCATACTGGGTCAGACCGAGGGCTCATCAAGCCCAGCATCCTGTTTCCAACAGTGGCCAATCCAGGCCATAAGAACCTGGCGAGTACCCAAACATTAGAAGGATCCCACGCTACTAATGCTGGTAATAAGCAGGACTATTCCCTAAGTCAATTTGACTAATAGCAGTTTATGGACTTCTCCTACAGGAACTTGTCCAAACCTTTTTTTAAACCCTTAACCATGTCTTCTGGCTACAAATTCAAGAACTTAATTATTTTGTTGAGTGAAAAATAATTTTCTTCGATTTAATTTAAATGTGCTACTTGCTAACTTCAAGGCACACCCTGTAATGCTTATATTATCTGAAAACGTAAATAACCGATTTACGTTAACCCGTTCTAGTCCTCTTATGATTTTACAAACCTCCATCATATCTCCCCTCAGCCAGCTCTTCTCCAAGCTGAGCAGCCCTAACCTCTTTCACCTTTCCTCATAGGGGAGCTGTTCCATCCCCTTTATCATTTTGGTCATCCTTCTCTGTATCGTCAGCAGTGCATCAATATCAATATCAAGATGCGGCGACCAAAACCGAACAAAATATGCAAGGTGCAGTCTTACTACAGAACAGTACAGAAGCATTATGAAATTCTCTGTCTTATTCACCATTTCTTTCCTGGTAATTCCTAACATTCTGTTTGCTTTTTATCCACCACAGCACACTGAGCTGACAATTTCAATGTATTGTTCACTATCACTATGATGCCTAGATCCTTTTCCTGGGAGGTAACTCCTAACATGGTGCCTAACAGCATGGGTTATTTTTCCCTATATGCATCACCTTCCACTTATCCACATTAAATTTCATCTGCCATTTGGACACCATTTATAAATATATTAAAAAGTACAGGATCAAGTACAGATCCCTGAGACACTCCACTGTTTACCTTTCTCCACTGAGAAAACTGTCCATTTAATCCTACTCTCTGTTTCCTGTCTTTTAGCCAGTTTGTAATCCACAAATATATATTGCCTCCTACTACATGACTTTTATGGTTTCTTAAAAGTCACTCATGGGGGATTTTGTCCAAATACACCACATCTACTGGCCCACCTTATCCATACATTTTTTAACCACTTCAAAAACATTTGTGAGGCAAGACTTCCTCTAAGTCCATGCTGGCTGTGTCCCATTAAACCATATCTACCCACATGTTCTGTGAGTTTGGTTTTTTGAATAGTTTCCATGATTTTTCTCAGCACTGAAGTCAGGCTCACTAGTCTATAGTTTCCTAGATCACCCCTGGAACCTTTTTTAAATATCGGGGTTACATTGGCCACTTTCCAGTCTTCAGGCACAATGGACGATTTTAATAGTAGGTTACAAATTACTAGTAATAGATCTGAAATTTCAATTTTTAGTATTTTCAAAACCCTGGGGTGTACTCCATCTGATACTGGTGATTTGCTACTCTTCAGCTTGTCAATCTGGCCTACTATATCTTCCAGATTCACCATGATTTAGAACATAAGAACATGGGTCAGACCAAGGTTCCATCAAACCCAGCATCCTGTCTCCAACAGTTGGCAATCCAAGTCACAAGTACCTGGCAAGTACCCAAACATTAAATAAATCCCATGCTACTAATACAAGCAACAATCAGTGGATATTCCTATTGATTAATTGAAGTTTATGGATTTCTCCTCTAGGAACTTAGCTGCACTAGCTCTCTTAACCACATCCTCTGGCAATGAATTCCTGAGCTTAATTGTGCATTGAGTGAAAAATAATTTTCTGATTTGTTTTAAATGTGCTACTTGCTAACTTCATGACGTGCCCCCTAGTTCTTGTATTATCCAAAAGGGTAAATAACCATTTCACCTTTATCCAGTCAAGTCCTTTCAATATGTTATAGAACTCTCATATCCCCTGTCAGCTGTCTCTTCTCCAAGCTGAAGAGCCCTAAGCTCTTTAGCCTTTCCTCACAGGGGAGCTGTTCCATGCCCTTTATCATTTTGGTTGCCCTTCTCTGTACTTTCTTCAGTGCAACTATCTTTTTTGAGATGCAATAACCAGAATTGCACACAGTATTCAAGGTGTGGTCTAACCAATGAGCAATACAGAGGCATTATGACATCCTCTGTTTTATTTTCCATTCCCTTCCTTATAATTCCTAAAATTCTGTTTACTTTTTTGATCGCCATAGCACACCGGGCCAACGATTTGGTTCTGTTCATTTGAATCATCACCACTGAAAGCCATCTGTGGAACAGGTATCTCCCACTCTTCATTAGTAAACATTGAAGCAAAAAATTAATTTAGTCTTTCCGCAATGGCCTTATCTTCCCTACGTGCCTCTTTAACACCTCGAACATCTAACGATCCAACTGACTCTCTCACAGGCTTCCTGCTTCAGATATTTTTTAAAGTTTTTATTATGACTTTTTGCCTTTGCAGCCAACTTATTTTCAAATTATCTTTTAGCCTGTCTTATCAGTGTTTTACTTGTAACTTGCCAATGATTATGCTTTTTCCTATTTTCTTCAGATGGATCCTTCTTCCAATTTTTGAAGGAAGATTTTTTTGGCTAAAATAGTCTCTTTCACTTCATTTTTAAACCAAGCTGGCAGGCTTTTGGCCTTCCTTCCACCTTTCTTAATGAATTGCAGGACTAAATTTAGGGACCTAAGTTTAGGAGAATATTCGGCTGAAAATTTAGGATCTTAAGTTCAGCTGAAAAATTTAGGTGCCAAATATTTAGGTGCCAAATTTAGGTACTCAATAATTTAGGTGCCAAATATTTAGGTACTCAATAATTTTTTTTTATAATTACCCCTTAGTAGTACATATGACCTATAGGGTGTGGTCTGGTCTTTTTACCTATCATTACTGTCTGCCAGTATAATACACAAACTGTGAAGTATTTAAACGGCTATGGGTTGCAAACTTTGACACTCAGCAAAGAGTTTATTCTTCCAGCATTTAAGAAACATTTTAATTCAAACAAGATATGCATATTAGGTCGGATTTGGAACCTTACTAAGCAGTGTGTCTCTGAAGAAGAGTCTTGCTATTCAGGGTAGGCCAGAGAAAAGTACCATCTGCCCATGGCACCTTTTTAGAAGATTGCTGAGATGATCCAATCCATTTCAGTTGGAATGATCTCTAGTGGATTTTGTGATGTTTTGTGTTGGAGTTTGAGAATGCAGGACATTTTTACCTCCTTCTCCCTTACAAATGTTGATTTTCAGGCAGAATGTCTTGTTTTTGGGTCTTTGGTATTCTCTCGGAGAATAGCTGCTGCTAACCCACCACAAGGGATTGATGAGCTAGGTCTCTTTTGTGTATTTTGGTTTTGGAAAGGATTGTTAAACCCATACCTTTCATAAGAAAGGGAAGAGTTTGCCCAAGTTCCAGAACAAAGCCTCAATCCTCTGGGTTCTGATCCCATGTGGGACAGGGCCTGTTTTATTTTTCAAAATAAGTTGTTTTGTTTTTAGTGACTGGAAGCTGCATCAGTAGCATGGGATCTTCTTGGTGTTTGGGTACTTGCCAGGTTCTTGTGACCTGGTTTGGCCTCTGTTGGAAACAGAATCTTGTAGTTCATCCTGGCTCACTCAGCCTGAGGGCCTCAGAGCCAACACAGCAAGTGCATGGCAATCTAGTGCCACATTGGGATGAAAAGGAAAAAACATACAGCTACCCATCCAGTGCTCACCCAGTAGAGACAGCAGAGGAGGTGCCCACCCAGTACATTAAGAAGGAAAGGAGTGTAATTGGGAATCAAGATCAAGCAGAGAATTCCAGGTATCAACAAAGGGAAACCTCATTAGAAGGGCGGAACTTTGCCGGCAACTATAGGGACAGCTATAAAATCCAGAAGGGAACACAAGAGTCCCCATTTAGAGAGTTAAGAAAAAGATCTCATTTTTTTGGATGTTCAGTTCTATATTGGGGATGCTACAAGAAAAAAATGTACATAGTGCCAAATTGTTTCCGTTAAAGAAGTGAATCAGTTAAGTTTTATGTTGGAGCACCATCAAGGAGACCCATAAGGGAAAAAAGAGCTCCAATGAGTTTTGCGTCTGTCCAGTTCTTCATCTGTGCCATAGTATGTCCTTTGAGCAGAAGCGGAGCTACCCTCAAAGAGCTTGCCTGCAACCTCAAGCATGGTCCTCGGGAGTTTCCCAGCAGCTTAAAGGTTATAAACTGTGTCGAGGATCCCAGATATGAAGGTCCACAACCCTGTTTCAATCTGTGTATCTGTTACACTTACTGGCTGCACCGGCCATGCCGGCCCTGCTCCCCATGGTCTCCTCCCTTGCGCCACCGGCCAGCTCACCCCCAGACTGCCCGCACCTTGCTCCGACGGTCCTGCTTCCGTTCCACCGGCCACCGGCCTCCCTGCCTGCCAGGTCCTTCCTCTATGCATGTGCGCATGACTATGGACTGGTTGGGGGACTACTCCTGGACCTCACCTCTCTCGATTCCCCTCTCACTCTTCCAGTTTCTCTCAAAATGGACACGCAGGAATTTCACGCTCTGGCCCTGGTGGACTCCGGATCAGGGGGCAACTCTATCCTCAAGCACCTGGTGCAACACATTTAAGATTCCTACTTGTTTAGTCCCGGTACCTCTCGTGCTTTCCCCTATCTCTGGGGAGCCCCTCCCAGGCAAGGTCACCCATAGCACCATCCCGCTGATTCTCCGCACCGGAGCTCTACACGAAGAGACCATAACCTTCCACATCATCGACCGCTCCATCCATCCGGTGGTGCTCGGCCTGCCCTGGTTAAGGAAACACTCGCCCCAATTTGACTGGCCATTTTTGCAACTCTCGCAGTGGGGCTCCGCCTGTCAGATTTCCTATCTGAAGTCGCCCTCGACTCATCGCTGCCTTTCCACGGGGATCCTTCCCGCGGGGCTACTCCTTGTTACACCCCCTACACTGAGGTTTTTTCCAAGCAAGGAGTGGATAACCTGCCTCCACATCGCTCGTTCGATTGTGCCATCAATTTCCTGCCCAATTCAGAAACACCCCCCCTCCCGCTCCCCCGGGGTTGGGTTTACCTGCTATCCCTTGCGGAGACCAAGGCCATGTCCGACTACATACAGGAAAATTTAGACAAAGGATTCATTCACAAATCAACATCCCCGACCGGGGCTGAATTCTTTTTTGTAGCCAAAAAGGATAGTTCTCTCTGTCCCTGTATCGACTGTAGAGGTCTAAATGTTATCACTCAGAAGGACCACTATCCCCTGCCTCTCATTTTGGAGCTATTCGATAGCGTACAAGGAGCCCGGGTCTTCTCCAAACTTGATCTGTATGGGGCCTATAACCTATTCATGAAAGCCTTTCCTGAACTAAACTGAACCTATTCCATTATTAACTAGGCGCTCAGACTCTGCCTTATTCATGGTAATTAATATCCCTACCGCATAATTAATATCCCTACCTCACAAGGACAATTCATTAATGCTTTAAGCACATTGACTGGCATTTACGTTCTCTCTATTTAATCCCCAGCTTCTTTTCTATGCTCCAAGTTGTATTACTCCCTTGTTTTATTGTAACTGCATACCTTAACCTTCTCTTGTTTAATGTTTTATTATTATTATTACTACAACTATTATTATTATTATTATTATTATTAAGATAAATGTTAGTTTTTACCTTTTTTTTGTTACCTATCCACTTGTTAATTGTAAACCGACATGATGCGATATCTATTGAGAATGCCGGTATAGAAAAACTTAAAATAAATAAATAAAATAAATATTCGCATCCGGAAGGGCGATGAATGGAAAATGGCCTTCAACACTCGCAACGAGAATTATGAGTACTTAGTTATGCCGTTTGGACTCTGTGTTATGGCTATGGCTGCTGTGCAACCGCCTCACCACCAGGGGTCCCTCTAGAGCTGGCTCTCCTGACAGGCCCAGTCTATCTCCCTTCTCCTCTCTATGTTCTGGGCTTTCCCTTATAACCCTGCCTGACAGTTCCCTCAGGGCTTCGGCATCGAGCTCGCCTGGGCTCCCTGCTCTAGCCTTCCTTGCTTGCTGTGTGTGTGGTCCTTTGACCTTGCTTTGCCTAGCCTAGCCTTGCCTTGCCTTGCCGCCTTTTCTCTTGCCTTGCCTTGCGTGGCCTTCGGGCCTTCTGTCTTGCCTTGCCTTGCGTGGCCTTCGGGCCTTCTACCTTGTCTTGCCTCGCCTTGCCTTGCGTGGCCTTCGGGCCTTCTGTCTTGCCTTGCCTTGCGTGGCCTTCGGGCCTTCTACCTTGTCTTGCCTTGCCTTGCCTTGCGTGGCCTTCGGGCCTTCTACCTTGTCTTGCCTTGCCTTGCCTTGCGTAGCCTTCGGGCCTTCTACCTTGTCTTGCCTTGCCTTGCGTGGCCTTTGGGCCTTCTACCTTGTCTTGCCTTGCCTTGCCTTGCGTGGCCTTTGGGCCTTCTACCTTGTCTTGCCTTGCCCTGCCCTGCCTTGCGTGGCCTTCGGGCCTTCTGTCTTGCCTTGCCTTGCCTTGCCTTGCCTTGCGCGGCCTTCGGGCCTTCTACCTTGTCTTGTCCTGCCTTGCCTTGCGTGGCCTTCGGGCCTTCTGTCTTGTCCTGCCTTGCCTTGCGTGGCCTTCGGGCCTTCTGTCTTGCCTTGCCTTGCCTTGCGCGGCCTTCGGGCCTTCTACCTTGTCTTGTCTTGTCTTGCCTTGCGTGGCCTTCGGGCCTTCTGTCTTGCCTTGCCTTGCGCGGCCTTCGGGCCTTCTACCTTGTCTTGTCTTGCCTTGCCTTGCGCGGCCTTCGGGCCTTCTACCTTGTGCTGTATATGGTCTTCGGACCTTCTGCCCTGACCTGCCTTGCCCTGCTTACTGTGTGTGGCCTACGGGCCTTCTGTGTGTGTGTGGCCTACGGGCCTTCTGACCTGCCTTGCCCTGCTTACTGTGTGTGGCCTACGGGCCTTCTGTGTGTGTGTGGCCTACGGGCCTTCTGACCTGCCTTGCCCTGCTTACTGTGTGTGGCCTACGGGCCTTCTGTGTGTGTGTGGCCTACGGGCCTTCTGACCTGCCTTGCCCTGCTTACTGTGTGTGGCCTACGGGCCTTCTGTGTGTGTGTGGCCTACGGGCCTTCTGACCTGCCTTGCCCTGCTTACTGTGTGTGGCCTACGGGCCTTCTGTGTGTGTGTGGCCTACGGGCCTTCTGACTTGCCTTGCCCTGCTTACGGTGTGTGGCGTACGGGCCTTCTGACCTGCCTTGCCCCACTTACGGTGTCTGGCCTACGGGCCTTCTGTGTGTGTGTGGCCTACGGGCCTTCTGACCTGCCTTGCTCTGCCTCCTGCCCTGACCCAGCCTGAACCTAGACACTGCTACCTGCCGCCTGCCCTGACCCAGCCTGAATCTAGACACTGCTACCTGCCGCCTGCCCTGACCCAGCCTGGACCCAGACCCTGCTAACTGCCGCCTGCCCTGACTCAGCCTAGACCCAGACACTGCTACTTGCTGTCTGCCCTGACCCAGCCGGGACCCAGACACGGTTTCCAGCCATCCCTGTCTGTCTCCACCTGGAGCCACCCTTTTGGGTGGTGTTCACTACCCCTGAACTCAGCCCAAGCGTAACAGTATGCCGAAGCCATCAAATTTCCAGGGGAAGAGATAGGTCTGTGTGCTAAACCGGTGAGTCAACTTTTTTTCACTATTACAAGATGCCTCCTTCAAAGTTTTATACCTGCAATTCCTGTCAGACCTTGAATTACCTAAGCTATCAGAACTGTCTAGCCTGTCAACTTGCTGGTCAGGAACACTGGTCGTGCAGTAACTGCAATAAGAGAAATGTCTCTGTCTATCAAGAGTGTTTAAACTGTTCTACTCCACAGCCAGGATGGTGGAAATGTTCATGTATTCCGTGCCTTTTGCCTCCAGGCGAACCCTGCCCCCGCTGCAAAGCTAACGGGCCATCTGTTTCTCCCAAAAGCTCAGCTAGTTCTACTACCGGGCGTTCAGTTAGCAACATTATTTCATGTAACAGTTTATGGATTAAGCATTCTAGCACTTCATCTCCGGACACTTTTGGAAAAACTTGCTACCAGGAAACAAGTATTAATTCTGATAATCTTAGAACTCACCGGGTTAAGAAGCCTTTTATAACTTCCACGCTAGAGCCTCAGAAATGAAAGCTGAGAGAAGTAATTAACTTTAGCAGAGCTCTGCTTCCCACAGCTGCAGTTAAGACAGTAACGAGCACCTTCCCTAGACGTCCTAGAACTGCCTGTGCCCTCTCTAAGCAGCTCCTCCAGAAACAAAAGCAGGAGCTTCTGACTCAAGGTATCAAGCCCACGGCAGTACAATCTTTGTCCTCCCTGCGCCTTAATTCTAACCTTGTTGCTCTGCCATCCAAGCATGCTGCATTACCCCATGAGGGGCCTGAACCTGTTGCATCATCCCGAGCGGGTTCCAAGACTGCTGCTTTACCCCAAGAGGGGCCTGAGCCTGCTGCACCACCCCAAGAGGGGTCCAAGTCTGCTGCATCTCCCCGCGAGGGGTCTGAACCTGTGGCATCACCCCGAGAGGGGCCCAAGCCTGTTGCAGCACCCCGAGAGGGGCCTGAACCTGTTTCATCACCCCGAGAGGGGTCCAAGCCTGTTTCATCACCCCGAGAGGGGCCTGAACCTGTTGCATCACCCCGAGAGGAGTCCGAACCTGTTGCATCACCCCGAGAGGGGCCCAAGCCTGCTGCATCACCCCGAGAGGGGCCTGAACCTGTTGCATCATCTCGAGTGGAGTCCGAGCCCGCTGCTTCACCCCCAGAGGGGCTCGAACCGGTCCTGCTGCTGGCCCCGGAAGGATCTGAACCGGTCCTACTGACAGACTGTGTCTCTCAGCCGTCTGAAACTGCCGAACCGGTCTTGCTGCCGCCCCCGGAGGGGTCCGAACCGGTCTTGCTGCCGCCCCTGGAGGGGTCTGAACTGGTCCTACTGACAGACTGTGTTTCTCAGCCGTCTGACACTGCCGAACCGGCCTTGCTGCCGCCCCTGGAGGGGTCCGAACCGGTCCTGCTGCCGCCCCCAGAGGGGCTCGAACCGGCCTTGCTGCCATCCTCGGAGGAGTCCGAACCGGTCTTGCTGCCGCCCCTGGAGGGGTCCGAACCGGTCCTGCTGCCGCCCCCGGAGGGGCTCGAACCGGCCTTGCTGCCGTCCTCGGAGGAGTCCGAACCGGTCCTGCTGTCGTTCCCGGAGGGGTCCGAACCGGTCCTACTGACAGACTTTCTGACTCAGCCATCTGAGTCTACTGAACCAGTCCTGCTGCCGCCCCCGGAGGGGCTCAAACCGGTCCTGCTGCCACTCCCAGAGGGGCTCGAACCGGCCCTGCTGCCGTCCCCGGAGGGGTCCGAACCGGTCCTACTGACAGACTTTCTGACTCAGCCATCTGAGTGTACTGAACCGGTCCTGCTGCCGTCCCCGGAGGGGTCCGAACTGGCCCTACTGACAGACTTTCTGACTCAGCCATCTGAGCCTGCTGAACCGGCCCTGCTGCAGTCCCCGGAGGGGTCCGAACCGGCCCTGCTGCAGTCCCTGGAGGGGTCCGAACCGGGCCTGCCAACAGACTTTGTTACTCAACCATCTGAGCCTGCTGTAACGATCCAGCTGCCGACTCGGGAGGGGCCCGTACTGGTCCTACGGTCGCCGACCCCGGAGGAGTCTCTGCCGGCCCTGATGCCGATCCTGGAGGGGTCCGGACCAGTCCTGCTGTCGTCTCAGGAGGGATTACGGACTATTTCTCTGCCCCAGGTGGGGTTTATGTTCCCCTTGTCACCCCAGGAGGGGTTATGGAAATCTGCACCGCCTCTGCTACCCCAGGAGGGGTCTAACTCTGCCGCCTTGTCCCAGGAGGGGTTATGGACTATGTTGCTGCCCCAGGTTGGGGTTGCGTCTGCCTTATTACTCCAGGAAGGGTTATGGAATGTCTTGCTGCCTCGGGAGGGAGTTGAACCTGCCGCATCGCCCCCAGAGTGGTCTCACATTATTATTGAGTACCTCCTGCAAAAATGGGATCCAGGAGGAGGGGGAGGCCTTGAGGTGGGGTACTGTTATGGCTATGGCTGCTGTGCAACCGCCTCACCACCAGGGGTCCCTCTAGAGCTGGCTCTCCTGACAGGCCCAGTCTATCTCCCTTCTCCTCTCTATGTTCTGGGCTTTCCCTTATAACCCTGCCTGACAGTTCCATCAGGGCTTCGGCATCGAGCTCGCCTGGGCTCCCTGCTCTAGCCTTCCTTGCTTGCTGTGTGTGTGGTCCTTTGACCTTGCTTTGCCTAGCCTAGCCTTGCCTTGCCTTGCCGCCTTTTCTCTTGCCTTGCCTTGCGTGGCCTTCGGGCCTTCTGTCTTGCCTTGCGTGGCCTTCGGGCCTTCTACCTTGTCTTGCCTTGCCTTGCGTGGCCTTCGGGCCTTCTGCCTTGCCTTGCCTTGCCTTGCCTTGCGTGGCCTTCGGGCCTTCTACCTTGTCTTGCCTTGCCTTGCCTTGCGTGGCCTTCGGGCCTTCTACCTTGTCTTGCCTTGCCTTGCCTTGCGTGGCCTTCGGGCCTTCTACCTTGTCTTGCCTTGCCTTGCCTTGCGTGGCCTTTGGGCCTTCTACCTTGTCTTGCCTTGCCCTGCCTTGCGTGGCCTTCGGGCCTTCTGCCTTGCCTTGCCTTGCCTTGCCTTGCGCGGCCTTCGGGCCTTCTACCTTGTCTTGTCCTGCCTTGCCTTGCGTGGCCTTCGGGCCTTCTGTCTTGCCTTGCCTTGCCTTGCGCGGCCTTCGGGCCTTCTACCTTGTCTTGTCTTGTCTTGCCTTGCGTGGCCTTCGGGCCTTCTGTCTTGCCTTGCCTTGCGCGGCCTTCGGGCCTTCTACCTTGTCTTGTCTTGCCTTGCGTGGCCTTCGGGCCTTCTACCTTGTGCTGTGTATGGTCTTCGGACCTTCTACCCTGACCTGCCTTGCCCTGCTTACTGTGTGTGGCCTACGGGCCTTCTGTGTGTGTGTGTGGCCTACGGGCCTTCTGACCTGCCTTGCCCTGCTTACTGTGTGTGGCCTACGGGCCTTCTGTGTGTGTGTGTGGCCTACGGGCCTTCTGACCTGCCTTGCCCTGCTTACTGTGTGTGGCCTACGGGCCTTCTGTGTGTGTGTGGCCTACGGGCCTTCTGACCTGCCTTGCCCTGCTTACTGTGTGTGGCCTACGGGCCTTCTGTGTGTGTGTGTGGCCTACGGGCCTTCTGACCTGCCTTGCCCTGCTTACTGTGTGTGGCCTACGGGCCTTCTGTGTGTGTGTGGCCTACGGGCCTTCTGACCTGCCTTGCCCTGCTTACTGTGTGTGGCCTACGGGCCTTCTGTGTGTGTGTGGCCTACGGGCCTTCTGACCTGCCTTGCCCTGCTTACTGTGTGTGGCCTACGGGCCTTCTGACTTGCCTTGCCCTGCTTACGGTGTGTGGCCTACGGGCCTTCTGACCTGCCTTGCCCCACTTACGGTGTCTGGCCTACGGGCCTTCTGTGTGTGTGTGGCCTACGGGCCTTCTGACTTGCCTTGCCCTGCTTACGGTGTGTGGCCTACGGGCCTTCTGACCTGCCTTGCCCCACTTACGGTGTCTGGCCTACGGGCCTTCTGTGTGTGTGTGGCCTACGGGCCTTCTGACCTGCCTTGCTCTGCCTCCTGCCCTGACCCAGCCTGAACCTAGACACTGCTACCTGCCGCCTGCCCTGACCCAGCCTGAACCTAGACACTGCTACCTGCCGCCTGCCCTGACCCAGCCTGGACCCAGACCCTGCTAACTGCCGCCTGCCCTGACTCAGCCTAGACCCAGACACTGCTACTTGCTGTCTGCCCTGACCCAGCCGGGACCCAGACACGGTTTCCAGCCATCCCTGTCTCTCTCCACCTGGAGCCACCCTTTTGGGTGGTGTTCACTACCCCTGAACTCAGCCCAAGCGTAACACTCTGCAATGCCAAGCCGTGTTTCAAAACATGATGAATGAGATTTTCCTCAACCTCTTATACAAATGTGTTGTGGTCTACTTGGACGGCATCTTAGTCTTCTCCAGGGATCTTCTTACTCATCGCCAGGACATCGCCTGTGTGCTCCAACAACTTCGTGACCACCAACTCTTTGCCAAACTTGAGAAGGCGAAACAGTTTTCGCCTGTGGAACAAAACTATGGAATCAGAGACAAAGAGCTGTTTGTGATCAAGCTTGCCTTCGAGGAATGGCGTCCCTGGCTGGAGGGGTCTCAATACCCCATCACGGTATACACGGATTATAAAAACTTACAATACCTCCATCAAGCCCAGTGGCTGAATCCTTGCCAAGCCTGGTGGGCACTCTTTTTTACCAGCTTCAATTTCACCCTGCACTACCATCCAGCGGCTAAGAATACCAAAGTGGACGCCCTCTCCCACGCTTTCACTCCCGAAGACGTCATTGAACCTCCTTGTCATATCATTGATCCTGCGCGAGTAGTTCTGCCGGCCACCATCACCGTGCCTCTAGGGAAAACCTTGGTTCCCCGCAGACTGTGCAACAAGATCCTCCACTGGGCCCACGACTCCCGCACTGCGTGACACCCTGGCCAAGCCTGCACCCTTGCCTCCCTCCTAGGATTCTACTGGTGTCCCACAGTTAAGATGGATGTCGACTCCTGTCAGGTTTGCGCTCAACAAAAACTCCTATCTGATCCCACCTGGGGTTTATTACAAGCTCTACCAGCTCCTGCAGAACCATGGATGCATATTTCCACTGACTTTGTCATCGATTTACCACCCTCTGAAGGCAAGATGGTCATCTGGATGGTGGTGGACTGCTTTTCCAAGATGGTGCACTTCGTCACTCTACCTGGGCTCTCCTCCGCTCCGCAGCTGGCACAACTCTTCGTGCAACATGTTTTCCGGCTCCACGGCCTTCCAAAACACATTGTCTCTGACCGAGGTACTCAATTTACTGCCCACTACTGGAAGGCCCTCTGAAGAAATTTGATATCTCCTTGGATTTTACTATGGCATGCCATCCACAGGCTGAGAGGACCAACTGAACCCTGAAGCAGTTCCTTCGCAGCTACGTTAACTTGCAACAGAATAATTGGGCTTTCCTGCTTCCTTGGGCAGAATTTTCACTAAACTCCCATATCTCCTCCGCCACCAAATCTTCACCTTTCCTGTTGGTTTATGGCTGTAAGCCTCTTCCCCCACTGCCTCTACCCTTGACGGTTTCCTCTCCAGCTGCTCAGTTGACGGCATGTGAGTTGCACTGTCTTTGGGAACAAACTCAGCTTCTCATACAAAAAGACGGGTCAGAGAGCTAAGAAAACTGTGGACGCTCACCGGAGACCTGCTCCATGCTTCCAAATCGGGGAAAAGGTTTGACTGAGCACCAAATATGTCAGCTTGAAACTCCCATCCATGCGCCTAGCACCCCGCTATATTGGCTCCTTTCCAGTACTCCATCAACTGGGGCCTGTTACCTACCAGTTACATCTACCTCCTACCCTGAGGATCCACAATTCTTTTCATGCTTCCCTTCTGAAGCCCCTGGTGTTAACCTGGCCGTCACAAACTCCCCCCAAGCTTCAACCGTTAACGGTCGAAGAAGACTCCATCTACTAGGTCCGCGATGTCCTGGATATCAGGAAAAGGGGCCGAAGATGGGAATACCTCCTATCCATGGAACCTGCCTCCAGTACTTCGTCAGAACTTCCGTACAGGGGCCCACCTGTACGCAAGTCCAGCCAGTCCCGGCACCCAAAGCCTCAACCCGCGGGGAACAGGATTGGGATTGGTGAAGCTTCAGCCAGCCCCTGTCTTCTGTCAGCCTCGCCTCCTGTCATTGGGAACCTGCGGCAGGTCTTTCTCCCAGGTTGTGTCAACCCCAACATAGGCCAAGGGTCCACATTTCCATCGAGGTCACAACAATATCCAAACATGAGTGAGTATTTGGTTTGAACCTATGCATAATAGGGATATGAATAGTTTTTCTGATGATTGAAAATATTATACGATATTTTCAAACTCGTCAGAAATCAGGGGCTCCCCGAAACCGATAGGAAAACCCCACGAAATTAGCTGGGTAACTTTCCCCAGATATTCAGCATTCCTCTGAATATAGCCAGGTAAAGTTACCTGAATAAATTTAGGGTAGCTATTTTTCCAAAAAGACTTACCCAACTAACTTTAATTAGGTAGCGCTGAATATAAACGCTCACTGCCTAAAGTTAGCCCTGTTCCCAGAATACCCCCAGTGCTGTCTCATTTTACCTGGCTACATTTTGTGAGGATAATTAGGCACACGACAAAATTTAGCCAGGGAGCAGAGGTAAATTTTGAAATCTCAATTTTTGTCTGAGTAACTGCAAAAGTTAACCAGATAAAGCCTTTGAATATCGATCTCTCCATGTTTCAGTTAATGAAGGTACAGCGACCCTGATTCTTATATTAGGAATAAACCCTGCATTGAACCAGAAGAGACTTGTGTTGAATATCCTGGGACTAGCAACTTGACAAGTCCTGAATATTGGCACACAGAAGTTAAGAACACTGTCAGTGCCTTGGGCCCTGAAGTCCAATTTTCCCTCCAACGCAGAATCCATGCCCGGGTTTGCAGTGAGGGAGTCAGGACTGAGCCCTGGTATTGAGTGTGGACCCTTCATTTACTAGACATGCAATAAAACACAGAGACTTATCTGGAGTCTTCCATTTTCAGCACATGCCAGCGTGATTTGTTAAATAATTTCAGAATGTTGGCCATGACTTTGTTAATTAACCTTTTTCATAGTGTTTAGTAATCCTTTGTTTATTAAATATGTTCAATGTATTTGACTTAGGAAACCTATTTTCCTGCATACTCTATTTTTAATGTAAACCGGTATGATTTGTATCTGATACAAGAATGTCGGTATATTAAAAAAAAAAAATGCAAATAAATAAATGACTGTATTTTATGTTTTAAAGATTGACAAGATTGACATGGGTTTCATTTCAACTCCAAAAAGGTCATTTATTTTGTACAGTGCTCTTGCCTGCTTCTATACATAAGGAAAACAGTGAGGATATTTAATCAAAAATTGATAGGGTAAAATGCCAACGAAGCGAAGCTCCCATGGTGGACCATTGCATAGAATATCGTCATACTAGTGACTCTACGCTGTGGTATTTTGGACATGATTACACCTTCCATTCCGGGGGTGCAATTTAGACCTTTTGTTACTGCAATTAGAACAAAAGTGGATACACCGGCTCAATACTGTTGTTCCTTATGGCATGAATCATAACATAGATTGTTTAGTGTTTCTCTAAATAAAAGTTGTTTTTTTTTTCATTGGAAGCTTTATAATCAGATGACTGTCAGCATGCTGTCACCATCTATATTAAGTTTGGGCTGAGCATTCTCTGCTGTCAGTCTCTTTGCAGGTCTCCTGAAGAAGAATTCACGAAACATCGATGTCAGGATCTGCTTGGATTATAATTTTGTTCGTTTTATGAAACTCATGATAACAAAACCTGAAGAAAGCACGGAGTCTTGAAGTTTTTCTGGTTTTTATATGCAATATGACATATGACTGTTATATTAGGCATCACATACAAAAATTCTTTTAAAAAAATGTTGCAAATCAAAAAGACTTTAGAACTTTCCATGTTGATGGCATGTTGATGATGACAAGGGACAGAGGTTTTCACAGTGGAAATTTATAGTGAAGCTCCACATTTGATACCTTTATTTCAACATAAATTTCTAATTGATGCCCAATGATATAGTTACATACCTACTTTTTGTTTTGTTGTAACTGTAATTATAACGAGAAATGGTTGAACTGCATAAGTTTGAAAAATATGAGCAGAAGCTAAGGAATTCTGAATGTGAACTGCACTTTTACTTTTGTCCATTAGAGGTCACCATTGGCCACTTTTACAAAAACTAAAGAAGTTCAATAAGAAGTTTGGTCTTTATAAATTGTATTTTCTGGTTATTTTGTGGGATATTTGTTATATTCTGTTCTTATTGTTTTGTTTTATTGCTGATTGTCTTTTCTCAATGTGATATTGTAGTTTGTATGTTTCTTGAATAAAGAAAATGTTTTTAAAAATTGTATTCTTCCATCCCAAATGCAGAATGGACAACCTGCTTTATCCAGAGTTTTGGCCCTAGAAGTTCATGGGTCAATAATTATGTTTTCACCTTAATATCACAATAACTCAAGTCCTAGAGGTCCAGTGTTTTCCTTTGTGCCTTTAAACACCCAAGTCACTCATAACCTTGAGCCTCCTCAAACTCAAAGGGCTTCCATTCAGGTCTGGATCTGGAACAGTCCAGATCAGGAAAAGAAAAATGTTTACAGAAAAAGTGGTTGCCAGACAATGTTTTAAGAGCAGGGGAAACCATGATTTTTTTTCCCTTTTATTTTATTTTACCTTCTCCTTAAACTTTTACTCATTTATTTCTGTTAGCATGATTAAAGAAAACACACTTATGTGTTCAGTTTTTCCATGCATCCATCCATCGATGACATTTGACGTCACAGACGGTTCTAGCAGTGAAGATAGACAAACAGATAACATAAAGGGGAGGGGTGGGAGCTACCAGTGCCACAGCACTAGGGGGATTTCTTGAGAGCTGAAGTGCACAGGGAGTTAGGGATGTGCAGAGCATAAACAGAATTCAATGAGTTGAGTATATGTCCATATGTGCAAATAAAAATTTAAACCCCTCACCCTCCTTAATCCCCCCCCCCCCCCCAAGACTTACCACAACTCCCTGGTGGTCCAGCGGGGTCAGGACGCCATTTCTGACCAACTTTGCAAGGAGCACGTGACGTCGGCGTCACGTCGGAGTGACGCGGCGTCACGTGATTCCCCGCGGGGTCGCTTCCGGGATCCTCGTTCGGCCCAAAAGGAACTTTTGGCCAGCTTGGGGGGGCCTCCTGACACCCCCAAGCTGGCCAAAAGTTCCTTTTGGGCCGAACGAGGATCCCGGAAGCGACCCTGCGGGGAATCACGTGACGTCGGCGCCACGTCGGAGTGACGCAGCGTCACGTGATTCCCCGCGAGTTCCCTCCGGCACCCTCGTTCAGCCCAAAAGGAACTTTTGGCCAGCTTGGGGGGGGCCTCCTGACCCCCCCAAGCTGGCCAAAAGTTCCTTTTGGGCCGAACGAGCGTTCCGGTGCGAACCCGCGGGGAATCACGTGACGCCGCGTCACTCCGACGTGGTGCCGACGTCACGTGCTCCTCGCAAAGGATTTCAGAAATGGCGTCCTCACTCCTCGCTGGATCACCAGGGAGTTGTGGTAAGTCTTTGGGGGGGGATTAAGAAAGGTGAGGGGTTTCAATTTTTATTTTGGATCAACAATCGCGATTTCCAACTTATTCAACATAGCTATGTTGAATAAGTTGGAAATCCGATCGTTTATGTCTCATCACTTTTTTAAGTTAAAAAAAAAAAATAAGTAGCGTTTTACATTTATGTTCAAAACGAATGCACACCCCTACAGGGAGTATCGTGTGAGTGCTGAGTCAGGTTTATGCAAGATGGTCCCAAACCCCAGGTGCAGATCAGCGCATGCTAAGGCCATTTAACATGTCCATAAAATAGCATGCAATGCATTAACAGCCTTGCATACATTCTAAATTGCACCACGAACAGGTTAGCAGGTAGGCACAAAAATCAGCACATACCCACTAACCTGAAGGAATGCAATGTGCTAAGTAGATTGTAGTGGGCACATGGAAATATCATGGAACTCTACCCGCTATTTCCCACACACCTTCTAAAACCTAAGATTTAACACTTTTCTTGAATCAGGTGTTAAGTTTGCATACCATTAGCCTGCATAGTTAGTTGTAAGGTACACAAGTGCTTTTGCCATGCATATTTGCAGTTAATTTTCTTTTTGAAAATTAGCTAGTATAAAGCACATATGGTAAAATTGCCCATTTCCCGTGCATCTATTATTTGTGCAGGTGGTGCGGGGGGGGGGGGGGGTAAGGTGGTAAAATAGCACATTTGAAAATGCCTAGTATTTGCTCTACTTTCCTCTCCTGACCTAAACACATCTCACCCACCCCCTGAGAATGCATCCTTTCTAATGAAGCTTAAGTATATATGCTATGGAAACCAGCAGAGAAGAGGAACTTTCAGACAGGCCAATTTACTCAGGTAAATGACTTTAAAAATTGGCATCTGCATTTTTAACTGTGTGTAGATGTTTTAGTGCATAGGCTCCCATATGGTCCCAATGTCCACTTTGCAGAGCCAGAATCTATCAGATGCAGTAGCATCTATTCTATGGAACTCGAGAACTGATGAGAAATTAGCTCAGGCTGATCTGAAATGATGCAAGACAATGTTAACAATCACACCCGTGCACAATAAGGAAGATTTTATGGCGTTTCTTTAAAACAGGCATATCATTCAAGTTAAGTCAAGGTTTCGCAAACAGAGAGCATGTATTATCACAAGTGATCATCTAGTAAAGTAAAAAACTGCAAGCAAATTTAGTTCCATTTGTTTGCTACAGGCCCAGTATCTTTCTCTGTAGTTCATTGTTTGATAAGGGAAGCATGATATTACCCAACACGTTTATAATTTATTTTTCTAGGCTCTTCCAGTTTTCACTGTGAAAAGCAAGGTTTTTTAGTGAATAAATAACAGGATTTGGAAAAACAATATGCACCAGGATAGACAAAGGTTAATCAGTAATAGCTCAGCTCACCCCCACATGGGGACTTTAAAAGATTCTCAGTATAAAGTTATTCACCACATTAGACAAATAAAAATATTTCTATCCTATGGTTGGAAAAAATTACCGAGATGCCCTGTAAAGCAATAAGCCTGCTTTACAAGGGTTTTTAGGATTTTTCCAACTCTACGGCATGTAAGAGTTTATCTGTTATAACACAACATATGAGGCTTATTATCCCTTTTCAGACATGCAAAGTCACTCTGCTGAAATCAACAATATCTGAGGAGGTGCAGAGAGTATGCTTATGGCATGAAATCAGCACACAATAAAAGCAAAAAGCTAAAAACCTTTGCCCACAGTTCAATAACAACTCAATCTCATTTAAATATCTTCTGAATCACTTATGCATCCTGACTCCATATGATGCAATGAGGGGAAAATAATCATCATGAAAAATGCACACAAAAATGTTGTCTCCTGTTTAAAAATTATGCTTTCAGAGAGTACAAAACAAAATGAGCTGCAGTCATGCAGTGCTAATGTGTAAGCACTAAATCTTCTCCTTAATTACTTAACAGTTTTCCTGAATAAAGGTGCAACATTGACTGCTTGGAAGACAAAAAAAACCCCACCATTTTATTATTCAGAAAATCCAAGTCAGTCCCTCCGGTGCTTGCATGCCCTGGCAGTTCCGAGCAGTATTATACATAGCAACCTGGGGAGTCGAACCTCTCCAGCAGAACTCCATCTACATGAACCCCTAAAACCTATACTCATACCGGGGACTGTGCCGTGGTTTATGTCACTTCTGGTAAGACTCTGGAGATTTGTCTACCACATCCATCGCTCAAGCCTTTAAAAAAAAAAAAAGACACGTTTTATCACTTTTCACAAGAAAAATAAGTGCTCTCCCAGCAGCATAAGGCAGCCTCAAGGCTGCTACAAGAACTCTTTGAGAGTGATCTACTTTTTTGCTGGGCAGAATTGCAAATATAGAGGGAGAATATGTTAAACAATAACATTTGTTTAAAAGAAAAACAGTGAAATAATTGGACAGACAGGAGAGCTTTATTAAGGTTAAAAACCGAGAAGATGATATCAGATAAGGAGAGTAATGCCAATCTAGTCTGCCAATTTGCAGACCCAGTGGATCGCTATTGCCTTGTCTGCACGACATTGCAGTTTATGGAATACATTTCATCGTTGGCGTAATGTACGTCGTTGGCATAGCAGAAGAGTCCATTCGACTGTGAACCCTACTGCTAGCTCTCCAAACACGTGCAGTATATAGTATATATTCATTTTGAATCAAAGTCCTTCATGCATTGTTGCCTGAGCTGTTTCACCAATTTTTGTATTAAAAAGCTCCCATTTTTCTAAATGTTTCAAGGCAGTGTGCAGCTCTAGTAAAACACCTAAGCAATCATAAGATACATTATAAACATAACAAAAAGGTCAAACATTTGATTATGGTTCTTCAACCCTGCTGGAGAGATATCAAAGGAACCTACAGAAAAAGCAAGGAAGTGTCTTTTTATTGTTCAACATAAACAGGGGCACTGTCTAACCTCTCTCAGCAGAGCATGCCAGATGGCAGGGGGGGGGGGGGGCAGTTTATGGTACAGCATTTACATTTTTATCCACTGCCAACTTTTGATGTTTCAGATGTCTGTTCCCAGGCTTACTCCCGGCTGCTTTAATTTCATTTGCATCCAGTATACTCTTCTCATTTCTTAGTTCTTCCCTTGGCATGGTCAACTTCCAACTTTCTTTACCTTAGATTTTTGTTTTCTCTATGGTGCCCTTTTCCAGAGGTGCCTTGCAATAAATTTCAAAATTATTCCGGTTGAACCTATGAGTCAGTGAAAATAATGAGAAAAACAAAAACATCAAGGAAAGGGGATGACAGTTTAGTTTGCGCAAACTGCCTATCCTCAATCTACGAAATACCACAACAGTTTTACACAAACCCAATTTCCCATTTTATCCTCGCCCCGTTCTCAGTGCACAGTCTGCAAAGACCTGTCTTACCCATCTCCAGTGTGCACTCTACCATAGCTTTCTTCCACTCTTCGTTCCTCTTCACAACCAAAAGTTTTTAAAAAGATGTTCACTTATGGTGCTCCATTCCATAATCGGACAACGTTTACAGAAGCCCAAGTGCATTACTTTGAATTAAAGTGTAAAATGCATGTTTTTCTAGTTATAATCACAAGAAAACCTAGGCAAATAAATAGTAGATTTGGCAGTATTGATTATTTCTGTTTGAAAACAAACAAGTGATAAATATTTTGACAAAGCTAAACAGAAAGGCATCTTAAATAAAATATTCTGAGTCTATGATACAACTTCTGGTATTATTTGTTTGTTTGTGACCATTGTCCATGCTTGCAGTGAAATGTTTTCAGTGAATTATCTGAAAAGTAAATATGTATTTTTGCATGAAATTCTTCCAAATGTGATCCAACCTTTATTTTCTCAAGATGACAACAAAGCATAATAGAGCATAATGACAAATAATGACCACAAGATCCATCTTATCTGCCATTCCTACTGCAATATATAGTAAAATAGCAGCTAATGGCAAATAGAGACCTCCTGCCCCATCCGGTCTGCCAGTTGCCCAAGCCTGCTCTCTCTCTCTCTGCAGATCCCACTAAATCTCAACCAATTATTTATATATATTTGTCAAATTTATAGTTGCTTTTCCAAGTGAACTTTCTCAAGTAGAGTACAACACATGATAACCACCCTTGTTTGCCTTTGCACCACTCTGTATCTGTTTTTTAATTCACTCATTATTCTGGTTATTAACAACAGTATAGGAACAGATGGTAACAATGCTGCTGTAATACAAAGTGCTATGTCAAACAGTAAATCACAACTATCCAATAAATAGGGGTCTTCATTCACGTGCTAGATGTAGTCTCAAATGGTCTAAAAACAGAGGTGGATATTCAAAGACTTTGCTTATTTATTTATAAACAAACGTTTGGAGTACCCATACAAAATCCAAGATTTGAACATTTCTTCCCGATTCCCGGCTGAATTTTGTGCTGAAACGGTGATGGAGGCATTCCAGAGGTGTGGTTAAATTTTATTCAGTAAGCACTGATATCCAGCACTACCCAGCTAGAGTTAGCTGGATAAGTATGGCCAGAAAAATACCTGTCCTAAAATTATCTGGATATCTTTATCTGAATTATTTTTTAAACTTTATTTTTTATTAATTATTACATATTACATATTTTCAAATATGAAACAGATTTGAAAGAAAATAAAATACAAATAAAGCAGAGTTGCTTACCTGTAACAGGTGTGCTCTGAGGACAGCAGGATGTTAGTCCTCACACATGGATGACATCATCAGATGGAGCCCGATGCAGAAAATTTATGTCTAAGTTTCTAGAAACTTTGACTAGGCATACTGAACATGCCCAGCATGGCCCATACCACACGACCTGCGGGGTCCCTTTTCAGTCTCAAAACATAGAATTATGATAAAATTAAAAAAAAAAATAGGAGAAACCCAAATTCGTGGGGGAGGGTTTCTTGAGGACTAATATCCTGCTGTCCTTGGAGAACATCTGTTACAGATAAGCAACTCTGCTTTCTCTGAGGACAAGCAGGATGGTGATCCTCACACATGGGTATATCCCTAGCTACAGGCTGCTCCCCAACACAAAAAGGGACCAACAGACACCCAACCAGGTGCCAATGTGCACAACAACTGTGCTGTTGGTAACAGAGGAGGGAGACAGCCTGAACCCAAACAATGGGCCCTAGGTTGGGAGAATTGGGTTCTACACCTCAAACAGGTTCCAGAGGACAGACTAGCCAAACCTACTGCTGTGTCGGCCATCCCTCTCCAGACAGTAATGGGATGTGACTGTGTGGAGAGAACTCCAATTCACAGCCTTGCAGATCTCCTCCATATGAACTGCTTGCAAGTGGGCCATCGACGCTGCCATGGCTCTGACAGAATGAGCCTTGACATGACCCCCAAGATGCAGTCCTGCCTGGGCATTACAGAAGGAGATGAAATCTGCTAGCCAATTGAATATTGTCTTTTTGGCAATGGCAACGTCCAACTTATTCTTATCAAAAGAAACAAAAGGTTAGGTGGACTGTCTATGGGCTTTTGTCCACTCCAGGCAGAAGGCTAAGGCTCACTTGCAGTCCAAACTGTGCAGTGCACATTTACCTTGATGCAAATGGGGCCTGGGAAAGAATATTGGCAGGATGATTGGTTAAGATGGAAATCCATCACCACCTTAGGCAGGAACTTAGGGTGCATACGCAAGACCACTTCTGTCATGATAGAACTTAGTATAAGGTGGATAATTCACTAAGGCCTGGAGCTCACTGACCCTGGTGCTGAAGTGACCACCACTAAAAATATGACTTTCCAGGTCAGGTACTTCAGGTCACAGGTGCGCAGCAGCTCAAAAGGAATTTTCATCAACTGAGCTAACACCATGTTGAGGTCCTAAGATTCAGTGGGAGGCTTCAGTTGAAGCAGGCTCCTCATGAAACATACAACTATAGGCTGTACAGAGATGGGTGTACCATCTACACCATGTTGGTATGCGCCAATTGCACTAAGATGAACTCTAATGAAGTTGGTTTTTAAGACAACCTCCGATAGGTGTAGAAGGTAGTCAAGCAGTTTTTGTGGGGGGCAGGAGAATGGATCTAGGGCCTTCTACTCACACCACACAGAAAACCTCCAGTCTGAAGGACTTTCTAGTGGAAGGCTTTCTAGAAGCCACCAGGACCCGAGACACATCTTCTGAAAGTTCAAGCTGCTGCAGAATCAAGCTCTCAATATCCAGGCTGTGAATGACAAGGCCTGGAGATTGGAATGCCATAGCCTGCCCTGATCTTGCATGATGAGATCTGGGGAAGCACCCAGACTAATCAGTTTCCAGATGGACAACTCCTGCAAGAGTGGAAACCAGACCTGACTCAGTCAATGAGGGGCTATGAGGATCATAGTCCCTCTGTTCTCACGAAGCTTCAAGAGACTATCTGCCACTAGAGGAATCGGAGGATACGCATACAGAAGACCCTTGCCCCATTGATGGGCAAGGAAGTCCGAGGCTGGTATGCCATCTGACCTGTACAGGGAGAAGAATCAAGGCACCTTCCTATTGCAGCAGGACACGAACAGATTGACATCTGGGCTCTCCCAGAGGTGGAATATCTGATTTACTACCCTCTGGTCCAGGGACCACTCATGGGGTCTGAAGGCCTTACTCAGCCTGTCCACTACCATATTCTCCATTCCAGCCAGGTACATGGCCCTAAGCACCATCCCATGGACAGAACACAAGAACAGAACTGAACTGCTTCCTGACACAGGAGATACGATCCTGTGTCTCCCTGCTTGTTGACATACCACATGGATACTTTGTTATCGGCCTGGATCAGGACAATTTTGTTGGATAGCTGATCTCTGAAAGCCCATAGTGCGTACCTGATTGCTCGAAGCTCCAGGAAGTTGATCTGACAAGAATGTACCTGAGCGGACCACAGTTCCTGGGTGCCGAGCCAATCTATATGAGGTCCCCACCCCAGGGTGGATGCATCCGTAGTTAATACAATTTGAATAGAGAGACTTTGAAAGGAAATCCCCCATTCCAGATTGGAAAGTACTCACTACCAGGACAAGGAATCTCTGAGAAACAGTATGACTTGGATGCACTCCTGGGGGCTCTGAGTGGCTTGGTGCCACTGTGACCTAAGGGTCCAATGGGCTCTGCACATGTGCAAGCGTGCCAAGGGAGTGACATGGACAGTCACAGCCATGTGGCCCAACAGCCTCAACATGTGCCAGGCTGACACCTGCTGGCTCTGCTGCACTTCTGCCGCAATGGTCACCAAAGTGATTGGCCCTCTGGTGCAACAGAAAGTTCCTGGCCTAAGCCATGTCTAGCAGGGCTCCGATGAAGTTCAATTGAGGTGATGGACTGAGATGGGACTTTTGGTAGTTGAGAACGAACCCTATTGCTCCAACACCTGAATGGTCAAGCATATGGACTGGGTGACCCCTGCCTGAGATGTGCTTATGACTAGCCAATCATCCAGATACGGGAAAACATGCACTCCAAGTCTGTAGAGGTATGCCACTACCACGGCCAGGCATTTCATGAAGAACCATGGGGCGGACGCAAGCCCAAACAGCAACACCGGTACTGGAAGTGCTGTTTTCCTGCCACAAATTGGAGATACTTACTGTGACTGGGGAAGATCTCAACATGGGTGTATGTGTCCTTTAGGTCGAAGGAGCATAGCCAGGATCAAGGTGCCCAGGGAATCCATCTTGAACTTTTCTTTTCTTAGAAACCTGTTCAAGGCCCTAGGGTCTAGGATGGGACGAAGTCCTCCTGTTTTCTTTGGAATCAGGAAATACCTGGAGTAGAATCCCTGCCCTCTTTACCCTGGTGGTACGGGTTCAACAGCTTTGGCTGTTAAGAGAGAGAGGAGAGCTCTGCTTGTAGTACCTCCTGATGCACTACCAGCCCCCAATATGGGCATGGAGGGCAATTTTGCAGGACACCCAATAGATTCAATTGGTACTCCTGGTGAACGACGGACAAAACCCATGGTCTGAGGTTCACTGGGTCATGGTTTGCAAAGAACCACAGCCTACCCCCGACCGGAGGGTCCATCATCCCGAGTACGCTCCCTTGACCCAGTCAAAACCCTATCGCCGCAGTTGACTGAGTTGCGGGCTGGGGCTTGGGAGCTCTCTGCTGCCTGGGATGGCCACGGGAGCTCTGATGGTGTTGACGGGATTGAGGCGGCGGAGGATTGTACTTCCTTTGGTGAAAGAAAGACTTCCTTGGCCCTGGCCTCGATGACCTCCTGGACGGGTTCAAAGTGCTGCAGAGAGTTGTTGGAGGGTTTCATGATGGTCCCGTAGTTGGGCCACAGCATCCCTCAATCTATCTCCAAAGAAATTCTCTCCAGTGCACAGCATGTCAGCAAGTTGTCCCTGTAATTCTGGTCAGAAATCTGATGCCCGCAGCCATGCCATTCTGCGGGCACTGATTCCAACTGAGGAGACCCTCGATGCTGTCTCAAAAACATCGTAGGTCACACAGACCTTGTGTTTTCTGCCCTCCAGTCCCTTATGCACCAGTGACATGAGGGTGTCTTGCTATTGTTGAGGCAGCTGTTCACCCACTTCCTGCACCTGCTTCCAGATGTTCCGCGAGTATTGCTCATGTAGAGCTGGTAAGTATCAATGTGGGCAATAAGCATGGCACCTTGAAACACCTTCCTCCGAAGAGTGTCCATCAATCTGTAGTCCTTCCTCAGAGGGGTGCCAAGGAGTGGGTCTGAGAGCGCTTGACCCTCTTGAGGGCAGATTCAATCACCATCGACTGGTGGGGTAGCTGGCGCTTATCGAATCCAGTAGCCTTCTGGATGAGGTAAACCCCATCTGCCTTCTTATTCACAGGAGGCATTGTGAGAGGATGTTCCCAAATTCTCAGCAGGAACTCCTTAAGGATCTCATGCACCAGGACCGCCACAATCTCCTAAGGAGGCTCCACAAATTGAAGAACCTCAAGCATTATATACCTGGTATCTTCTTCAGTCAAAAGCTGGAATGGGATGGCCTCCGCCATCACCCTTACAAAGCCTGTGAAGGTTAAATCCTCAGGTGCAGACTTTCTTTGCTCCTCTGTAGAAAAAGGGTCTGACGGGACACCATCCAAATCCTTGGAGGAGGACTCTGTCTGATCATCCCCCCAGGGTTCATAGGGACCCTCATCCTCACTGTATGCCATAGGGGATGGGGCTTTAGGTGCTCAGCCTATCTCCAGAGGTGCAGGCACCGGTGGAACTGGATAGGGGACTACAGACCTTGGTGGAGCTTCCTCCTCAGAGGAACCAGTGATGACCACCATATTGGTAGGGGAGGCCTTGGTGCCCTGCCAGACACTGGTGCCACCCTGGGAAATGACACCACCTGGATCAGTAACACACCAATGAGCACATTCAGCTTCTCCAGAAACGGTAGGAGGATAGGCGGCATCAGCTCTGGTGCAGTCAATGGCACAGGACCGAAGCCATGCAGCAACCTCTCTGCCACCAGCGGGACTCAACTTCTCTAGCTCCTCCTCGAATGTTGCCAATGTCAACATCAACTGGGAGGAAGGAGGGGAAGTCCCCCCATAAGGGGGATCAGCAACTGGCACCAGGACCAGTGGAGACAATTGCGGACTCCGGGCACTCCTTGCCACAGGGTTGCTTTTGGGGCATCATAGCAAAAGCCAGTGCGTCCCCGTGTACGGCACCATGCATTGATGGGGACCAGTGCCGATGCTTATTGGTCTTCCCAAGATGCTTGGCCAGGTCCTTCCCCGGTGCCAAGGTTGAGGACAATGAATTTGGTGACCTTGGCCCAGAGGAGATCGACAACGGCCGGTCTCCAGCGCCCCTATCCACCGACAACATTGACGGAACCGACAGTCCCGCAGATGCCAATGGTGTGGTGTCCACTGTTGTGACTCCAAGGTCATTCGATGACGATGCCGCCAATGCCGATGCTGATGGCTCGGACCTCGTCAACCCAAAGAGGTGATCCATCTTGTTCAGTCAAAGTCGACATCCCTTCAGGATCATCTGGGCGCACAAGCAGCAACCCTGGATGTCATGCGATGCCCCCAGGCAGAGGATGCAAACATCATGAGGATCAGTGAGCGATATGTTTCTCAGGCACTGGGGGCATCAGTAGAAACCAGACACGGCCATGATGAGGCAAAACAAAAGGAAGAAGGACGGAACGATGGTGGCAGGCGTCAATGGCCGACGGGCACCGAGGCACTGCCACCATAGAGGCAACCAACCGCAAAATGAAACTTACCTGAACGCCAAAAATCCTGACTGGGGGCACTATGGGGGGGGGGGGGGGGGCACCGAAAGGGACCCAGCATTGGACCGAAGAAAAAGAGCGAAAAAAATGCAAAAAATGGTTTTCCACAAGGCAAAAAGCCAAGATTTTAGAGCTCAATCAAACCGTGAGGCTCCCAGCTCCGTGGAAAAAAAGAGACTGAAGAGCAACCCTCATGGACGTGAGTATAGGGCATGCTGGGCATGCTCATTGTGCCTAGTCAAAGTCTCTAGAAACTTTGACATAGGTTTTCTGCATCGGACTCCATCTGATGATGTCACCCATGTGTGAGTGCTACCATCCTGCTTGTCCTCGGAGAAGAAAAGTTAACATAAAAATTTAAAGGAAAAATAAACAATTGGAGCTTAAAGTTAGTTCACTACATAGAGAGGGGAGGAAAAGAAAATTCCCAAGGGATAGGCCTAATATACAGCACTATTAAGAAAAAAAAAGGGAAAAAGCACTTCTGATTAGATACAATGCCTCTCCATATACAGTCACGCATACAAGGCAGGTTGGATGCTAACAATACATCTAACATCTAGGAAATCTCATAACTATAAAGGATCATAAAACAAACATTTAGTATCATTCAACTTAACAATGCATTTACAAGGATGATGAATAGCACAAGTTTCCCCCAGTGACAAAACCTCAGATCTCATAGACAGAACTTCTTCCTACGCCTTGGCTAAGTCATAAAATATCCACAATTTCTGCCCTTTAAAAAGAGATTCACGATGACAAAAGAAAAGGTGAAGAGTACTATCTTGATCATATAAGAAGACAAATGTCTCAAGCAAAGTAGCTTTAGTAGAGATAATACCATCCATATTATACAAAAAAATCAGATAAATTAGATGAGACTTGGCCCTCTCACTTAAAGATTTCTTAGAAATGGGCAAGAAATAAATCTTTGAAAATGGGGGTAAAGCAGCATCAGAAATCTGTAACACCTCTTTCATATAAATATTAAATAATTCAGATGGAGAAATGAAATGAATCTGTGGAAAATTTAAGATCCACAAATTTAAAGATCTAGAAAAGTTCTCCAAATTCTCAACACGTCAAGAGGACACAGTCAGATCTTTGATAATATTATACTGGATTTCCTTCACTTCCAAGTCATACACCGAAGCCGTCTGAGGCAGAGTACAGGCATGTTCCAGCATGGCTATGTGCCGATTGCGGGGATTAGAGGAGAACCTCTTCACAGTCCCTTTCTTCATCCCCAAAGGTCACAAGATCATGAAAAATAGGAAAACATTTAGTAATATTCAAAATAAAGTAACGTGCACTTCTAATTCAGAGGCACCATCTTGATTGCCCCCAATATGGGTAATTTTAACTTGGTATATTTAGCAGAATACTTATCCGGCTTTGTTCCACTGATTCTCCAGCAACAAGCAGGGCTGAATTAGCCATGACACATGAATGACATCATCTAATGGCGCTGAACAGACCCTTCTCTCACAGCTCTATTGAGCATGTGCGGGGGTTCCCAAGCACATGGTGCCTTATTAGCCCACAGTTGATTGTAGAGCTGAGCTTTAGCTTGGTATTTGGCTCTCTGCGGGGGGGGGGGGGGCTGATATTTAGCATGGTTAATTCATTCTGCTGTCTATTGAGAACTGTATTCATTCTGCTGTCTATTGAGAACTGTATTTAAAGTAAGTAAACTAGCTTTCCTTGTTGACATGCAGGGTTGAATTACCCATGATACGTGGGGAGTCCCAAGCTGAGGGTTGCAGCAAAGAGATTACTGAAAAAACAACATAGTCCCGCCCCGCCCCAAGGAGAATGGACTACTGGGTGAACAGGATGTTCCAAACTACTTGTCCAAATTTACCAATTCTTGATAGGTGTGCATACAGTAATGAGACATAAAGGGGTGCATTGATGACCAAGTTGCAGCTTTGCAAATGTCTTCGATAGGCACGGCTCACAGATGAATCACTGAGTTAGCCATGGCTCTCACTTGAGATCTGGAGACCAGCCAGAGTGTAGCAGTACACAATACAGTCTGCTAACCAATTAGATAAACTGACCTGGAAACCCCAGGAAGAAAGATTCTGCGTGCAGTGTAACACCAAAAATAGAAACAGAAATGCATTTCCTTCTGTACTGTGCAAGATACAGTTATCAGAGATGCACATTTCTCAAAACTAACAGAGAAAATCAAAGGACTTCCAACAAAATATTGAGCAGTAAAAACTCTGTATAATCCTAGGGGAAAACAGAAATAACAGTAGCAAATTATTTTGCATCCTGTAACCAGACCAGAAACATAATCTGATGAGAGAAGAACACCAGGTCCCAGAAATTCTCCAAGTTCTTGTCCTTTCCGCTCCTTGTCATTTTATCTTACTCTTATTATCGCTATTTCAGGTTTTCATTCCTTTTATTTTTAACCACTTTGAAGGTAACTCTGTAACCGCCTGCAGACATCTGCAAGCAATTACATGCATAAGCTACACCAATTTTCAAAGTGAACTTTCGTGCAGACGTTCTCTCTGAAAATCACTCCAGCAATACTGACCCCACACACCCAGTTAAATCTGCTATTTGACACGGGTGGTTTTGCCATGAAAATTTCTGCGCAGACTTTTGTGAATAAAATAAAGAATGCAAGTAAACAAAAACCCTGCCCAGGCCCCACTCCCCTGGAACACCTCTCCTCCCGCATGTGAGTAAAAATGTGCACATAGAGATCTTATGTGTTCACTTTTATCTGCATATTGGTAGGCAATTTTATAAAGGGTATTTTCACTTGCAAAGCACTGTTTTATCCACAGAGATCCCTTTTGAAATGACCCTCTTTATGTATTACATTAGCAGCACATGTACAAATAGTCATGCCAATAAAATTTCCTGAATCTGAAATTTGGGATCTTCTTCCTTTTTGGTGGATGCCCATCCTACTTTATATGCAGCTGATGGGCTTTTGATGCCCGAAGAAAAGATTTGACGCCTGTTTGCACAGAAGTCTTCCATTGTTTTCACTACTTCTGTTTGGTCTTCCCTGATACTAATATTTTGATGTCATCTACAAAAAGTCATATCTTTCCTTCGGGCCTTTCTCTATCATTGCTTGTAAATATATTGCAAAGTATTAGCCCTAACACCAGGCCCTGAGCAATTCCTTCACAGAGTGAAGAATAACCTGGATGGGGGGGATTTCCCCAGCAGAAGCAGGGCCAGACTCTAGGGCAAAGCTGGACCATTGGATTAAGCCTATAGGGCCAGATATTCAAACCTACGTGTGGGCGCAGATTTGTGCGCGCATGTTATAAAATCCGGGGTTGGCGAGCGCAAGGGCTTGCACACGCTTTCCCCGTTCCCTCCGAAGCCACTCCAAAATCGGAGCGGCCTTGGAGGGAACTTTCCTTCCGCTCCCCCCCACCTTCCCCTCACTTCCCCTATCTAACCTGCCCCCCAGCCCTACCTAAATCCCCCCACCTTTGGTTTTGATTTTACGCCTGCCTCTGGCAGGCGTAAATGCCAGTGCGCAAATCTCCAGCACGGCCGCTGTGCCGGAGGCCTCGGTCCCGCCCCCGGATCAGCGCCATGCCCATGACCCCGTCCCCTTCCCGCCCCTTTCTCAAAGCCCCGGGACATACGCATGTCCCGGGGCTTGCGCGCACCACCGAGCCTATGCAAAATAGGCTCGATGAGCGCAGGGGCACGTTTTTGGGGTTATGCGTGTAAGTTACACATGTAACCCTTTCAAAATCTACCCCATAGGTTCTAGTGGCAGCAGGACTTTGGCCTGAACTGGAGACAATCTGGGTCTAGAGGCAGGGCAGGCACTAGAGACAAGGTAGGCACAGGTGATGAGACAGGAACCAGAAACAAATCTGGAAATGGAGGCTGGGTCTGGAACAAGAGGCACCGGCTGGATCCGGAGGTACAGGCAGGTACTGAAGGCAGGCAGGAGCTGGAGATAGGAGACCTGGTACAGGAAACAGGGACTGGAATTGGAACTAAAGCCAAGGCCTGGGCCCAGGACAGAGGCTAGAATTGGAGGCCCACAGGGAGCAGGGGCTACAGGGAGGACTGGGCAAGACAAGAACTGAATAAGACAAGGACTGGACAGGAGCATGAGAACAGGGCAAAGGAAGGACAACATACGCTAACAGGAAACTAATATAAAGCAAGACACATATAGAACAGGACACAGAAGAAACAGACAAGGAGGCCTAAGCAGGCTGCAAAAGAAGGCTAATAGGCCCAAAGGCCACAGGGCTGGGCATGAAGGCCAAGGAGGCCACAGAACAAGGCAGGGAGTCCAAGGAAGTCACAGAACAAGGCAGGAAGGCCGAGGAGACCACAGGACAAGGCAGATAGGCCAAGGAGGCCACAGGACAAGGAGCAACAAGAAGGCCTTGGGGGGCTACCTAGAAGTAAACCAAGGCAAGGTGTGCCTATGCAAAGGTCCAAGGGGACTCCATGAAGAGGCACCAAGTTCTGGGAGAGGCAGGGTTAAATACATTTATCCCTACTGCATCATGGGAGCATCAATGAGGTGGCTAGCAAAGGAGCGGCCTCGGAGGGAGCAAGGGGGTACACAAATGTGCACCCCCTTGCGCGCGCTGACCCCGGATTTTATAAGATACGCGCGGCTACGTGCGTATCTTATAAAATCCAGCGTACTTTTGTTCGCGCACCAGGCGCGAACAAAAGTACGCGATCGCGCAAGTATTTAAATCTGCCCCATAAAATATATAAATTCCGTGCACAAAAACTTAAAATTCTGAAAAATTCTGCAAACTTTATATTGGTCAAAATAACACAATTTACATGACTGTCCTTAAGTAATTACATTTTAAATTAATACAGAAAAAAGTTATTACTTAAAGATGCAGAATTTAAAATATTTTGAGCAGAATTTCCCTAGAAATTCACTATAAGAGTGTCCCTTTCACTCTCTCTCCCTACTCCCCTGGCCACTTTGCCCTCTCAGGCCCCAACTCCTCCACCTGCCAGTATCTCTCCTCCCTACATCTCTAGGCTCAACCCCTTCCACTCTATCTCCCAGTTTGACCCCATTCTCAGTACTGTCACTCCCTCTTTCACACACGTGCTCCCTTTCTCTTATACACACACCCTCATACAGGCTCCCTCACTCGCTCACACACACACATCCCCTGATACAGTGTCCCTCTCTCTTGCATACACCCCACACAAGCTTCTATTCTCTCTCACGCATACACCCTCACACAGGCTACCTATGTCTCTCTCTCGTGCACCCTTTCACACAGGCTCTGTCTCACACATACACAATCCCTTCACATAGACTAGCACCCTCACATACACTCAATCCCTTTTTCATACACACCAGCTCCCAATCTCTCACACATATACACACTCCTTCACAAACTCCTCATAAAGGCTCCTTCTCTCTGGCACCCACACTCAAACACCTCCCTGCTCTCTCTCATTAGAGTGTGTGAATCTAATCTATAGCAGCTTGACTTGTTCTATTTTCCTAATAGGGAGTATATTACTATTTAGTATTTTAGGCCTAGTGTAATATCTGTGGTATTAACTTCCATAGATAGAGTTGTTGCTGTTTGAGTGCTAGCAGTTAGTGCTATTTTTATATAGAAATTCTTTTTTCTCGTGTCTCTCTGAGGGTCATGCCCATGCCCAAGAAGCATTACATTATTGTATTATTTATTTATTTATTTAGAGGTTTTTATATACCGATGAACATTGGGAACATCTCATCGGTTCACATAAAACATAATTCAGCAACAAGCGCTTTACAGTATAACAATGAACTATTGGAGTTAAGGAAGGTATAATTATCAACAAGTTACAGAAAGAAAGTCATAGAATGTAAAGGAAAGGCTTAACAGTGTCATTATTTACACAATTTACAATATATCACTTTTTACAAAAGAGGCATTTTCTATAGAGAGGATGGGAGGAAGGGGGGGAGAGGGTGTCATGTGGGGGTGGTGTGGTGTTCAGTGAAAGTTTGAATAGGTAAGTTTTCAGGTCTCGTTTGAAATTTTTAGGGCATGCTTCTTGTCGTAGTGAAGGGGAGAGTTTATTCCAAAGGGCAGGGGTGGCTACTTTAGGCCTAATACCATATAGGTTCCAAGTATCTCTTGCTTTTTTGCAAGGTTTTCTGGTTGGCACCTCAGCAGTACATTTAAATATTATATACATATTGTAAGTAATATTTTTACCTCAGAAGATTGTGCTTTGAATGTTCTTTTTCATGTAAAATCTGTTATTATAAATGCATAATTTTTAATTGTGTGTGAGGAGGGTGTGATGCGGTGAGGGTGCAAGGCTGAAAAAGTTTTCCTAGAGCACCTAATACCCTTGCATTGGCCATGGCACTGCTGTTCAAACCTTGAACAGAGCCTCCCAACTCGTGGTGTCATGTATTGTGTAATGGCTGAGAGGGCAGTTTTTCACGGCCACAGGTGCCAAATTGCCTGGTCACGGCTCTGCCAAAGGGATCTGGATGACCTTGAGGCAGACTGGGCAAACTGGTGGACTAATGAGTAAAACTGGGAATGTGCTTCATGCGAGCAAGTTCTAAAAATCCACTTACCTGCATGCATTAAAGTCGACAATGTCCTAAGGAAGATACGCGAAGTACGTTTGCTCAAGCCACAGCTTAAAATTAAGAGCACACATACCCGCGGGAGGCATATTTTAAATCATATGAGAGCAACTGCACACATGATTTAAAGTTCCAGCGTATGTCCACTTCCATGCCCTCATGCACGTGTTTGAGCACCTGCGCGCTTGCTTTAAAGTTTCCGTCCTTGTGAATTAAAACAGGGATACAGATCCTTTCATGGTTTACGGTTGATATCAAACCCAGAGCAAAATCAGTTACGACCTGCTTGCTCCGTGCTGAATGTGAGATGTATTGGTGCCATGTGGCGTTGGTTGATTTTACATTAGCCATGGGTCTCGATTATCACAAGCATCATCAGAGCTGCCAACCTAAATATAGAGTCTAAGGGTAGAAATGCAACCTGAACTGACCTTTTCCTTCTTTAGGGCTGTGGATGGAAAACACGTTACATTTTGTTTGGGTTTTTGGTTCATTTTTTCTTTGTTTTGTTGGGGGGGGATTATTTCTTTGATTCTGTTTTGTTTTGATTTTGTCATTGTAGTATGCACTCTCAAACAACAAAAACGAAAGGAAAAAAAAAAAAATATATATATATATTTTTGTCATCATTTCATATTGGAATTGACACAAAATGAAACAAAAAATCCCTCCAGAAAACAACTTATGGCAGTTTCCCAACTCTCTCCGGAAGCACACCTAACCAGTCTGGTTTTCAGGATATCTGTAATTAATATGCATGAAGTAGATTTGCACACACTGGGTCTCCAATGTATGCAAATGTATTTTACGCATATTCATTGTGGCATTCCTAAAAACCTGACTAGCTAGTTGTGCATCCAAAAGAGGATTTGGGAAACACTGATTTATGGCAGTGAACAGCATGTCATAGACAAGTGTTGCCATATCTGCAGTGTTGATGCACTACAGTATTCAACAGCTGCCAGAGGACCATCCATCATCTTTCACCATGTTTAAATGGCAAAACAAAACAATTAACATGGTTTTGAAAACTCGATTGTTGGATATATCAGAATGTGAAAGCCCCTGCAATTAAAGCCAAATAATAGGAGACCACGTGAGCTAGTGGGGAAAGCGGATGTGGGAGCCTTAGCTCCGGGCCCCGATTCCCGATCTATCACCATCCCCTAGCTCTATTTTATTCGACACCATTCTTTTTTTTCCTCACTATCCGTGTCTAAGTGGTGTGCCTGTTTCTTCCTCCGGAATGGCTACGCGGACGATCCGAAAGGATAAAGAACGGGAGAAATCTCGTGGGCCGGATCCGCCATCTTCGCCTGACCGCCCACCGCCGGGATCGCAGGGCTCGGGCACTGACCTCAAGCAGCTCAAGACGGCGATGTCGGCAGTGCTGGGCCCGGAACTTAAAACCATCGCAGAACAGCTGGCGGAGCTGAAGCAGGCGATAAATGGCTACGAACCGCGGCTGATGGAGTTGGAGACGCGAGTCTCGGAAGCCCAGGATGACCTGGTGACAGCGAAGCGTGACATCGCGGAGTTACAAGCTACTACTACTAAGCAGGCCCAGAGGCTCGAAGAGCTAGAAAATAGATCTAGAAGATCGAATATCCGCTTAATTGGTATGCCGGAGTCTATTAAAGATTCCGAGCTATCAGCTTACCTTGAAAAATGGCTCCTGGAGCAATTACAACTTACTGTTATCAATGGCCCGCTCTGCGTGGAAAGAGCGCACCGTTTGGGGCCGAGGTCGGTAGACACCGTTCGCCCGAGGCCTGTGATTGCAAAACTGTTAAATTATGCCCATAAAATGGAGATTCTTCGAGCCTTGCGCGGGGGCCGCAGTCTTACGATTGAGGGCCATAAGGTCCTACTATTCCAAGATTTTTCGGCGGAGGTCTCCCAGCGTCGCCGTGCCATGGCTCCTTATTGCTCGCAACTCATTAATATGGGTCATCGGGCGACCCTCATCTATCCTGCGAGGCTACGCGTGGCGACAACGGATGGAGCGAAATGGTTTGAATCGCCGGAACAAGCTAAGGCCTACGTGGAGGGTCAGCAAACGACCAGCCAGGCGGCTCACGGATCGCGTTGAGAGGGACAGGCTCTGCGGTGGCTAGAGGGTTGATGAGAGCGGGCCTCATTGTGCTGCTGCTCTCGTGCTGTTTGTAGCCTGTCTGGGCCCTGAGGATTTGAGTCTCAGCTCTTTTTGGTTGGCCCCTTGAGCGGAGCAGCGAAGTTTGGCTGTTGCTGCGCCCTAAGTGACTCCGGCTGCCTCCACCTGCTATCTTGGCTGTCTTTTGGGTTTTTTTTTTTTTTTTTAATTCTTTTGTCTTTCTTTCTCTCTTTTCTTTTTCTCTCTTTTTCGTTCCATCCGGATGGCCCTAGTTTGCCTTTGATCTCAGCGGATTCATTATCTTTCGTTTTCCTCTCCTTTTATTATTTTTTTTCAACTCCTACTTTAGTTTCTTTTTATGTTGTTCTGGGGTTTTTTTTTGTTTTTTTTTTTCTTTTCTTTTCTTTTCTCTTTTTCTGGAATTTTTTTCTTTTTTTTACATTTATTATTTCTTTCTTTTGTTAGTATTGTAATACCTCGCCCTGCTGCTCGTTCATGGTGCCGCCATGTTTTTTTTTATGGCCTGGTGACCATGTGGGATGGCGGTCCTAATTATAAATGGCGGCTAGCAGTGCCCTGACTCCTCGTGCAACATGATACATCGTGCATCTGTGGAGTATTTGCTGTGGACGTCTGCATGGAGTGCCTGGACTTTCCTTCGAGACTGATAATGAACCTTGTACATGGTTTACCCCGACTTTGGACAGTAATGTGGACCTTGGTACTTGTGCTCGTTGGAGGGTTGGACACTTCTGTTTACAGGGTCCTGTGTTTCGTTTTTCCGTTATCTTGTGGGTTTTTTTTTTTTCTCTCTTTTTCTCTCTTGCTTTTCTCTTTCTTTTCCTTTTCCTTTTTTATTTTTTCTTCTATTATTATGTATTCTCTTTCCCCCTTTCTGTTTTTTTTTTTTTTTTGGTTTTTTTTTTTTTTTATCTCTTTTCTCTCGTTTGGTTTATTTTTTTTCTCTTTTTTCTCTCTCGCTTCTGCTACTGTTGGGGGCTCATTTTGCCTGCACGGGGTCTTTCCCCTGGCGCCTGACTGTTTGGGATACTATTCCTGTGGGAGGTTTGCTGACCTGTTGTGGTGGAGGGTGCTCAGTGTTCTCTCTTGCGGGGGCGGATCCACTAGTTCTTCCGTTTTGTATTTTTTGTTTTTTCGGTGGATTCTTGGCTTGCTCCCAACACCGGGTGTTCGTTCCCCTTTTTCCTTCGGAGCTCTTTACTATGCTGGGCTGGGGAGAGGGCTGTGGGTTGGGCCCTGGCTCGATTCCCGGCTCGGGGGGACGTTCTCGGGGAATGAGACACCCTGAAGTGTATAAGTTATTCCTCTGAAGTCATTGTATTTTTAATGGTGTCAAACTTACTGTATTCATTTTGCTGGGGGGTGGGGGAGGGAGGGGAGAGGGATGACGGGGATAGGGCCTCACTAGCAAGGGGTAAAAGACACGTGGTATCTCCTTACACAAGACCCAAGATAGTGGTATCTTAAGGGTGTTGTGTCTTCAAGGGTGGGGTTACAGAAGGGGATAAGGGCTATGGGGGGGGGGGATGGGGTAACTGGGGAAGGGGAGGGGGTTGGGATTTTTTGTGCTCGGAGTTTATTATGGTCCAATTCCGATATGGTTTCTGCTTATTGTGTTCTTGCTGTCTTTGTAGGGTTATTTCAGGTCTGGGCTTCGGCTGGGAGGGCTCTGACCTGTATATTGTTTTTACTTCACCTGCAAGTGGTCAATTGTTTATTACACCTCTAGTAATGTAACTCGTGTGGTTTCTTGGAATGTGAGTGGGATACATTCCCCCATCAAACGTACTAAAATACTGTCCCATTTGAATAAGAAGGGGACTGCTGTTGGTTTTTTGCAGGAAACACATCTTACTGATGATGAGCATCGCAAACTTTGTAAACATTGGGTGGGACAGGTGCTGTTTGCATCGGCTTCCACTAATTCTGCTGGAGTCGCAATTCTTTTTCATAAACAGTTGCCCTTTCGGGTTATCCAAGAGATTAAAGACCCAGACGGCCGCTTTATTATTGTGGTCGCTGAATTATATCATAGGCGCATGGTTTTTTGCAATATTTATGCCCCTAATCACTATAATGCTCGGTTCTTCCAGACTATTTATAATCATCTTTTACCTCATTCGAATGATATTCTAGTCCTTGGGGGGGATTTTAACACGATCCGGGACCCCCAGGTGGATGCCTCACGGGTAACTAGGCGAGAAGCGGGGATGGGTAAGGGCCCAGCGATGTTGGAAACAGCGCTACAGGTTGTGGATGTTTGGCGGCTTCTTAACCCTGGAGTTAAGGACTTCACTCACTTGTCGCGGGCTCATGCGTCTTATGCCCGCATAGATTATATTCTGCTTAGTAGCCACGCTTTTCCTATGGTCAGTGAAGCTGGAATCGAGGGAGTTGTGATTTCGGATCATGCTCCGGTGTGGGTGGATTTGCAGATTGCCCCTCCGGGGGGAGGGACTAGGCACTGGCGCTTCCCATATTTTTTGGCTACGGATCCCGCTTTTCAAAAATATTTGCTTGATAAATGGGCTGATTATGCCGCCCTTAATCGAGAGCACAGGGATGATCCCTCATTGTATTGGTATGCGGCTAAAGCTGTGTTACGCGGTGATATTATTTCCTACCTGGCCCATAGGCGGAAAACTATGAATCGCCAAATTATTCAGTTGACGAATCAGATGCGCAGTGTTAAACGCCAGCTGTTAAGATCCAATACGGGGCCTCTGCGTGACCAATACTACTCTCTCCAGTGTGCTTTGAATACCGTTTTGCACGCCCATGCTAAGAAAAGTGTCTTGTACTATCAGTATCAATTATACCGCTATGGTAATAAGGCTGGGAAATTGATGTCCCATTTGATACGTACGTCGCGAGGTACCCGGTATGTGACTGGATTAAAGAATCCCTCCGGTCATGTTGAGACTAATACCAATACTATTTTAAGTCTTTTTCGTGATTATTATACTCAATTATATAGTGCAGGTACTTGGTCTGAGGAGAAGTGTACTCAGTTTTGTGAATCCTTGTCTTTGCCACTCCTCACGCCTGAACAGCGGCTGGCGCTTAATAGCCCTCTCACGGACCTTGAAATTCGCGGGGGGATCCTGCAGACTAAGCTGCTAAAGGCCCCCGGTCCGGATGGCTTTACTGCAGAATTCTATCGGTGTATTATAGATCCAGTTTGTGCCCCCATGAAGGCCTTTTTTATGGATTTGATCACTAAAGGTCATTTTCCAATACGGGAGAACGCTGCTCATATTACGCTGATCGTGAAGCCTGGGAAAGATGCACAGAAGGTAGAATCGTACCGCCCAATTTCTTTATTGAATTGTGATCAGAAGATCTTGGCGAAAATTCTTGCTGATAGGCTTGCCAGGATTTTACCTGACCTTGTGGGGGATCATCAGGTGGGCTTTGTTCGGAAACGCTATGTCCTTACTAATATTAGGCGCCTACTTACGGCAATGGAACTTGGTCATTACACACAAGTCCCTTACTTGGTTGTGAGCTTTGATGCCGAAAAGGCATTTGACCGGGTGGAGTGGCCGTATTTATTTACTATTTTACGGGCTATGGGCTTTGAGGGGTTTTTTCTACAGGCGGTATCTTTGTTATATGTGGCTCCACAGGCCTCCATCTTAGTTAATGGGGAGCGTTCGTCACCCTTTCTTATTCATCGTGGTACCCGGCAGGGCTGCCCCCTTTCCCCCTTGCTATTTATTTTACAATTGGAACCTTTGCTTTTGACCATCCAGGATGCGTCAGGCGTACGGGGTATTCGCTTGAATGATCGGATATTCAAATGTGCAGCGTTCGCTGATGATCTTTTGGTCTATCTTACCTCGCCGCAGACCTCACTCCCTCTCCTTTTGGGGATAATGGGTGCCTTTGGGGAATTCTCGGGTTATCAGATTAATTGGGGGAAGTCAGTGGCGCTGCCTTATCCTCCCACTTTACGAGATAGTTGGGTGGGGACCTTCCCTGTACAGTGGGCATTGGGAGATTTTCGTTATTTGGGGATCCATATTCCAGACAACCCGGCTCGGGTCTATTCGGTCAATGTGG
The DNA here is from genome assembly GCF_901001135.1 of Rhinatrema bivittatum. Taxonomy (NCBI): domain Eukaryota; kingdom Metazoa; phylum Chordata; class Amphibia; order Gymnophiona; family Rhinatrematidae; genus Rhinatrema; species Rhinatrema bivittatum. Next base: position 146,191,756 of record NC_042620.1, read on the forward strand.
CCCCGCTCCTTCGCCAAACGCAGGAGCTCTTGCGCAGATGGGAATCCCTCCCTCTCTCCCTGAGTGGTCGGGTGAATTTGTATAAAATGGTGGTGTTGCCTAAGTGGCTTTATCTTATGCAGAATTTGCCTATTTCCTTCAGGCGGGCTGATAAGCAATCCCTAGACCGAGTTCTCCGCCGGTTTCTCTGGAGAGGGGGGCAGGCGCGCTTACCTCTTACATGGTTGCAGAGGAAGTGGGGCGAGGGGGGCCTGGGAGTCCCGGATCTCCAATTATATAATTTAGCTTGTAATCTTCGGGTTATTCGAGATTGGATTATGGGACTTGCTACTTATACCTGTCTGGATGCCGATTTGGCCATAATGTCTCCGATCGCTTTAACTTATACTATGCAAGCTGAAAGCCGACATCTGTCTTCTATATATGCCCACTCTGTCAACATATCTCCAATTCGGAGGGCCTGGATAGCCCTCACCAAGCATCTACGCTTGCCCCGTATATGTGCCTTTTTACTGCCGGTCCAGGGGAATCCTGAGTTCACCCCGGGCTCCCAGTCTCAGGTCTTTCATGCATGGAAAGCCAAGGGCGTCACTTATATGGGTCATTTTTTTCATGAAGATGGCCACAGGCTTAAGTGGACTGAGTTCCGAGAGCGATACGCTGTTAGTCCAAAGGAAGTATTTTTTTACTTGCAGATTGATCATTATATGCGCTCTCTGCCTCCCGCCTTTCTCCAATGTAGAACATTTCAGACCCTGGAAGCTGCCATGCTCCTCACCCAGTCTCGTGCGCCCTCTATTTCCCAGTATTATCGTATATTAACTAAAGGTAGTTGTCTGGATTTCTTCGACGTACTTGCGGCTCGTTGGACCGCTGATGGAGAATTTACTTTGACTGCCCAGACCTTGCGTTCTTGTTTTGGAGCGGTGTCCAAGATCTCGAATCATAGCACCTACCGTGAGCTGCAATATAAATTTTTGAGTAGGGCCTACATTTCCCCACAGAGGGCTTATCAGCAACGGCTTGTGACCTCTGAGTGTTGTCCCAGATGCTCGGGTCCAGTGGGTACCCTGACTCATGTATTTTGGTCCTGCCCCGCCATCCTCCACTTTTGGAAGCTTATTGCTAAGTATCTAGCGGGGGTTCTGCGGCTCTCCATTCCGGTTGCCCCTCTTTGGTTACTGTTTGGTGTTATTCCACCCATACGGATTCGAGATTTGGGCACCCGTTTATTTCTTCAAAAGGCTAGCGTGGTGGGTAAACAGGTTGTGTTACGCCAATGGAGAGAGGTGGACCCACCGTCCTTTTGGGTGTGGAGAAGCCTCCTCTATAATATGATGCACATGGAATCCTTCTCTTCCAGGCAGTCCCCTCGGCAACTCCAGAAGTTCTTGGATGTTTGGGAATCGTATCTGCAGACGCTTCCACATCGAGCTCGCAGCCGCGTTCTGAATGCCAGTGTTTGAGTGACTCTTTATCCTGCCTTTCATTCCTACGACCATACAGCTATGGGTTATGTTGGACAGCAGTGATTCAGTTGGATTGGACTCTATACTGTGATTGGGGGGGGGGTGGGGGGAGGGGAGGTGGGTAAGGAGAGGGGAGGGTTTTTTTTTCCTTGAGGTGTATGGCTACTGATGTTTATTGCTGGGTTCGGTGGCAGATTCAACCTGAACCCAGACGTTTGTAAGTTGGTTTTATTGAAATTTAATAAAATTGTTTGAACGTAAAGCCAAATAATAGGACCATGAAGCAGTGAAGGTAATTGGCGCTAACAGAAAATTATTGCTTCATGTTGCACTTTATATACTGATGTCCTTTTCAAGGGGACTCATTCAGAAATGCTGGCAATTTAAAACTGTCAGGCCTGCGGATGATTTCCCAAGAGCTGATGTGGCGACCTGCGGCAGCTCCACACTGAAAGTCAGAATAGCCGAGCATGGGTAGCTGGAGCAACCTGCAGTACACCGCAAACTGCTAGAGCTGGAGGTGGACATCAGTGGGCCACTGCCCCCTCTAAGCTTTCAACTGCTGAGCCTCTTGGATATTTTCTCATAATCCCAGCACAGCTCTATAAAATAACCCTGGAGCCATCTGACTGAAAGTAAATATTGTAATACTGTACCACTAGGAAGGCAGTATGATCTATCCATTGGTAAAACAGAATGGAAGCATGGGTAAAACCCTTTACGTTGGGCAGCAAAAGCCCATCAGTCACATATGAAGTATGTATCCACCAAACAGGAAGAGGATCCCAGATTCAGGAAACGTTAATGGCATGACAATGTATACACGTGTTTACGTCGATAAACAGAGTTGTTTCTGAGATAACCGCAGCCAGCAGCCAAGTGGTTATGCTTGGGTTTGCTTTAATAACTGAATCAGAAAAGATATAGGGGTAAATTTTATAAAAGTACGCCCACGCGTACTTTTGTTCGCGCACCAGGCGCAAACAAAAGTACGCCGGATTTTAATAGATACGCACGGCTCTTTTAAAATCCAGGGTCGGCGCGCGCAAGGCTGCGCAAAATCGGCAGCCTGCGTGCGCCAAGCCGTGCAGCCTGCCTCCGTTCCCTCCGAGGCCCCACACCTTCCCCTCCCTTCCCCTAACTAACCCGCCCCCTGGCCCTAACTAATTCCCCCCTACCTTCTTCCAGTGTCTCCTTGTTCCAGCATCTCCTCTTTCCAGTGTCTCCTCGTTCCAGCGTCTTCCTGTTCCTGAGTTTCCGTGTGTTCCTGCATCCTTCCCAGGTAGTACCCCTTCGGACTGACCTCTGGTACTTACCTCTTCCTGCCTGACCATTCTCCTGTCTGCTACCTGGAACTGACCCTCACTTGCCTTAACTAAGCTCGGACTGACCCTGGTATTGGACCTTGCTTTGGCTGACTACTTCTGGACTGATACTCTGGTTCTGACCCTTGCGCTTCTCTCGGACACTCTCTTCTGGCCTACTGTGACTACCAGACCAGCCTGCTGGGAATCCACTCACGACTTCCACCCGACTAGACCCACAGGCGCTGCCTGTCTCGCCCGGAGAACCTTCCTGAACTGTGACCTCCCTGAGGTCTCCAAAGCTTCCAGTTCTGGTCTAGTCCATCCTATCTGCGTTAACCACTCACCCTTGCTTGTGGTGGGCACACCTCTCTGCTAACTCTCCGGGAGACCATCTGGGGCCCACCTAAGTCCAGGCTGTCCAGGTACCCAAGGGCTCAACCTACAGAAACCCCAGACTATTATTGGTGAAGCTCAAGTTAGCCTCTGTCTCCTCGTGTGCTCCGCCTCCTGGTGGCAGGTGCTCTCTGGTTCTGACCAGAGGGCCTACCAATCCTGCACCAGGCCAAGGGTCCACCTCTAGCACAACACAAAGCAATTCTTTATGTACACTGATTCTTGGTGACCTACAAAAATTAGAACCCTGCTTAGGGGTTATCAAGTAACTGATCTAACTAGAACCCCACTAGTTTAACTTTAGAAGGGTGGCAAGATGGATAGAAAATCCTGTAGGTAAGTCTCAATTTATATTTAGTGCCAGTGAGACATAACAGGTACCTTAGCACTTCATATTTTCACCCTACATTTCCTATGTAGCTTGCTTTTTGCACACTAAAATAATCATACAAAATTTCTGAATCTGTACCCCATACTACCATCTGCAAATAACTTCTAAAAAAAAAAAGTACATTAGAGCCAAAAGAACATCAGAATTCTGGAATGAAAACTCACCGAAGTGCTGTATGCACGGCATGGTTTTAACAGCCTGGCACTGCGCAGTAAAAGTAGAATTCTGCAGCAAGGAAATGCTTGACTGATTGGAGACATCTGATAGCATCAAACATAGCCAAACATGGTCAAATGAAGAGAACTTTTTTGGCAGTATGGATGGTGTGCGCAATCAAAAGCAAAGAAAACTTGCAGTAAGATTAAATAAGGCACACATTTCTTCTTAATGTTCCTTTTACTTTATTTTATTCTATATGTTCAATTATGTTCAGTCTATTCATTCTTTAATTGCAAACTGGAAAGGATCCTGGGATGATGGTGATGTCACATAAGTGAAGGTGAGTGGCATCAGTTAATCTTTGCAGTAGTTTCTTACTACATATACAAATGCAGCAATCTTAGGCTGGTATTATGAAGGTATTGTAAACCATACAAATGATGGGGAATCTTATTTTGAAAAATTTCAGACCCATCACAACATAGTAATGTAGTGGTTGATGGCAGAAAAAAGACTAAGCAATCCATCCAGTCAGCCCAATTATCCTGTCCACACTGCTAAGAATCCATTCCAGCTGCTAGCCACAGATTCTGACTGCCTGCAAGATTCCATGAGGGCTACTTTTATTACTTGTCTTCTTCCTTGGTTTTCCACCATTTGGGGTAGAAAAGCATAAAAATCCCATTTAGTTCCCTCCAACACCCATACCTGTAATAATAATAATGATCTAATAGCCAGCAATACTAGCATGGTGCTTGCCCAAACATCTGGCCTTCTAACTTCCCTGAGTAGCCTGCCAGACAGACCCAGCTATGTGCATACCTGCATTTCTTAAATTTGCCTGGTGACCTATCCAAGTCAGGTTTTTAGGATAAATGCAATAAATATGCATGAGACAGGGGCAATGCTAGGTAGTTCAAAAATCTGGGGCACAGGTCCATATATCCTTCCATTCATTCCCCGCTCTCCCCTTCCCCTCAGGGTTGTCCACGTTTCCACAGATTAGAACTGGACACTTGAACACTGGGGGAATGGGGGGAAACTGACCATCTGATCCTCTCCTCATTTATATAAATTTGCAACCACTGCCCCTACACAGGCCTCCCCACTCTCGTCCCTCTGTTGCTTCTATTTTAGCATCCCCAGGTCAGTTGTAATGAACAATCTAACAATGGATCAGCAGAAACTAATGATGAGTGATACACTCATGAACCAACTTGAAACATCAGAATGATGGAGCATAATCTGCATTGATGCATGATTTCCATTAATTGTGTTCATGTATGTGTATTATGGGTTCATTGCTCATTTTTCCCAATGTTGTGGAAATATTATGAGTGCCTCGATCATCCACAGTCTTCACTGATCTCTTCATAAGGTGCTTCCAACAGCTAACTGAGAGACCCAGACACAGCAAAGCACAGCACACAGCCACTTACATACAGCTTTTGAGTTACAGTATTGTAGACATTTAAAATTGTGCTATCTTTAATTTGAAGCTGAAAACAAATTGAAAATAAATTCTCCAAAAAAACTGAATTACAAGTACAATATGGTTAACCTCCCATATCAAAACAGAATTAATTGCCCTTCCTATGAAAAGGCAACACTGCAAATATTACACCAGGCCCTAAACCATCATTACACCTCCTATTATGAAAATAGAACAAACCGACTGCTATATATCCCTACACAAAACTACATGCTAGCAAAATACCTCACCTCAGTCACATATGCAAAATACAGAAAAATCATCACCATCCACAGAATAAAGAGATTATGAAGTATAAACAGAAATGTGCAGACAAAAACTGAACTGGAAACTGAAACAATGGATAAACAGAAACATTACCATGCAACATAAAACATAAAATTATAAAACCAAGAACTAATAAACATAATATTAAAACAATACTCATAAAATGAATATTTCAAAACAGCTGAATATTTCCTAAACACCAATAAAATATTTCAAAATCGCAAACACATCAAATAGCATGCAATATAATTAAAACAAACAAGGATAAAAATTCTCTCACTCACCATACCTAGGAACTTTTGATTTCCGGTTATCCTGAGATTGTCAAAGATTAAATGGGGGTGGGGGGCACACAAACTTTCTCCTCATACACTCCCCTAAATAACATACTTGTCTATTCACACATGTTCGCAGACATTTTCTCTCTCTGTCTCTCTAGCATATGCTTTCTCACACACACACACACACATTCTTCCTCTCCCATATATTCTCACATGCTCTCTTTCTCTCTGTCACACACACACACACACACACACAAATAGATGTTCTCTCTCTCTCCCCAGAACCTAGAGGCAGCAGCAGCAGCCTCCTCCTTCGACTTGCACAGAGTTTCACACACATATATGCTGTCAGACAAGCTCTCTTACACAAGCTCTCTCTCATTTCCATATGTTCACATGCTTGCCCACTTTTTCTCAAACACACACACACACTCACACTCTATCTCTCTCTTTTTCTCTCTGCCTGGAATGTGCAGGCAGCAGCAGTCTCCTCCTTGGACTTATGCAATATCTCTTGCACACCTGCGCGTGCTCTCTCTCTAACACAGACATGCTCACACACAAGCTCCCTCACATGCTCCCTCTCTGTCTTCTATATGTTCTCATATGTTCTCTCTCTCTCCCTGGAATGTGCAGACAGCAGCAGCAGCCTTCTCCTTGGGCCCAGCAGCATCATTCACACATACACAAACTCTCACGCATGCTATTGCTTACACACACATTCCAACTCTCACACATGCTATTGCCCCCCCCTCCCACACACACAGACACACACACACACACACACATCCCGCCACCAGCTGAGCTATAGGGTTCTTAACAGAGAATAGAAAAGATTCTGAAGTTGTTCTACATTTACTCCAAGAGAATCTCATTTCTCCAAAGAGGAAAACATGGATACAGGAGAAGCGAATCTATCTGAGAGGACTTTTGTGACTGATCACGATTCTCCTACTTCTGGGCCTGTAGTTGTTCTAGAGGCTACAGCTTTAATTGCCATTGATTTAAAAATACTTTAACTTACTTATTGGAAATTTAGAATTTAGATGGACGGATAAATAAGCAATTTGATCTTATTCAAAATAATGTGAAGTATAATTTGAATATTGTAGAGGAAGTTAGGAAGGGAATGAAAGATAGGAAAGAGGAGTTGAACAAGATCGAGGACCAGTCACAAGCCAAAAGCCTGCAGCCAATGCCATAATTAAAGATAAGAGTCACTTTGCTGAAACTTAATGAGCCCTTAAGGACAGAAAAACATTAGACTTAATGGGTTGATTGATAGCGCTGAGAAAGTTTTTGAGGGCTCCTCTAGAGAGACAGTGGAAATTCACTTTGATACACTATTGAAGGTGGATATGTTTTATAGAATATGATAAATCCGTGTTTCCAGCTAAGCATTCTCATCTTTAGCACTCTCACTGGGATAAAAAGAAAATAAACTTCCTTAGCAGCTTCAGCAAGCTGCCAAGTTACAGATGGATCCTATTATAGGAACACTTTTATCGATCTTTCTATACTGTTAGAAAAAAAATTAATTGGTCACGCATGCAATTAAAAAGAAAACTATTGTTATTTTGAAGATGATTTTGAAAAGTTGTTTACTCATGTAAATGACTATTTAGATGAGGAAAGGGGATCTTTGAAAATTGCCCACCCTGTTTGCAAGCAATGAATGCACTTTTACCCGCACTGAGTGACGGCGTACCTAGGGAGGTGTTAGGGCAGAGAATGCAATGCTCTTCCTCCGGACGCAGCACAGCAGAGCAGGTGAAGCAGGGCCTGCGCGATCGGCGCCGGAGACCCGCCGGGGTAAGGCCCGATTTTTCACTTACCCACGGCCGCCTCCGACCCCGACCACGAGGCAGCCCCTGCCGGCCTGACGCTGACGACATCCGTCTCTCCTTCCTCCGCCTCCGAGGGGCACGCCGACCACGTTGAGCCAATCAGGGGACAGCCCTGATTGGCCTTTAAATTTGAAGATCTCCCGGACGAAGCTCTCTTCCTCCGGACGCAGCACAGCAGAGCAGGTGAAGCAGGGCCTGCACGATCGGCGCCGGAGACCTGCCGGGGTAAGGCCCGATTTTTCACTTACCCACGGCCGCCTCCGACCCCGACCATGAGGCAGCCCCTGCCGGCCTGACGCTGACGACATCCGTCTCTCCTTCCTCCGCCTCCGAGGGGCACGCCGACCACGTTGAGCCAATCAGGGGACAGCCCTGATTGGCCTTTAAATTTGAAGATCTCCCGGACGAAGCTCTCTTCCTCCGGACGCAGCACAGCAGAGCAGGTGAAGCAGGGCCTGCGCGATCGGCGCCGGAGACCCGCCGGGGTAAGGCCCGATTTTTCACTTACCCACGGCCGCCTCCGACCCCGACCACGAGGCAGCCCCTGCCGGCCTGACGCTGACGACATCAGTCTCTCCTTCCTCCGCCTCCGAGGGGCACGCCGACCACGTTGAGCCAATCAGGGGACAGCCCTAATCGGCCTCCTAATTTAAATTGAGAGACACCCAGGCGTCGCGCGCCTAAGGAGCACGACAAAGGAGCCTGCTCCTTTGTGCGCTCCTTAGTGCACTCCCTTTGTGCACTCCCTATATGTAGGACTTGTTCCTCCAATAGGAGGCCAGAAACAGAGCAAGGGAACTGACGCCACTTAACTAGCATACTAGCATTCTAACTATCAACCTAGTCTCGGCCCCCGGAAATATAATGCTCCACGATTTAATTGTTGTGACCGTCCTGACCAGAATCATCCCAGCAACCGGTCAGACAAACCACTCAAGCTTACAGAGGACAGAGCACTCTTCCAGCCGAACCAACAAACTTACAAACACCTGTCAACAACTCATCCAAACATCTACTCATGCAGACCGACACATCCTTCCACCCATCCTCAGACATCTCTTAAATTCCTACAGACTCACACCAGTGGGCCTCCAAACCCGGACCCAATCAAGCACATCACAGAACAAACCCCCACCAGAACCACTCTCACCATGCTCACATATAACATCCCAATCATCCACAACCAAAGGAGAATTCCCTTATCTAACTCCACCAACGTCATACAAAAAAGAATCATCCCTATCATGACATCACCATTGAACCAACTTCTAGGCCTCACGCTACTCTCAGTAACCCTTATCAATGCGCAATCCTTAACCAAGAAGACACACATCCTCAATGATTACCTCTTGGATATCAACCCAGACATCTGTGCCATCACAGAAACCTGGTTAAAAAACTCGGACATTGCACTAACCAACCAACTACCAACCCAGACATACAACATCTTCACCTTCCATAGACTCAAAAAAAGAGGAGGCGGACTTCTTCTAGCCACTAAGAAAGAACTCAGATTGACCGCACATACAATCAAGACAGAATCCAAATTAGAACTGGGTCTAGTCAAATCTAAACACCTACAAATTCTGTTAGTCTACGCTCCCCCGGGAGTTCTAGAAACGGACCCTTCACCCCTCGTAGAATCCATCGTGAAACATATTAATTCAGACCTCCCAACAATGATTATGGGGGATTTCAACCTCCACACAAATGCAATACCTCGCTCTACCAACTGTGAAGCCCTCCTCACCACCCTCGGCGCGATGGGATTCACTCAGACCATCAACAGCCCCACGCATAAAGCTGGTCACACCCTGGATCAAATTTTCATCAAATCTAATTTCACTTGCACAACAGAACCGTCCTGTACCCCAATCCCTTGGTCAGATCACTTCCTGATTGAATCTTCCTTTCCCACACTCAAACAGACACACACCTCTCCACACACTTCTACCATTCAATTCAGGAAAGCATGTCCATCGGACATACTCAGCGATCAGCTATCCAAAGAACTCTCTAACCTAGACCTAGCTAATCCTGACTCAGCAATATCCTCCTGGCAAAAGATTACAGAAACAGTCGCAAACAAATGGTGCCCAATAATCTCCAAATCACTCAACCCAACAAAAAAGGGAAACCAACCCTGGTTCTGCTCGGAACTGAAACAGATGAAACAGGACCTACGCCAGAAAGAAAATAGATGGCGCAAAACCCCTAACAAAATAACACTTTCAACATACAAGGGATTCTTACAGCACTACAGGACCGCCATTCTACAGAAAAAAAAGGAATACTATGCAAACAAAATACACCATTTTCAGTATGATGCCCAGGCCCTATTCGCTTACGTAACACAAATCACTAAATCGACCTCCCCACCTATTCCAGATGAACAAGCTCTCTCCAAAGCTAATGAACTCGCTTCTTTCTTCCAACAGAAGATCTTAAATACCCTCGCCCTCCTTCCTACAAATACAACTCCTCTCAAGTCAGGAGAGAATTCCAGTTCTCTAAATAGACCCAATTTGGACCGTTTCGAATCAATCTCCACTAAAGAGATCGAATCCCTTCTAAAAAGACAGAAACCATCTAGCCATCCGGCTGATAATATTCCATCGAGACTCCTGCTTCTCATCCCAAACTCGATCTCAGGACCTCTGACCAGCATCATAAACAGCCTCCTAACCCAAGGAAGTTACCCAGACAGTCTAAAAACCGCTTCACTTAAGCCCCTCCTCAAGAAACACAATTTAGACCCAAATGTACTAGCTAATTTCAGACCCATCTCTAACCTCCCATTTGTCGCCAAACTAACGGAGAAACTGGTAAACACACAGCTTTCTGATTATCTGGAAGATCACAAGATCTTACACCCATCGCAATATGGTTTCCGTAAATCACGCAACACTGAAACCCTCCTCATTTCACTAACAGACCATATTATTATGGGGTTAGACAAAGGACACTCCTTCTTACTAGTCCTATTAGACATCTCGGCGGCCTTCGACACCGTCAACCATACCATCCTGTTGGATCGCCTAGCAGATATCGGCATCTCCGGATCAGCTCACAACTGGTTCAAGTCCTTCCTCAGCAATAGGACTTACAAAGTCAAAATCAACAATAAAGAGTCACCCCTAACAAAATCTAACCTTGGCGTACCACAAGGATCTTCTTTATCCCCAACCCTCTTCAACATATACCTCCTCCCCCTCAGCCAACTGTTAACAGATCTCAACCTAATTCATTATCTGTACGCCGACGACGTACAGATTCTAATCCCCATAACAGAATCAATCTCGAAAGCGCTCACCCATTGGAATAACTGCCTACTATCCATCACTAATCTACTCAACAGCTTAAACTTGGTCCTCAACGCCTCTAAGACAGAGCTTCTCCTCATCTCCTCAAACGATAACAATATCTCCCAACCACCACCACTAAACTCTCACATCACCTGTAAGCAGGTTAGAGATCTTGGGGTGATTTTAGACAACCGACTAAACCTAAGGAAAATGGTCAACACAACAACTAAAGACTGCTTCTTCAGATTACAGGTCCTAAAACGACTTAAACCACTCCTATTCTTCCATGACTTCAGGACAGTTCTCCAAGCGCTACTGTTCGCCAAAATAGACTACTGCAGCGCCCTTCTACTAGGACTCCCCAAATCCACTACCAAACCTCTGCAGATGATTCAAAATGCGGCAGCAAGATTGTTGACCAGTACCAACCGCTGCGAACACATCTCACCCATACTCAGGAACCTTCACTGGTTACCAGTGAATTTCAGAATTCTATACAAATCAATCACCTTAATCCACAAAACCATCCATCATCAACTTCAACTTGACCTGGAAATACCATTCAAACTCCACTCCTCTAACAGACCAACTAGAGATATTTACAAAGGCACTCTCAATGTCCCCCCCACTAAAGCCACACGCCTCGCTACGACCAAAGACAGAGCCTTTTCGATAGCAGGCCCATCTATCTGGAACAGCATCCCATCAAATCTCAGACTGGAGCCTTGCCTTTTAACTTTTAGAAAAAGACTTAAAACCTGGCTCTTTCACCAAGCCTTCCCTGAACCACCAGTCAATTACTAGTTGGCATTCATTCCTACCCGGTCTGGCACTCTGTCTTCTCGTATAAAATGGACTCTGAGACGTTCAGGTTATAGCACTGTTTAAGTTTTTTTAATTTGTTCATTCTATGGTAACAACACTTTACCGGCCTTTCTTCTTTCCAGCTTGTTGTAAGCTTCCAAGTTCTCTCCCCCTGTTGATTGTAACTTTGACTTATTCCTACCTATTGTTATCTTTCGTTTACTTGAATTATTACTCTAGTTTTCCCTTTGTTAAACTGTAAACCGATCCGATATGGTTATTTACTATGAAGGTCGGTATAAAAAAACTGTTAAATAAATAAAAATAAATGTGTGCATTTGTATTTTCAAAACTACGCACATTGGGGTGGATTTTAAAAGCCCTGCGCCGGCGAGCCTATTTTGCATAGGCCGCCGGCGCGCATAAAGCCCCGGGACGCGCGTAAGTCCCGGGGCTTTCAAAAAGGGGCGGGAGGGGGCGTGTCCGGGGCGTTCCCGAAACGACGCGGCATTTCGGGGGTGGGTCCGGGGGCGTGGCGCCGGCCCAGGGGGGTAGTCACGCGGCTACCCACGCATCTTATAAAATCCAGCGTACTTTTGTTCGCGCCTGGTGCGCGAACAAAAGTACGCGATCGCGCAAGTATTTAAAATCTACCCCAACGTTTTTCCTGGAAAAAAGTTATCTACAGAAACAGCAGGTACAGAAGTCTACAGGTACTTTTTTTAACCGATTATTAATTTTGTGCTAAAAATAATCTCTATGTGTGGTACAAATATATAGACAGACGTAAATGCATTATCATAGTTAGAAATAACAACAATATTAAACAATACAAAAATTTTGAAATTGCAGAAACAACCAACCAAAACCATAATACAAATTTAGGGGGTTATTTTCAAAGTGTTATTTGGGCATTGTATGTGTAAATTTAGCACATATGTCTAAGTAGAACATACATGTGTTCATACTATGATCGAGTGCAACAGTAGGCATGGAATGAATGGGCATATTTGGGGCATGTCAGGGCATGGTTTGCAAGTATACGCATACTTTCAGATTTTATGAACACAGTTTACATCATCAGCTATGTGTATCACTTTTACTTCTGCTGTTTATTGCACCACATTCAAACCTCACTTGCCTTTTGGGACCTTATGCTTGGTGTGATGGCGACTGGCGGAGACAGGAGATTGCAAGATGGTGGACGTTCTTGGACAGTGTGTGTGCAGTGCCTGGGTGGTAATTTTCTGAGTCATTTGTCTGCAGTTTCTTTGAGGTATCCATCATTTATTCTGTGTTGCTCCTTTCAGTATTTGTCACTGTGTGTCTAAGGCTTGTGGGGGGGGAGTTTCCTGTGTTTGGATGCCTTTCAGTGGGTATGACTGGTATGTCTGAAGGTGGATGTGGTGTAACTGGTTGTGTTTCTGGTGATGGCAATGGGTCTGCTGTAACTGGTGGTGGTGGTGGTGGTGTTGAGAAGGGCAGCAGGTAGTAGGGATGTGAATCGTTTTTGAACGATTAAAATTATCGTCAGATAATTTTAAAATCGTCCTAAATCATCAGAGTGCACGATACAATACAAATGCCCATGATTTATCGTCATAAATCGTCCTAAATCGTTAAATAGGGCACGGGAATTATTTGGGGGAGGGCGGGAAAACCGGCACACCAAAACAACCCCTAAACCCACCCCGACCCTTTAAAACCAATTCCTTACCCTCCCCCACCCTCCCGAACCCCCCCCCCCCCCCAAATGTTAAATTACCTGGTGGTCCAATGGGGGTGGTCCCGGCGCGATCTCCCACTCTCGGGCCATCGGCGCCATTTTGGCTGCCACTAATTAAACTGGCGCCGATGGCCCGATAAAAATAAACCTACCCGACCCTTTAAATCAACCCTCCCGACCCCCCCAAAACCTTTTAACATTACCTGGTGGTCCAGGGGGGCCTCGGGAGATGATTTCCCGTTCCCAGGCATCAGCTGCGCTAAAAAAAAATGGCGCCGATGCCCCTTTGCCCTTACCATGTGACAGGGTATCTGTGCCATTGGCCGGCCCCTGTCACATGGTAGGAGCACTGGATGGCCGGCGCCATCTTTAAAGATGGCGCTGGCCATCATTACTCATCAGCCCCTATTATATAGTATAATTATAATTATAATTATAGAGTATAGTATAATTATAGAGTATAGTATAATAGGGGCTGATGAGTAAAGATGGCCGGCGCCATCTTTAAAGATGGCGCCGGCCATCCAGTGCTCCTACCATGTGACAGGGGCCGGCCAATGGCACGGATACCCTGTCACATGGTAAGGGCAAAGGGGCATCGGCGCCATTTTTTTTTAGCGCAGCTGATGCCTGGGAACGGGAAATCATCTCCCGAGGCCCCCCTGGACCACCAGGTAATGTTAAAAGGTTTTGGGGGGTCGGGAGGGTGGGGGAGGCTAAAGGGGGGTCGATTTAAAGGGTCGGGTGGGGTTTTTTTTTAGCGGCGCAGGCCTCCCTAAAAAAAAAATTAGCGATGTGAATTGGAATCGGAAACGATTCCAATTCACATATCTTAACGATCAGATTTCCCCCCCCCCCCCCCAGCCGAATCTGATCGTTAAGACGATCTGGCACACGATTCACATCTCTAGCAGGTAGCCTAGGTACTGTAAATCTTAAAACAACATCCTCGCACTGATAATTCTGTTTGGCCAGGGAAATCATTCAAACAACCCAAGTCTGGACAGTTGACCTCAAGGAGATTAACAGATTGGCAAAGATCAAAATTCAAAGCACGTCACACCCACACCCACAAAAAAACAAACTACAAAACAGGGCAAAAGAACCAAATAAGAACAAAGCAGGGGCCCATCAGATCTTTCTCAGGTAAACTGCATTTGAAAACAAAATGAAAAGTACATTCAATAAAATATATCAAAATTATTTTAAAATGTTCTAAAGTACAATAGTTTTCAAACTTTTTCAAAAATGAATAAACTACATTTAAATTGAAAATACTTTTTTTTAAACCTCTGTCATTCTACTCTTCTGCTTTCATCTTGTCTGTCTTTTCCAGATACCTTTCTATTCTCATTTCGCTAGCAGTCCCTCTGACATCTAGCCTCTTTCATTTGCTCCATCCTTATCACTCCTCTACGTCTTACCTTCCTGCACACGCCATCTACCCTTTTCCCATCTTTAATTTTACTCCTTCATTTCCTCCTGTCTCTTATCCATCTATCTCTCCCTTTCCCACTTTTCCGTTCTGCACCCTTTCCAGTCCTTAGTTTCCCTCTTTCTACCTCTTGCCTTCCTATGAGCTCTCCCCACCTCCCATTCTCAGTCATCTCCTCCTCTGCTGTCACCCCTTTTTCATCCCCTTCTCCCCTTTCTTTTCCTTTGTCTCTCACCCCCTTTCCAATTTTTTTTACCTTTCTAATTTCTCCATCTTATTCCCAATCCCCATCCCTTTCCTTGTCTCTCACAGCCTTCCCAGATCTCATCTCCTTCACTCTGTTCACACACACAAAGAAATAGCTCAGTAGAATTCTTTTCTCTTTTTTTATTTTTAAACAGTAAAAGGCACAGCTTTCCTTTAAAAGACAGTACAGCAGGTACAAGAACGTGTCACCAAGTCTTTGGCAATCACACAGCGTTTTAAGTAATAAACATTTTGTGGGATACAGATTAAACATTTGAGAGAGGTAAACTCTTGAACTCTGTATAATATACTAGTATGTAGTGATAATATTTAATAGGGAACCAACCACCCTGTTTTTGGCACCAAATTTTGATTCTTTATTAAATAAGAGCCTTAAGATTATTTCTCCTTTTCTAGAACACAAAACAACATATTTCAAATAAAATTATTTCTGTTATAAAATGTGAACAATGTATATTCTATCTAAGTTAAATAAACCTGTATCAAATAGACAATGACACAAATTTACTCCCATTCCATAGGCATGCCTGCGGCCTCAGACTCTTGTCACTTCACAGAGGCGGGCAGGGTGTGGCTAGATCTTACTCCTCACTTCCTGGGCAGGCCTGGATTTGCCAATCAACACACTAGGCCTGTGCCTAGGGCAGCATAAATCTGGGGGGGGGGGGGGGCTGAGGCAGCAGACTGGCTGAAGATTTAAAGCCTTTAAGCTCTGCTTATTAATATCAGTCAGCTGAGAACTGAACTCTGCTTCTTGATTCAGCCCTTTCCCTCCCTGGCAACCTGCAGGTAACAGGAAGGAAGGTGGTGTGTGCCTGGAGCAGACATGCCAGAGCAGAGAAGAACTGCTCTGCTCTCCAATCTAGCTCTCCTCTCCTGTCCTTCAGAGACAGGAGGGGAGGGGGCGAGCTGAGAGCAGACCAAGCAAACAGCGATCATTTTGGGACTTTAGGAGACGCTGAGTGGTGGATCATTCAGGGCTGAGGAAAGGGGATGAGAAGGGATTAGCTGGGGGCATGAATCTGTCTGTTAGAGAGCAGGGGTAGGTGCTGGGTGTATGCAAGACTGGGTGGGAAGTTAGTAAGGGATGTAAGGGATGAAAGGGATGCAGAATTAGAGCATGATGGGGATGCCTGCTCCTTTCCCCACCCCTGCAATTCCAATCTTCTCTACCTTGATATGGAACCTCTCTCCTTTCTTCCCTGATCCTGGAACCCATGATCCAAGCCCTCCAAATCTGCCCTTCCCTTCTTCAATCCAGAATTTTACTCCCTCTTCCTCCTTTTCCTCTATCCCAAATTCCTGATACCCCCTTCCTTGATATTACCCATACCACATCTTCCCATATTTATACTAGAGATTCAGGGAAATTGCATCAATTGCCAGGTCTATGGGAAAACGCTAGAAAGCTCTGGGCCTCTCTGTTTTCAATGCTATGTAACCATAGGGTTAAAAATAAAAAGAGAACATTAAATTAAAAGTTACCTGGCTGCTGGACTGTAAAAGCAGTGGCTGGGAATGTAAAAACTGTGTTGCAGAAAGCAGTGGTGGGCAGAGGCAACTCGCTGTGTGTTTTCTGTGCTGTATTCCCGAGTGCAGTTAGAGAGCCAGAAATTAACTGTCTGTAAGAGGGGGAAGGATTGAGGGTCTGAGCAGGAGCTGCACTGTTTTACTTTCATGTTGGCAGCAGTAGCCCTGTGAACCGGAACAGCATGCAGGAGGCAAGATCCAGTATCTGGTTCAAGAAAATCCCCTGCTGCAGCAAGGAAGTGCAGGCCAAGGGAAGGAAATGGGCTGATGATGAAAGGGCATAAGAACATAAGAAATTGCCATGGGATCTTCTTGGTGTTTGGGTAATTGCCAGGTTCTTGTGGCCTGGTTTGGCCTCTGTTGGAAACAGGATGCTGGGCTTGATGAACCCTTGGTCTGACCCAGCATGGCAATTTCTAATGTTTTTATATTCTTATTAACATAGAATTACCTAGTAATGAGCTGATTTGCATTGATTTGCAAAAGTTATGCATTCAAATGGTATACCAAGCAGCTCATTGTAATAGGGGAGGGACTCTGGGTAGGGCTATGCAAAATATTAAATATATCATGCAATAAACAGCATATATCACGCGATATACGCTGTTTATTGCGCATTAGAGCCCTATTGCAGCTTGATACATCTCCCAGTTAGATTGTAAGCCCTCTGGAGATAGGGAAAAACCTATAGTGCCTGAATGTAATCCACTTTCAAGTGCCAAAAAGCAGAATATAAATCAAATAAATAAATACATTGATTTTAATAGAAGAAATTTTTTCATTTTTTTAAACTTTTTTCAGAATTATTTTTTGTTTGTAGCTTTTTCCAGACTTTTTCCTATTTTTCTCAAACCAACTTACATTTTTTTTTCAATTGCAAAGTCCCTTAATCTCAGAGCTCTCAGTCCTTAAAACAAATTTTTTCAACCAAGAACAGTTCCTTTAAATGATCAGCAGAGGGCACTGCATTCTTAAACTCTGCTGCACCCTCAGCACTTCCCAACTCAGGTAATTTGGAATGCTCCACTGGGTAGGCAAATCCAGGCAAAACCTCTCTGGGCAAAAACTAGATACCTAAGCACAGCACCTGAAACAAAGCACAAACATACAGACAGAAAAAAAAAACTAAATGCACCATGCAAACAATCCTTGTTTCTCCTTTCAAGTACTTAATTTAATCTGTAGTTTGGAACAAATAGCAGCACGCCTGTGGGACAGTCCAGTTGTTCTTCTTCTTAGCTGTACCAGGAGAGATGCCAGGAGGAGCCGATGCAGAAAACTTGCAACACTTTTGTGATCGAATACCTTCTGGAGGGAGGGCTCACCTGTCCAGGATTTGCCCTTTTAGATGCCCCTTCCTCACTGCCATATCCCCACCTGCTTTTTCAGGGTATTCTGAATGATGTGGTGATCCTTGAGATATCCTTTGTACAGTGGCTCTTTGTATATCTTCTCCAATATCTCCAGCCGGAGCACTCATTCTGGTGAGCCTCCATTAAATCCAAGGAGACATAAGGTTAACAGTGGTTCCACTGCTTCTTCATATATTGGTGCAGCAACTGCTCTTCTCATGACTAATCAGGCAGGGGTTGATTTCCTCCAACGCCACACTCATACCAGAACCCTGAATGGAGATGCTCCAGTACGACCAATTTTAGTGAAGTCATAATTGCCCCTTGGGATTTTCCAGGAGAAGCTCAACATGCTCTGCTGGACCTGACCTCAGGAACTTCCCACCGACCTGGGACAAGAGGTCTCTCCAGATAACTGCAATTGAACATGAAAACCTGCTGGGCAAACTCCTCAAAGTCCCCTTCTAGAGTTAGTCGTAAATAGTCTTCCAGAGGTCAGTATACAAAAGTTATCCATTTAGGGAAATTAGCTGGATAAACATATTTAGCTAACTTAGCCAGGATATTCAGCACTGCAGCCATGCCATTGAATATACCTGGATACATTTTAGTTAGCCAGATATGTGTATCTGGCTAACTTAAAACCTGTTCAATAGCAGGAGTAACTTATCCAGCTAATTAAGCTAAATATCACTACTTATACAGCTAAGTTAGCCACCCACTTCTGGCAGCAGCTTATTCTAGAGGTCCCCAGTCTTTAGATCACTGATAGAAAATTTAAGACCAGCACTTTTCCAGGAACCCCACTCACATTCTCATCCAGCTCTGTCTGGGTGACACTCTCTCCTCTATGGGAGAGCCCCTGGTAGTTGTGGTTGGACTCTAGTGCTGATGTACCACTGACTAGGGCCTTTTCTGAGCTGGAGGTTGAATTTCCTGGTGATTTCTGGTCAGACTCTCTTACTTTGCTGGTCTTCCAGGACTGCAATAGTTGGCAATGTCCAGCTTCCTGCTTCCTAGAGAAATCAGCAGGGGTTATGATCGGGTCCATTGCTTGTGGCTCATATATGTTTTCCCCACAAGAAAAATATCTGAGTTGGACTAATGTAGGGTCCTGGAGTAAATGGCACTGGAAGCACTCCTTCCAACCCACAATTTCCATGTCATCCAGGAGAGACGGCCAGCAGACATAGGATGCTGTGCTATTTTCACACTAACTCCCGGTTCATGGTTCCTTTCCTCTTGCTGAACACCCATACACAGAAATGACTGAGTAGTTCTTGCCTCACCACCTCTCGTCTCTCTCTTGCTCCATGTGCTGACCTCCTTGCTCACCAAGCGCCATTGGGAATGTGCACACTGTCCTTACACGGTTTGCTGATTTCATCCGGACACTCATTGATTGTTTCTAGATCACACCACTTCTCTCTCTGATGTCACTCACAAGGTGCTCCTCGCAGGCAGGAAGACTTGGCAGATCAAGTCCTTGGCACGAAAATGGCAGTGGCCATCTTGAATTTCCTGAACTTCAACACTTCACCCAATTTGGCTGAAATCTTCAGGGTGCCTTCCCCAGGTAGGGATATGATGCCCATCATTCCAAAAGCCCCCAAAACTCTGAGGTCCCCACACTAAAATACCATTTTTTGAGGCCCCCTTCCTGGTGTAATCTTTGAGCTGAGGACCTCTTCTAAAACTCCAAGTGCCCTCTATAAATTCCAAGGACTTACACTGTTATAGCCTCCCATGCATTCATTAAGCCCCCTCTCTTTCCAGGGTGGAAGGGGGGACAGTAATCTCCAAGGCCCTGAGTGTTGTTTGAACAGTTTTTAAGGCTTACGATAATAATCACCCTGGATGGAGGATGTGGTTCTAACATAACTTGACTGATAATTGATTTTAAATAGACATGAATGACTATGTATAAGACCTTGTTCAATACAGTCCATTACATACTTCAGCTCCAATAAACCTATGACTATACTGATGGTTTACTCTGATCTTCTGCTTCCACATCCCTTCCCAATTGCAGGGACAGTTTTGGAGTTCCTGCCCGGAATTTGTGGAAAAAACATTTAAGCTAATTTTAAATATAAGTTAAAGTCCCATTTGTCATACTTTGATCCAGATATTGTGACTATGCATCTTATTTCTTATTCAGCTTCTTCCAGAATATTCTGATGATATTTCAGTAGTTAACACCAAATGGGTGACATTCTCCTGTCCTCATATTTATTTCCTCCTCTCAGGAATAAATGTGAATCTGTTCCTTCAGATGATCTTTGAAGGGTCTTTGCATCTCTCTGAGTGAGAGACTCCTGAAAACTCCTTTCCAAATAATGGTGCCTAAATTTCTTTGGCCCTGGTGAATTTAGTTATGTAAGGAACCTCTGGTTTTCTTACCAGAAGGAATGTACTATCTAGCTAGGGATGTTCAGAGAGATTTAGCGAAAAACGGTTTGGTTTTCACTCCCCCAACTGTAAGCTGCAGATGGTATTCTCTAGCAGCATATAAACCCCTGACACCATCTTGTGGTATGGATTTTTAGTTGGATTTCAGTTAGACTGCAGTGTACATGCTTCATGCATTTTTTGTTAGATTCTCTTGATTTGCCCTCTTGAGTCAATCATTTGACCTATTTTGGCTTTTTTACTCTTTTGAGCCACTCTTTGAAGGCTTTCCCCGATAAGAGACTTGATATCTATTCACAGAGGATTTGGGGCATCCCGGTGTAAGATTAGATCAAGGGGTAGGGAAGATTCTGCTGCTCTGTATCTCACCTCTAGTAGATAGATCATTCAGTGACCCAATGCAGAGGAGTTTCAACTTTGAGTTGCTTTTTCCTCATTGACTGTCATCTCAGTTTTGGGAGACAAGATTTTTCCACCCATCCTGTCTCTTTTTTTTTTTTTTTTCTATTTTTAGTCAAAAGTCTATTTTTGTTCCTTTTGGAACTGAGTGCCCTTAGTATCAGGCACTCAGTTTCCAGCCCACTGGGAGGAAGAGGTGTCTTTCACCTAGGAAGAAACTGAGGACTGGAGGTTTATCAGAGAAGACATAAGAACATAAGACTTGCCATATTGCATCAGATCAAAGGTCCATCAAGCCCAGTATCCTGTTTCCAACAGTGGCCAAGCCAAGTCACAAGTAGCTGGCAGGATCCCAAGGGATAGATAGATTCCAAGCTGCTTATCCCAAGAATAAGCAGTGGATTTCTGCAACTTTCCTTATTAATTGATAATGGACTTTTCCTCCAGGAAGTTGTCCAAACCTTTTTTAAACACAGCTTTAATATTAGCTTTCACCACATCCTCTGGCAATGAATTCCAGAGTTTAATTATGCATTGAATAAAAAAATATTTCTCTTATTAGTTTTAAATGTATTATCCAGTAACATCATTCTGTGTCCCTTGGTGTTTGTACTTTTCGAAAGAGTAAACAACTGATCAACGTTTACTTGTGCATTCTACTCTTTATTTTATAGCCCTCTATCATATCTCCTCTCAACCAGCTCTTCTCCAATCTGAAAAGTCCTAACCTCTTCAGCCTTTCTTGATAAGGGAGTTGTTCCATCCCCTTGTTTTTTCTGGTGTTCATTTTTCTTTACTATTAAGAGCAAAAAGAGGAAGGGGAAGACTGGGACTCCTACCACCATATCTACTCTGGTGAGTGGTCCTCTGGATAAACATTTTCCTCATATTAATACCTTTTCTGAATGATTTGTTGATATTTCTGGGGAGGCCTCTCTAAGTTCCGGAGCACCTACCCCATCTCTTCCCCCTTTGATGATTTCTCTTAGAGGGAACACGGAAGATCCAATCCTCCCCCGAGTAGAAGTAACTCTCGGGGGTTTGGAGCTTAATCCTTCTAGAGACTTATGTTCTGTTAATGAAAGCAATATTTCTCAAATGCCTTTACCAACACATGAAGGGACTGAGACCAGAGTTTCTCCTCCTGAGGTTGTTACCCTTAGGAGCTGCAGTTCCCATTCCTGCATCAGTTACTTTATCTGCAATTCCTGGTATTAATGGTGCTGAAGAAAGTTTTTCTGAGCCTAATGAAGTTACCCTTAAAGATATATAGAATGTGGTAACCTGTCTTGAATCATCATTAACCCCCACTGTAGGGCAACTGTGTGCTTTTTCTGCTTCAGCTTCTACTGTTATTTAATTTGGATTCTAAATTCAGTGAAGTAACTGCAAATTTGATGTTTATCTCTGAATCTGTTTATACATTACAGTCAACTATGGTTGCTAATTTGAAAGATTGTTTGATGATACATAATAAGTTAGAATTGTTGGAGAATAATGTGAGAGCTAGGAATCTCCATATATTGAATTTTCCCAAAACTCGTTTGATATCTGCTGAGGAACTGTTTGAAAAATATATGAGGGAAAATTTACAAATTTTACCTGATAAGGAAATAACTAGGGCAACTCTGATAATTACTTTAATATCTGAACCGGATAATGATCTGATCCTTAGACAGTATTTCAAATTTAAAAACGCTGTCTTCTGTGGACATGTTGTCCAAATTCTTCCTGATGTATCTCGAGACACACAGTTCCACAGGAAAATGTTTTTACAACTGTAAACAAGTGTTACTGCTTTTGGTGCTTCTTACTTTTTAAAATTTCCTTGTAAATATATTGTTACTTTATCTGGGAATCAGTATATTTTTAAACATCCATTTCATTTAGAGATTTTTATTGCTGACCAGTCTGTTGATAAAGTATAAGAGTGAGCTAAATTGGGATATATTTAATATTTGAAATAAGTGCCTTGGAACATGTGACATAATTTTACTTTTCTTTCTCTTTTTAAATGTTTTTCCTCTTACACTCCATTAGATGAGGACTTGTATTTGATGCAAATAGATTATTCTCTTTTCTTGGTTTTTCTTATTGTATATTGTTGGCTGTAAGCACATTCGGGCTAATTTTCAGAAGCCCGCGTGCGTAAAAACGGGGGTAATGCGCGAGTCTGGGCCTTGCATGCGCCGCGCACATTTTCAAAAAAGCCCTGCTACGCGCGTATTGCATAACCCCCGTTATACGCCGTTAAGTGCCGGTCCTCTCAAAAGAGGAAGGCCGGGGAGGCGGGGTCTGGGCGGGGAGGGGTGCAGGGGTGCAGACCAGGACAGTGCCATTTGACCCTGTCCCGGGTAAGTGTGCACCGGCAGCCAGCCGGCACACGGAGATTACTTCTGCTCCCAAGGAGCAGTAAGAAATCTAACAAAAAAAAAGTAAGTAGCTAGGAAGGGGTTAAGGGTCGGGGAGGAGAGGGGAAAGGGTAGGAAGGTTAGGTAACCCGTCGATGCGTGCATGTTATAAAATAGCCGCATCCATGTGGGCACTTAAAATCGACCCTATTATTTCTTTCATATTTTCATGTACATAGCAAAAATTCAATAAATAAAAAAAATGTATAAACTTATCATTGTGATTCCATCTGATCTTATTACTTCAAAGAGACTTTCTATCCTTGGAAGAATGACTGGGTAGGCTCTGGCTCCTTTTCCTGTTTAGGAAGATCCTGTAGGAAAAAAGGGACTATTTCTTTTCTAGCTCCTACTCTTGTAGTATCATCTAATGATTCCACTGATAATACCAAAAATCCCATTAGGAATAATTGCTACTTTAGCAGGGGAATCCCTGTACAGGAGGCGGGGTTTAGAGAGAGACACACCTGCTTCCTCAGCCCTATTCTGATTCTTGACTCTCCCCTGTGTCACATGAGCAGCACTCATACTTCTCCCAATGGAGAATGGTGTACTACACTAGTACACCTATAGAACACCTATAGAACTCTGACTTCACACCTAGGGGCAGGGTCTGGATGGAGACCTCTGACTCATACTGCTGGCAAGCAGAACTGTTGAGGCCACTAATGACATACCATTAATGGGTAACCATTTCTAGCAGGGACAGAATTAGCCACTCCATCATAGAAAGTGACTATAAATGTTCAAATATAGACAGTCATTACCAGATGAAACTCGGTGTTGGAACAGTGGAGCTAGTAGGGTTCCCCAGGCCTCACCAGTCAAAATAAAGGAGGCGCTAGTAACCGGAGCAGCAGAGTTGAAGAGGTTCCCCAAGCCCTATCAACTGAAATAAAAGAGTTGGTAGCAGGAGCAACAGGACTGGAAAGGATCTCCAAGTCCTGCCAGCCAAAGAAGAGCCAGATAGGAGCAGCAGGGCTGTTGTGGTTATCCAGGCCTAGCCAGCAAAACAGGAGCAGCAGAGCTGGTGGGGTTACCTAGGCACAGCCAGCAGAACAGGAACTGGTGGATTTTCCCCAGAACCTACCAGCTGAAGACAAACTCATACATTTCTGATGCAGCCATAATATCCAAAAGAGTATTAGAGAGCACTGCTATAAGAAGGGGGTGAGTATAGCAGGAAATTGACAGGGCTGAGGGCAGGAGAGAGCGGGAGAGAGTGGAAGTGAGTGGATAGGAACGAATGGGTGGGGGTAGGTGAGAGGAGAGTGAGAAAAGTTTGGAGGTAAGTGGTTGGCTGTTACGACTGTCGCTGCCCGACATCTCCACTCCGCCCTCCTTACCTCTTTGGCGACTCCTCCCGCGGTTGATGGACGTCTGGCTGCCGTGGCGTCTGCCTGCCGTCCTCTCCGGCGTCCCCGGTCCGGCTTGGGCGCTGCATCCCGCCATGTTGTTCAGCTGCCATAGGGCGCGCGCACCGTGCAGCCCTGCTTCTTATTCTTTCGTTGGCGCGAACCTCAGGGGCGTCCCCCTGTGATGACATCACGCATCCCGGATACAAAAGCCTACTGTGCTTGCTAGCTATTCGAGTTAGCAGGGGACTCCTTATGGATGGGATTCGCTCTCCATACCTAGCTACTCTGCCTCTCCTTAATTGGACTTACTCTATCGGGGTACCCGCTCCTTGGGGGCCTCTCTCTTTTCTTTCAGGTCGCTGTCTGGAAACAATACTCGCTCCTCGAGGGCCCATGTTCCCGGACTCGCTGCCTGAGCTCACTTCTGCTTGGAAGAACCCGCTGCCTATACCATCAGTGAGTTACCATCTATATTCTCTCAGAGCTGTTCCCTGGAACCAGGTACTCGCTCCTCGAGGGCCTGCCTCTATTCCAGCTTCTGTGTTTCCTTCCGGGAGAAACTGCTGTGTGAGTCACCAACCAACGAGGCTCTATACCAGAACCCTGTGTATGCTCCACTGTACTCACTATCTCAGTTTCTCTCCACTACAGCACAGCTATTGAGGGATCGCTGTTCCAGTGTCCTGAGGAACTACAAGCTCAGTCGGGTTTCATCTCTACTCACTACTGCCACCTCTGGTGGCTTCTCAACTCTATTTAATAAAAGATAATTCTGTGTTGTGTGTCCTGAAGCTGAGCCTGACCTATGGCCCCTCATGGGACTTCCCCCCGTGGGCGTGGTCATCTGCCACAGTGTCCAAGGATCCACCCAAAACCTTACAAACAATAACAGTTGGCAGAGAAGGAGAAGAATGTTGGGGGGTAGGGAAACCCGGATCCCCAAACCAATGGTGCTGGTGCTGCACGGATATTTAATAACTTGGTTCACAATGACAATACAAGGTTACAATTGACATTTTGCAGCTGATAGGGAGTAAAAAGGGCCATATGGTGGAGTAGTAGGAACAGCAGTGGCTGTAGTTGGACTTGGCCAGAGTGGTGGCAGTACGTAGCACTAGGAATATGCATTCATTTTTCAACAAAATGAAAAACACAAGAAACATCTGGATTTTGTTTCATTTTTTAAAAAAATCCCTATAAAATTATTTTTATATTTGACTTTTATTTCGGAAACTCAACAAAAAAGAAACTGAGAGCTACCAAAACAGCAAAATTAACTCCCACCTCCCTCCCCCCGGGCCTTCCTCACCTCAACTACTCCCCCACCAGAGATCTCTTACCCCCTTGTTGGAGTCTGTGAAGTAGAAAGGGACAGGAGTGATCAACAGTCTCTCCTGCCTCCCTGGGTCCTGTTTAAAAAATGACACTGACCAGCTCCATTTTCAAATCGGGACCCCCGTGGGAAAGGAGCAAATGGGAATCACTTCTGCCCCTTTCTACTATGCAGATCCAGGAAGGGGGTAAGAGACTTCTGGAAGAGTGGAAGTTTATGGAGAAGGCTCGGGGGGGGGGGGGGGGGGGGGGGGCTAATTTTGCTGTTTGAGGTCCAAGAGGAGTGGAGAGCAGTTTCTCTTTTTTTTAATTTGGGGTTCTGTTTCTTATTATTTAATGTTTATTTCAAATTCAGTAAACAAAACAAATATTAAAGAAACCCAAAATGAATTTAAAACATACCCAAAACAGTTGTTAAAACAAGCAGAAGCTCTTTCATATAGCATAAATCAATTCCAACTATCAGATTGGCCGAGTCGTTTCTTTTTTTTCAGCATATTAATCCAAGAAGTATGACTGTCAAGCAGCTGTAGAAATAATTGCATTGGTCCCATGGCTATTTTATTTACAAAACAAAACCAAAACAACCGTTCCAGTAGTTCTGATCATTACAATCAGATGCATATGAACAGATCTATACAACAAAGATGAAACAAATAAGAACATAAGAAGAGCAATGCCAGGTCAGAGCAATGGTCCATCAAGTCCAGTATCCTGTCTCCAGCAGTGACCAATCTGTAGGTCATTAGGAAATACTTAACAGATGCTAATAAGGAAGACCATTTCTTGTTGCTTACTCTCAGAAGTGAGTGATGGCAATTCCCAAGTCTGCCTAATAGTTGTTAATGAATCCATCCTCCGGAAACGTATCCAAACATTTTTTTAACCTAGCTATACTATTAATCTTGACTACATTTTCCGGCAACAAATTCTACAGCTTAATTATGCATTTACTAAAAAAATACTTTCTTAAATTTGAGCTAAAGGTGCTAGCAGTAAGTTTCATGGAGGATCCTTTATTCCTAGTACTATTTGAAAGGGTAAATAACCATTCCTTATTAACTTGTTCTACACCACTTACGATTTGATCTGTACATACAATAATAAAGAATAAATAGAAATTAAAAATTGTAAATTATGAATTTCTCCCAATACCTCCCCCATATATTGCTAAAATGAAAGAAATATTTTCCAAAATTAAACTAAATATTTTTTTTCTAAAAACAGGGATGGTAACTTTCAAAGTGGCACAGGCACTCATCGCCAATGCTGTACTTTAAAAAAATGAAAAACAGGATTCTTGACTATGCTAAAGTGATAAAGACTTCAAGACTTCAGGATCCTTTCTCAGTCTCTGTCCTCCTCCACTGCAGGGGCTCGTGCGGTCGGCACAGCTCAGTCGGGGCAAGAGCCCGCTCACCCCTCCCTTCTGTGAGCCAGCAGTGAACAGTGAACCGGGAAATTAAGAGAAAAAAAGGGACAAGGGGGCTCAGAAACCTGCAAAATAAAGAGAAGCAGCAGGACCACGTGGTGAGTGATACTGCTCCCACCCCCAGCCCAGCACTGTTTTCAGGCGTTTAAATTACAGACGCTTCCCTGGGCGTCCCTCTTTCTGCCAGGATCCTTTCTCAGTCTCTGTCCTCCTCCACTGCAGGGGCTCGTGCGGTCGGCACAGCTCAGTCGGGGCAAGAGCCCGCTCACCCCTCCCTTCTGTGAGCCAGCAGTGAACAGTGAACCGGGAAATTAAGAGAAAAAAAGGGACAAGAGGGCTCAGAAACCTGCAAAATAAAGAGAAGCAGCAGGACCACGTGGTGAGTGATACTGCTCCCACCCCCAACCCAGCCGTCTAGCCCAGCACTGTTTTCAGGCCCTTAAATTGCAGACGCTCCCTGGGGCGTCGCGCACCCGAAGGAGCGCGACCTAAGGCGCCTGCCCCTTAGTGCGCTCCTTTGTGAGCCTTTGTGAGGATTCAGACGAAAGGCCCTCCTTTCGCTACACGACCCCACCACAACAGTGCTACTCGCCCTTCGTGCAGACCCAAGTGGAGACTCTGCCTCGAGCCGTGCTGTGGAGGCGGACCACAGCAACGAGAAAAGACGCAGGAACTAAAGAAAATAAGGACACACACAAAAACGAAACTAAAAAGCTGCCGACCCAGCGCGGTGAGTGAACCATGCCCCTGAGAGGCTCTAGGCCTATCAGAGGGCTCAACAAAGGCCTTTAAATTACCGCACCTCCCACAGGCGTCGCGCGCCCGAAGGAGCGTGACCTAAGGGGCTTGCCCCTTAGCGCGCCCCTTGGAGCGTCCAAGAGCAAGAGCCATTACCCACCCTTATCCATCCATCCAGCGATCACACATCCACCCATCCAGTCTCCTGCAGCACTCATCCAGTCTCCTGCGGCACTCATCCAGTCTCCAGCAGCACTCATCCAGTCTCCAGCAGCACTCAACCAGTCTCCTGCAGCACTCATCCAGTCCCCAGAGGCACTCATCCAGCAGCACTCATCCAGTCTCCTGCAGCACTCATCCAGTCTCCTGCAGCACTCATCCAGTCTCCAGCGGCACTCATCCAGTCTCCAGAGGCACTCAACCAGTCTCCTGCAGCACTCATCCAGTCTCCTGCAGCACTCATCCAGTCTCCAGAGGCACTCATCCAGTCTCCTGCAGCACTCATCCAGTCTCCTGCAACACTCATCCAGTCTCCAGAGGCACGCATCCAATCTCTAGCAGCACTCATCCAGACTACAGAAGCACCCATCCAGTCTCTAGTAGCACATCCAAGCTCCAGTAGCACTCATCCAGCACCGATCCAACCTGAACAATAATGTACTACCGACCATGCACCTACAAATCACTCATCCCAATCATGATTTCCCCCACTATACAGTTACTAGGCCTCACCCTATTCACCATAATCCTATTCAACGCCCAATCTCTCACCAACAAAACTCTTATACTCAACGACATACTGCAGGACACAACCCCAGACGTTTGCGCCATAACAGAAACATGGCTCAAATCCACGGACATCACACTCATTAACCAATTACCAACGCAGACTTACGATTTCTTCTCCATCCCAAGACAAAAAAAAAGAGGAGGGGGTATCTTCCTAGCTGCAAAAAAATCCTTAAGGTTCTCACACCACCCCATCAGTACAGTAACTAAACTAGAACTAGGATTGTTCAAATCAGAAACAACTCCAAATCCTGCTAGTCTACGCCCCTCCAGGCTTACTAGAGTCAGACTCCTCTCCTATCATCGAAACCATAACTCTGCATCTCAATCTTGACTCCCCTGCTATAATCCTGGGTGACTTCAATTTACATGTTGACAAAGTTCCCCTCTCTACAAACTGTGAAGCCCTCCTCACCGCACTGTCAGCGATGGGATTCAGACAACAAATCAATAAACCCACCCACAAAGCAGGCCACACGCTCGATCTACTCTTTACAAACACTGGTATTTCTCTTACAAAACAACCAAATTGCAAAAAAGTCCCATGGTCAGATCACTCTCTAATCTCCACCAGCTTTTCCTTACCTCGATCAGACTCCAAACTCAACTCAAGACCCTCTTTCCTATACAGAAAACCTTGCAACTCGGAACATCTAAGTAAAGCTCTAACCTCGGATCTACCACTCTTTGAAGTATCTACCCCTAACGCTGCCCTCCAATCCTGGTCCAAAATAACAAAATCTATAGCAAACACTCTCTGCCCACTGACAACCAAAACAAGGTCTACTAATACATCCGAACGACATCCCTGGTATAATGATGAACTACGAAAACTCAAACAATTACTTCGGCAAAAAGAAAGAAAATGGCGCAAAGCCCCTTCACCAGCCTCACTCTCTGATTACAAACGATCACTCCATCTTTACAAAAGTACCACGTTGAAAATCAAAAGAGACTACTATGCCCGAAAGGTTCATCATCTCAGCTTTGACTCAAAAGCTCTATTCGCCTTCGTTTCCAGCCTCACTAAACCTATCACTCCAGATATACCACCCGAACAAGCCTAGACTAAAGCAGACGAATTGGCTCTTCATTTTAACAAAAAAATATCGGATCTCCTTAATCAGCTGATTCCAAACACTACGTCTCCAGATAACACATATCTTCCCCAAAATAAAGACATCCAGCTTAATGCCTTTGAACCCATCACAATCACAGAGATACAAAATGTATTAAAAAGAATGAAACCGTCATCACACCCATTTGATCAAATCCCTACCAAAATGCTTCTTCTTATCCCGGACACAATAGCAAAAACCCTAGCAGATATTATAAACTGCTCCTTATCACATGGCATCTACCCAGATGACCTAAAAACTGCCTCAATCAAGCCACTGCTAAAAAAACCAAATCTAAATGCATGTGATCCCAACAACTTCCGCCCTATTTCCAACCTACCATTTATAGCTAAAATCATGGAAAAACTGGTAAACACCCAACTATCCAACTACCTAGAGGACCACAGTATTCTGTCCCCAAACCAATATGGTTTTCGCAAAGCCGCAAGCACCGAAACGCTACTAATTTCACTCATGGACTACCTACTCTCTGGTATTGATAAAGGCCAAGCATATTTACTAATCCTCCTTGACTTCTCGGCAGCCTTTGACACCGTCACGCCCTTCTTCTAAAACAGCTGGCAAACATTGGTTTAACAGGTGCCACACTAAACTGGTTCAAAACATTTCTAGAAAACAGAGGATACAGAGTCAAAATTCATAATAAAGAATCCCAATACCACCCTTCTAATAGAGGAGTGCCGCAAGGATCATCACTTTCACCCACCCTTTTCAATGTCTACCTGCTACCACTCTGCCAACTACTTACAAAATTAAGCCTGAAACATTTCCTTTTTGCAGACGACGTACAGATCGTAATCCCTATAAAAGAATCAATCTCAAAAACAATGGAATACTGGGACAGTTGCCTATTAGAAATTAAACTTCTCCTCAACAGTCTAAACCTTGTACTCAATGCTTCGAAAACAGAATTCCTGCTCATATCACCGGAAAACAATAACACACTTCCTAAACCACCCACACTCCTTCAAACAACCCACGTAAGAGACTTAGGAGCCATCCTAGACAATCGTCTCAACCTCAAAACATTCATTAACCAAACCACCAAAGATTGCTTCTACAAATTACATATCCTGAAAAGAATAAAACCGCTGTTTCACACTCAGGACTTCAGAACAATCTTGCAAGCAATAATCTTTTCCAAACTAGATTATTGCAACTCATTACTATTAGGCCTCCCAGCTTCTTACACCAAACCTTTACAAATGGTTCAGAACTCTGCAGCCAGAGTCCTTACAAATTCCAGGAAAATTGACCACATTTCACCTATTCTCAAAAACCTCCATTGGCTTCCGATCCACTATAGAATCATGTACAAAACCATTAACATCATTTACAAAACTATCAACCAACACACGCAACTCGACCTACAAATACCACTTAAAAAATTCACCTCCGCCAGGCCTATCAGGGAACCCTACAAAGAGTCACTCCAAATTCCAAAGGCCAAAACCTACCAACATAAATCCTTGAGTCTCAGAGCCTTCTCATCAGCAGGTCCAGCTCTCTGGAACTCGATCCCACCTGATTTGAGACAAGAGCCATGCTCTTTAACATTTAGGAAAAGACTAAAAACTTGGCTTTTCAAAAAAGCATTTCCAAGCCTTGAATAAAACCTCCTCTCACCAGCACTAACTCGTATGCAATAATGGAATGTAAACATGAATCAACCAACCTCAAACCCTCTCTCACTAATTCCTGCTGAATATTTATCATACTATTACCATTCACAACTGTGTCATATTTATTCATTTGATTACCTATGTACTGTTTCATAGTCTTATTTTTTCACTTGCTATTCTAATGTATCAATAGGCTGAAATGTAAATATTGTGCTGTTCAATTTCTCCCCTTCCATCCCAAGTTTATTTTCCTTGTTTTTTGTAACTTTCCCTCTCCCTTTTTCTGATTCACTGTATTTAAAGTTCAAGGTTCTTATTGAAAATAGTTTTTTACGTTACGTTATGCTTTACACTCCTTGTTATTTGTAAACCGGGTTAATGTGATGCCTATCATGAAACTCGGTATAACAATAAATAAATAAATAAATAAATAAATAAATAAATAAATAAATAAGTCAGGGAAACTAAAGTGTATACTAAGTGTTGTCTTGCCAGCTTGGTGTCACTTAATACTAGCTATGGCCTCAAGAAAATAAATGAAAGTTAAGTATCTGTTGTGAGCATGGACCCTTGGAATGAAGGGGAGTTGGCGCAACCTGCAGGGAGGAACTCTGCAGGCCCCCACCATTGGTAGGTGAAGCGGACTGGAGCAGAGGCCAAGCTGGAGCTTCACCAATACCAGCTCTCGTTCCCCTTAGGATGAGCCCTCGGGTGCTAGAGCCGGCTGGACTTAGGCATGGGCCTCTGAGCTAGTGGAGATCCAATGAGATGCGGATGCAACAGGCCAGTACAGGAAGAGCAAGTGGAGTCAGGTTCGAGAGGAGGTCTAAGCAGGCAGCGATCAGGCAGTGGTCAGGGCAAGTGGTGATCAGGCGGAGTCGTGGTTCAGGTGGTGATCAGGGCAAGTGGAAGTCAAGCAGAGTCAAGGTCTGAGCCCAGGTCAAACCAGAAGTTAAATCTGAGAAGAAGCCAGGAGCCAGTCCGAGGTCAAGAACCATAAGTCCATTCCAAGAGGCGAGACACGAGGAAGGACGGAGAAAACGGAATGCTGAAGAAAGGCAAAGAAAGAACTGACCAGGAAGAGAGGAACCAGACTGCAGAGAACCAGGAGCCAAGACAGGAACACGCTCAGGAACAAGAATCAGGAACAGACATGCAAGGCAATGCACTTCTCTAGATGAGACGACCTATTGCCAAGGCACTGGAGGAATGTGTGGTGTGGCCTAATATAGGCCCCAGCCTGTGATGTCATCGGAGGGAGCAGCCTGGCCATCCCCACCACTGGCCCTTTAATTGTGGGGGAGATGGCCATACACCTAGGGAAGCGGAAGAGATGGCTGGCTGGAAGGTGGCCCCAACCCTGATGCCCTGACGGTGTCCTGCCACGCTGGGGAGAGAGAGGCTGGAGCAGCGTGGCCACTGCACCAAGCCCACCAGAAGCAGGAGAGGCCTGGCATAGGGAGGTCACACAGCCAGGCCTGACTGGCAGTTAGGGGTAGCGGGCCGTGGGGGTGGGCCCATAGTCTGCCGAACATAACAGTATCCCTATGTATAACAGAACAAAGAGGGAGGTTTTAGCATGTACTGGTAGTGCTGACTCAGACACACAGAAAGTTTCCTCTTTTCTGTATGCTTAGGCTGTCTCAGCTCAAGCTGGTCATAAGCTTGTAAAGTTGTAACCTATACAGGTATTACAAGTGCAGCTTTGAATTGCAATGAAACTTTTAAGTCCTGTCACTGTCAATTATCCTGCACTTCTTTATTCTGCAGACACACAAGTGTTTAACTCTAGAACACCTTTGATCCTTTTATACTGAAGCTGAATAAAAGACAGAGATCACTATTTTATCCCTCTCTGTCTTTTCTGTTTCTGTTCACTGTTGTAATATTAAAAAAAAAAACCCGCTTTCACATAAATCCTCCTTTTCTGATTTAGAATATCAGGTTTGCTTAACTGTATAATTCTTAGTAATAAACCAGCTTTAAGTTTGGTAGGGCTTATTTAAAGAAGAGATGGGTTCTTCACTTACCTTCTCATACAGCACCTTTATGTTATCTGAGATTCTACCGGTGATAATAATATCCCAGAATGCTATTCCTTCAAGGAAGATACAAAGTATTTTATCCCCAAATAATGGTTATGGACTAGGCACCACTGTAGCTCAGAGGCTAGAGACTATTTTTTTTCAAAAGTGATACCTCTGACACTACCAAAATTCCTTTGCCTTTCACACTGTTTTTAACACATGCCAAGAAAATATTGCATGGGCTTGGTGGAAATGTATTATCTGCCCCTGTCCTGTCTCTTACCTGGACACATTTCTTCAGTTGCATTTAACCACTGTAAATTTTCACACACACACATCCCATTCAATGTTAAATCTGCTTATACCTTCCCTCAGTGTCCTTTTCCCAGTAAAAATGGCACTTAAACATACTCTATGAAAGAGTAGCTACTCTGAGCTCCTTCTCTGAGCTGTACCCCATGTCTCCCTCTGCACGTGCTTTTTTCCCTCAAAATTGTGGGACTGCACATTTACATAGCATTCATCATGGAATTCCCATCAGCCTTAGCATTAACTGTGCTGCCTTTGCAGAATGAAAATAAAATCTCTGCCCGGGCGGGGAGAGAGAGCTCTCACAGCTGACTGCACATCTGCCCCTTGCAGTAACATACTCAGTGAGAGAAATGGAAAAGCATGCTACATCCCAGCAATGCTTTCTTACAGCCCCAGAACCGAGGTCAGTACAAAAATCCTTACCCCCTTATTTTCATATTTTAACCTCTGCTTACATGGATCCGGCAGGAGCAGATCATGGTGACAGAACAGGAAGTGGAGCCACAAGCTGGCAGACATGAACAGAATATAGGCAGGGCTGGAGACAAGACTGGAACCAAAGGCAAGGCTTGGGCTGGAGACATGGCTGGAACTAAGGACAGGCAAGAGCTGAATATGGACAGAGCTAGGCTGGATACAAGGCCGGTACTGGAGGCAAGGGCTGTATACAAGGCCAGAACTGGAGGCAAGGGCTGGATACAAGGCCGGTACTGGAGGCAAGAGCTGGATACAGGGACTGAACAGGACTAGACAAGACTGGACAGGACAAGGACATGACTAGACAAGGACTGAACAATGGCAGGGCTAGAACAAGCAAACAATGAACAAGAAGGCCCAAACAGACCACAAGGTTGGGCTAGGCAAACCTACAAATCCCAAAGGCTACAAAGCAGGACAGGAAGACATAGGAGGCCACAGAGTAAGGTAGGAAGGCCAAAATATCCATAGAGCATGGCAAGAAGGCCTGGGAGGCCACAGAGAAAGGCAGGAAAGCAAGGCAACGAGTGCCAATGCAGAGTGAGAGTGATTCAAAGAGGCAAGGAATGCGTAGAGAGTATGGGCTAAATAGGTCTGGAACTTCGTGTCATATGATCAACAAGAAGGCAACTAGAGTGACTGTGAGAGAGGCTTGCAGATGACCTCTGCAGGGAGGCTACATATCAGGCAGAATCTTGACAAAGGCAGAAAAATGTTTTGTTTCTTTTTTTTTTTACATTTTCTTTCCTTTTAGTGTGCACTATTTCATGTTAATGCTTGCTATTCATTTAGGGCCTGATATTCAAAATGCGTTCAGCGCTATTTAGCCAGATAAGCAAGACTTATGTAACTATAAGTAGCGGCCATTGAATATGTGCCTACATTTAGCGGCCCGCTGCTTAGCCATATAAGTCCCTTATACGGCTAAATGTTACATGCAGAAAAAGTAGGCGTGTACTGGGCAGATCGGGGGTGGAGTGATTTAACCATATAACTTAAACGGCGAACTACGGATATGTGGAGTTACCTGCAAAAGTATATGTGTAAGTATACTCACATCGAGCAGTCTAAACTTAGCTGGATAGACTTATCCAGCTAAGTTTTTATATATATGCATATATTTATCTGCTTCACCATGCCAGATAAGTTCTAACTGAATAAATTACTTAACATGGCCAGCTTTGAATATCTACCCCTTTGTGCACAGTGGGGCAGATCTTCAAACCTGCGTGCGGGCATAGATTTGTTCGCGCAACCCGGCGCAAACAAATCTACGCCAGATTTTATAACATACACGCGCTGCCGCGCGCATGTTATAAAATACAGGGTCCGCGCGCGCAAGGGGGTGCACAATTGTGCAACTTGCACATGCCGAGCCGCGCAGGCTTCTTCCGTTTCCTCCACCCACTCCCCCACCTTCCCCTCCCTTGCCCTATCTAACCCGCCCCCCCCCCAGCCCTATCTAAACCCCCCCCTACCGTTATCGTTGAAGTTACGCCTGCCTCTGGGCAGGCGTAACTTGCGCATGCCGGCCAGCTGCCGGTGCACCATCCCCCGGCACAGCAGCTGTTCCAGAGTCCTCAGGCCTACCCCCAGAATGCCCCTGGGCCAGCGCCTCATCCACGGCCCCGCCCCTGAACCACCGTCATGCCCCCGGCCACGCCCCCATACTGCCTCTTTTTCAAAGCTCTGGAACATTTGCCCATCCCGGGGCTTGTGTATGTTACACACGTAGCCTTTGAAAATCTGCCCCAGTAATTTTAATGCGCACTAAGTGAAATAGCCTGCACATCACAAATGTATTTTTTTAATATCTGCATACCTCGATTTTCCTGTGGTATTTTTTCAACTAGGTTTCTGTTTCATGAAGAATCCCACATATTCAGGTAAACACTAATAGCAGCAAGAGATACTAAAGGATGTCTATTGATCATTTATTTAGGTGGTAACTACAACCTGTAGCACAGAGGAGAAAATTAGCCATTTCAACTTAACAAATAGTTGGGTTCTGACTATGCAGATGGCTTACAGTTGCCATCATATCGTCCTGACTTATCTGCTACAATTTCATAATTATATTATGGAAAGTTTGCTTAAAGAAAAAAAAATGCAAAAAGTTCTGCAGATCTTTTCAAAGTGGTTTGGGAGATTCAGTATTCTTCAAGCACACTTACCATACTTGAAAAGCATTGACTGGTTCTGTGCAAATGATTAAATGACAAGATTATAATTCACAGCAGAACAGCGAAAGACATGTGCTGAAATGCTTTTAAATGCATGGAACAAATTAATGTTAAATATAAATGTGCTTTCAGCTCAAAATCAATTTCAAGAAAGCACAGAGGCTTTCATAAAAGCCTGACTATATTCTGTCTATTAAAATGGAAAATAAGGGATGTAAATTTAGGGCAGTCACTTTTGAAGAAATATAGATTGCTTAAAAACAATTTTCCTTTATAGCTCCTACAATGAAGTGAGACTCGAACAGCATCAGCTCAGCAGACAAATATTCTTTTAGACTTGAAAATCTCATCTACAAGGTGAGACATGGGTGACATCAGCTCAGCAGACAAATATTCTTGTAGACTCGAAAAAAATCATCTACCAGGTGATACATGGGTGCTTTTCTTTTCAATTATAACTTTTCACATCTTTGCAGCCTGTCTACTTCCTTTAAAAGATGAAAATCAGTTTATATTACAGACACTGGGGCGGATTTTAAAAGCCCTGTGTGCGCCGGCTCGCCTATTTTGCATAGGCCGCCGGCGTGCGTAAAGCCCCGGGTCGCGCGTAAGTCCTGGGGCTTTCGAAAAGGGGCGGGAGGGGGGCGTTCCCGAAACGACGTGGAGTTTCAGGGGCATGCCGCAGCTTTTCGGCAGTTCAGTCACCACACAGTACCACCTGCTCAGGCCAACTTCATAGGAATCACAAGGAGAAAAGGAAATCAAAAGAAGTGAAATTGATAATCTATAGTGGAAACTTTCTTGCCCCTCCCCAACACACATATTTATATTTAAAAAAATGTAACCAAGAATGGTCTACAGGAACGAGGGAAGTGCTATAAATACAGATGGGAATATAAGTAATTCACATTGCATACTATGTTAGTAGCAGTGCACATCAAGGAAGACCATTCTTTTCACAGGTACCATATATTAGCCTTACGTGACTATGAGGCTTCAATCTCCATTCTAACTCTCCTACAATAACTCACATGAGTCTCATCTCACCCTTTAGTAGAAGCCACTACAAAAGGTTAACTTTCAATCTGAACTCTTAATCATGTGCTATGGCACCACACACTGCCCTCCTTTATGATACACAATAGCAAAAATGATCATTAAACAGGAGAGTCACTTGCACAGTCCACATACATATTACATCTAACACATTCCCATCTATGCTAATCCAAGTAAATATGGCATTAGGTCATAGACCCTGCCTTAATCTTTGCATCTTTACTAGATATGTGAAAAGGACAAGGTACTTTTAAAATCCTCTGCAACACCTCCCTTGTGTTCACGTACATGCCATGTTTGTCATGTGGTTTCTTTCATTACCTAATCATCTAAAGGCTGGCAGCTGCAGAACCTGTTTGATTATTTGAAAGCCGAGATTGTCCTTCTAGTTCCAGCAGATTCTGTAGTGGCACTACAGAGAAATCCCAGAAGATATTCTGGCACCATCCCTTCTAACACCAGAAGTATTTATCTTTGTTTATTTGATTGAGCAATGAGTTACATGTAAGGATGGAGAGTGAATTAAACAAAAGCTGAAGCATGCCATTGGTAATGTTCAAATAGAGGTATAGGGGTCAATTTGCAAAGGGTTTAGATCCTTAACTTTTAATGTTAGGTACTTAAATCAGTCGCTTTGAAATTGAGTCATTTGGTCAAGTCCTATAACATTTCCAAATTGGATGCAGCCCTTCAGTTTTGTGTAGGGCTGAGCAAATATGTTTGGAAGGCTCAAAAAAGCATTGACTGGGTAGGATAAACATTATTTTATGCATGTAAATGCATGTACATGTGTAAAGCATTTTGATTATTGTCTCCATATGTATAATATATACTAACATTTGAAATATTACTAAATATAGAATATTATTATTTTCTAAAGATGTACATTCATTTGAAATGAATGGATAAAATGCAACAAAGGAGACTAGTTTTGTTTCATTCATTGACCCCCCCCCCCCCACCCCCCAAAGGAATGAAAGATGCTCACTAATTTAAACAAACATTTCTGTTTTATTTGTTAATGTTTCTCATTGAAGCCTATGGCTCATTGAAAAGTGCTGCACTGAGACTGGTAACTATAGCAACTAACCAATGCCTATGGGAGGTAGCATCAGGGCCAGATCTAAGGCTGGAAAAGTAGGCAAGTAGACAGGACAGAGGACCAATTAAAGTGAAGCTTTTTTTAAACTAGCCTATAATTGGATAAAGTGACTGTGATGTCCTTCCACCAAAAGGTTTGAGCATGAGTAAATACATTCAGTTTTCATTGATGGATTTCACAGGGAACACTTGCCTTTTCAGAAGCTTTCTTAGGGTCAAAGAAAAGCTTTAAAAAATAAGGAGAAAAATTGTAATATTAGCAAATGGCTTTTTCTTATCTTCACTGCAGTCACAGTGCTCTCACTGTGTGAGAGACAGTCAGGCACTGCTTTCCATCTGCTGGGGCAGAATAGTGAAATGGAGATAGAGGCAGTGAACAATGATTTTTTGAGTCTGTCTGTCTCTGCACTGTACACTGCACTGCTTATCTGCAGAAGATTTGCAAGGAAGAGAAGTGCAGCCTTGCCAGCCTTCTCAGTTTATTCTCTTTATGACAGTTTTTTTGTGTGCTTGCAAAATGAGTCAGTTACCAATGCTTACACATAAAATGTGTATGTGTGTGAGACATTTTTGCACACATTGTGTGAGTGGTAGCCCTAGAAATACACTAAGGCCTAGATTCATCATTTTGCTATAAATTTTGCATGAATACCACCTGTGATTAAAAAAGGATGTGGTGAGGGTAATTTTTGAGTTACTGCAATGCATGCTATTTTTAGCACAATGTGTGTTAAATGTATCAAGCCCTACAATGCATTCTCTTCAGAAGCTGAGAAGTGCTTAGACAGCAGTTCAATGGCTTGGGCTGCTTCTGGAGAGAGAAAGAGAGAGAGAGACTTTTTATAAGGCTCTCATATTAGTCATCTATTTATACCACTGTAGGAGGGTCAACTAGTAACTCGAGGTGAGGTTTTGGTGGTGGTCTAGGGTAGGTAGAACGTGCATCAAGCTAGGGTGAGACTACATTGTAGAAATCTCATCTTTGTGTACCTTTCCTCATTCTAAATCTCATCAAATGTACACTGATGTGTACTGTGCTGTTTGGAGCTCTAACTGTGCATGTAAAACTGGCCCCCAAACCCTAGACCACCACCAAAACCTCACCCTCCTACAGTGGTATAAATAGATGACAAATATGTGCCACTATAGAGGCTTTCTTGCTCTCTCGCTCATATATGACCAATAGACAATCAGTATTAGAATGGTACAGTATCAATAAAAAAATAATTGCCACATCAAAATCTCCATAGCTGCTTCCAATTTCATCATGCCACTGAAGGAAAGGGAAGAGGATGGGAATGGCAGCAGACAGAAAAATAGCAGAGGAAGAATGGATGCAAATCTGCCTCATGCATATTCATTGTGGATATTGTGAAAACCTGGCTAGCTAGGAATGTTCTGAGGACTGGGGTTGAGAACCACTGATATAGAAAACAATTAGAGGTTACACTCTTTCAGACATTTTGACCCTTGTATTCCTAAGCTTCTCCAGCTCAGAAAACATGCTGCTTCCTTCCCCTAAAATAATATTCTGTAGCTGTGGTAGCAGCTCAAACCTGAGCCATATATGGGTCAGGTTTACAGGATATCCCTAATGAAAATGAATAAGATAGATCTGCATACAGTTGCAGAAGTGTGCATACAAATTTATTTCATGCCTGTTCATTGGAGACATCCTGAAAATCCAATCCATTTGCTGCCTTTGAGGACTGGAAGTGAATGCCATTACTTGGAATGAATTACTGTGAAATATACTAGTACATTAAACATTATGGGCCTCCTTCACTAGAATTTTTTGCCATTGATACAGAATAGAAGAAAAGCCTCACTAAACCAGGCCCTGTATGGCTACATTTTCAAAATAGTCTCCCTCATTCTATGACTTAAGCAAAGCTCATTGGAACATTATATTTTATTGCATAGTAAGTCATGGTCTCAGGACAACATTTACAGTGAATTTTCCCAAAATGCCACACTGCATTCAAACTCCAGCTACCAAACACATACAGTATACAAACTGTTGAAAATGCTGTAGAACTTTCTTCTCGTGATTTATGATCCCTCCAGCAGTCCATGATGAAATGATTTCTAATGCCTTTCATCTTGGCTGGTATGGAAATTGTGACTTCATCCATCAGATTTTGACCTAACAGCAATTACACAGCTCCTTTGCTTCCAGGCTGAGTTACTATCTATACCCACTGCTTAGAGTTTTCTTGTAAGAAAATTCACAGATTATAGCTCCTGTAAAAAAAAAAAAAAGGTGGTGGCATCCTCTGTGAATTCCATTGAATTCCTGTGACCAATTGGTGAATGTCAGTCTTATGTCTAACATATACATCTCTTAAACATGACAGCGCTACTTTTCTGAAGTATCTACTGATAATCCTAACTCCTTATGTGCCATGTAAGGTTGATCAGACCTGCTGAGAAGGCTGAATATGCAGCTGTGTACAACTGCAGCAGAGCTTTCTCCATTGCTAGCTTTAAGCTGACTGCTAAGGAAATTAAGACATGGCTGCCCCATGCTGTTTAATTTCTTTTGATTGATGCTTATTTTTGCTATTTTAGCAGCCAATACCTACTTTTTAAACAGGTATTTCAAAGTAATTTATTGTCATTTCATTACATGTTCTTAGCATTGCAACAAATTGTGAACAGTA
Organism: Rhinatrema bivittatum; assembly: GCF_901001135.1. NCBI lineage: Eukaryota > Metazoa > Chordata > Amphibia > Gymnophiona > Rhinatrematidae > Rhinatrema > Rhinatrema bivittatum. The sequence continues at coordinate 146,233,232 of NC_042620.1, forward strand.
CTAAATTGTACTTTACTACAGTGCATGAATATTCTACTATACAGATAAAAGAGATCAGTGAACTGTCTCCATTGTATGAATATTGTTGAAAATATAAAATAAATAGTGTGGCTACTGGTTGTTGTTTTTTTTATCTATGACCAGTTGTTTTCCATGTTTATAGTCAAACACTGTCTAATGCTTTGTATTTACTGTGTTGGGTTGCCTCTTAATTCACTTAGGGGCCTATGCAATAAACTTTACCGGGTAAGGCTCTTTTTTGCATACTAAAAGTGTCTTCCAAGGTATTGCAAAGTAGTCCTAATAGAAGTTTCAATGGGCCCACATAAATGTACTAGCCCACGCATGCCAATTAAGGATCATCATTTGTGAGTGCCTGCTAAATAGCGTGGAATGCTTACTCTCCGTGCTCTTTGGCGAGAGCTTGTAAAATGGCCACCACCCACCAGTGAACACCAGTTAGAACTTGGTGTTGACAAACCACCATGAAGAATAAGGCTTGAAATCCCCCATCCTAAGCATCCCAAAGTGAATAGGTCACTTAGAAAGGGGGATTTCCTCCCTCCTCATGGCAGAAACAAATACCTCATCCCTGCCTGGGGCAATAAAAGAAAAATATTTCCTCCATGGGAGAGGGATCTCCCCTGCAGCAGATGACATCACCCCCATTCCCATCCATTTCCCCCCAAGATGACATCACCTGCCAAGTCTGCCCTCCCACCACAAGATCACTGAACCAATACACTAAATTTTTTTTTTTAATTAACTACTTGAATATTCTTTTGATAAGTATTTATTTGTTTTAAAATTATTTCTGTACTGCTACTGAATCCATCATAGTGGTTTATAAGAATACCATACATATTGAAAATTGTATAACAAGTAAAACAAAATACAAAAGCATATCTAAAATGGTGCAGAAAAAAACCCATCTGCTATAGAATAATTCAATATGCTGTTCTCTATAGAGCAGCACTTTCAACTGCAAACTCTTCTCTATATAACTAGGTCCTTAGACCCTTTTTAAAAATCTTTGAATCATTCGGTGTTCTGCTAAGGTATTCTGAAGGACTGGACCAACTATTGTATAATTTTGATCAGCTTCCAAACCTCTGAAAATATTCAATTTATCTTTAACAATTATACCTTTAAAAGTGTCCATTTCTCCCAGTTTCTACTCTAGATATCCAATGCTAAGAGCTAGAGCTTGAATATTATTTTGCTGAGCATCCTCCTTGCTCTCCAAAGCCCCCACTTTACCTATGAAAGTTTTAACATCTGGGAGAAAGTCTTTTAATGCACAAAGTTGCCCAGCTTGTATTTGGAAAAATAGTACAAGCCTCCCATTCAAGAGTTCTTTCCAGTGCAGATCCCTATGACGCTGATTCAGCTCAGGGCTCTGCTTCAGGGAGGGATTCTAACAGATCAGTCCCAGTCAGTCCCTCACCAAATTGGGTCTCAGCTGGGAAAACAACACCCATACAGGCTCCATGATATCTTGGCTCTTGTGGGATTTCCCGCTATTGCACTGCCACTCTCGTCCACCATTTCTGCATTGGCTCCCTCAACAATTCCTCCCACTCTAAGTATTTCACCACTAGTTTTTACTTTTTACACCAACACCGATAAGACAACAAATGAGTCCATTGAGCCCTTGATAGCATTCTTGGAAGGTACATGGGCCCCTCTTTTTTTGAGGCATAACACGTAACAACAACCAAACTGGAAAGTACTTCAAAATTTATCTAAAAGGATGAAAAATAAATAGGTTACTAGAACCACCTTCCAAGGATAAAACCTAGAGCTGGCTGCCGGCAGCCATCTTGTTTCTCCCTGTATAGAAGATACTGAGTGGACTGAGGAATCTGTGTTCATTTTCTATAAGTTCATAGAATGCATAAAGAATTGTTTAGTAATGCCTTAAGAGAAACTTACTGATGACAATTTGTGTTTGGTGAAACATTCTGGTTTACAGAGGAAGGAGGGCATCATGAAGTATCAATCCATGTGGTTTCATTTTTGTTCCTATTTTCGACAATAAACTTTTGCCAGTTAAGCTTTTCAAACCTGATATATAATCAAAGGCAAATTAATAGAGTGCCTGAGGTCAATGCTACAATAGCCAAGGGTGGCCATCAATATTTCCAGCCTGCATCAAACCACTCTGCAAACCAAGCCAGGCTTAGGGTTTTCATTTAATGTTAAGTTTTAAAAAAAATGTTTATTAGTCATAGAAGGAGTTAGCCATGTACAATCTTTATACATCTAAAGTCTGCCTTACAGCATAAAAGTTTTGGAAATGAAATCTAAATCCTTTTCGGGGAAAACTGCTACTAATGTCCTTATCAAGCAATGTGACCATAGTCATATTCTATATTATGAAAGCCATTGCTGCATCCCAGGCATAAAGGAAATCACCTTGATAAAAGTGGTACCAAATCCCTAAATTTAAAAAGCCAAACATCTCCCACCCACCCCACTTCTTCACAGTCCAATCAGTGATTGTGAGAGCAGGCCGGCAGCATGTGGATACAGTAGGCTCACATTCTGTCTCTGCCTGTACTCCGCCTCCCTCTCCTATGCTTCCTGATTACGTAGTAAGCATGCATCATAGGAAAAGTAGCCAAAGGGACAGAAAGTACACATTCACTATGTTCTTGTCCTGCTGGCCAGCCATTACCCTGTCTATAGTACTGTCAGCCAAAAAACTGAGATGAAACGGCAGGAAGAGGAAGAGCTAGACAGGAATCTGGGAGAGGGGGGAGTGATAGAGAGGATTCTTAGGAGGAAAAGGGAGAGGAAACAAAACCTGGAAATATAGGGGCGGGACATTACAAACTTGTTAAAAGATAGAAAACAGAGAGTAGGATTAAATGGTCTGTTTTCTCAGTGGAAAAAGGTAAACAGTGGAGTGCCTCAGGGATCTGTACTTGGCCCGGTGTTTTTAATATATTTATAAATGATCTGGAAAGGAATATAACTAGTAAGGTGATCAGATTTGCAGATGGCACAAAATTATTCAGAGTAGTTAAATCACAAGCGGATTGTGATAAATTGCATGAGACCTTGTTAGACTGGAAGATTGGGCATCTAAATGGCAGATGAAATGTAATGTGGACAAGTGCAAGGTGATGCATATAGGGAAAAATAACCCATGCAGTAGTTATACGATGTTAGGTATTAGGAATTACCATCCAGGATAAGATCCAGGAGGCATAGTAGATAATACATTGAAATCATTGCCACAGTGAGCCGCTGTGGTCAAAAAAGTAAACAGAATGTTAGGAATTATTAGGAAGGGAATGATGAACAAAACAGAGAATGTCATAATACCTCTGTATCGCTCCATTGTGAGACCACACCTTGAATACAGCATGCAATTCTGGTCACCCCATCTAAAAAAAAGATATAGTTGCAACTGGAGACGATACAGAGAAGGCAACCAAAATGATAAAGTGGATGGAATAGCTCCCCTATGAGAAAAGGCTAAATTTTTACGCATGTGGCCGATTTAAAATTCGGCCAGAAGTTCTTTTGTCTCTCTTTCAGATACCTCTCTATCTTCTCTTTAAGTTCCTTTACCTCTCCCTCTCCCCACCCACCACAGTACATTTCCAAGTCCTTCCTCCTTAACAGGATCCTCTCCATCTCCTCTGCTTTTGGATTTCACTCTTTCTTTGCTTCATTCTCTTAGGTTTCTTTTCCATCTCTTAAGAACATAAGAAGTTGCCACACTAGGTCAGACTGAGGGTCCTTGAAGCCCAACATCTTGTTTCCAACAGTGGCCAATCCATGTCACAAGTACTTGGCATGTACCCAAACATTAAATAGATCCCATACTACTACAGTCTGTAATAAGCAGTGGCTATTCCCTAAGTCAACTTGATTAACAGCAGTTTATGGGAGGGGAGTGAGTAGCTATAGGGTATGTGGGGTTGTATAGGAGTGTGTATGGAGGGAGGGGTAAGGGAGTGGATGTGTGTATGCGGTTGTTTGTGTGAGTTGTGTGACTTGAAAAGTTTGAAGGGAGCTAGCTTGGAAGGCACCTTTCTGTGCCATTGTTTTGCCAGTAGATGCAGTTATTTTTTCCCTGATTGCCTGTGTTGCACTGTCTCAAACTACTGAAAAGGTGTAGGGAGAGGGGAAACTTTTGGAACGGATCACTGGTCAACATCCTATAGCCTGGCTGTAACTGTTTCCCATAGAAAGTAAGGGGAGGCTCCATTCTCCAAAAATACTGACACAATGTTTCTAGTCTTCAAACTTGTTCCAGGTATTCCATTTTCTTCCTATATGCCAAATTTGTTGACCATTAGTCTTCTTTTTGGAGATTATCATCCCTATAGACTAGGGGCATAGCTACGTGTGGACCTCAGGGGCCTATGCGTCCTTCACATTTGGCTCAGACCCTTACCCTCAGCAGCAGAGTCATGTCACATCTGAGATAGCCCTTAAAGGTGCAGCAGTTAGAGGGTCTGAAGGCATTCAAATCACTACCAGTCCATGATACACTGTCCCTTTAAAGAGGATAAATTGTGCCTTTAAGCGCCTCTACAACCCCTTATGCTATAAGGGGATTAGCGTGTCCAAAACATGCGTCCAACTCCCGCAAAACTAATAGCGTTCATTACATACAAATGCATATTGATGAGGCTATTAGCTATTCTCCCCAGATCCCAAAAAAAAATGTGCACCTGATGCGCACATTTTTATGCTCAGAATTTAACTCCTGCCCTGAGCAGGCGTTAATTTCTGAGCAGCCCAAAAAAGTATACAGAAAAGCAGAAAATACTGCTGGCGATATCAAGTCAGAGGAATGAAAAGATCTGAAAAAAAAAAAAGTGTGCCAACGGTTAGGTTAGGAAAAGGGATGCTCAATTAACGAGTGTCCATTTTCCTATCCCGTGGCTGTGCACAGGTTAGGAAAACAGACGCTCATAAAATTCAGCGTCTGTTTTCCAAACCCGCCAACAGCCACCTGACATTTACCTCTCCTGCTGCTGGGCGCGCGTTAGGAAAGCGGGCTCTCAACACTGAGCACCCATTTTCCGTGCTGATTTTTTGGATCAGCTACTGTTGGAAAACTGAAAGGGATAGAGTATGAGAGAATCACCATGGACCCAGGGATCTCCTTCCTGGGCAGAGAGAAATACACATACACATGTATTGGACAGAGATCCCGGTTTCCTACAGCAGTTCGAAATCCTGTAGCAATTCTACTGCTTTTTTGCATAAATGCATAATATTTACATTATTTGAAATGTTCAACACTTTTACATTATAGAAAGAGTTTTCTAACTTTTTTTGTGTATTTTATTTTTTAATTTTTTCATTCCTTTCACCATTTTTTACATTTCATTCCTTTTTCCCATTTTCTATTTCTTCTCTTGCCCTCCCGTACTTTCTCTCACTACAGCCTGTCTTTTTCCCCTCCTAAAAGTGTTTTTTTACTCTTGCCTGTCTCTGCCTCTACTATTCTTTTCTGCCTTCTTCCCTCTCTACCCAATTTTTCCTCTCTCCTGTCTCCCAGTGTCATCTCTTGCCTTTCCTCTCACGTAGCCTCACCATCCAATGTGCTATCCCTTCTGCCCAGTCCCCTCCCACTATCTCCTCTACATTCCTCCTTCTCTGCACCCTTCTCTGGACCTTTCTCCCCCTCTTCATGGCTCTCCCCACCATCCCTGATCTTCTCTTTCTATTATCTTTTCCATTCCTCTTCATCTCCTCCCTTCTCATTCTCTCTCTTCCCTCTCATCCATTCTCTTTCCCCTTACATGTTCCCCCTCCCCCCCCCCCCCCCCCCCCCCCCCGGAATCCTCTCTCCCTCTCCCAAATCTCCTTTTCTAAACTCTCCCCTGCTGATCAATCCTCTTCTCTTTCTGCAGCTACAAGGGATGTGGTGTAATGACAGTGATTCAAGTCATGTCTGTTTCTTCCTGCTACCCTGCCAAACTCGGGGTTCGAACCAAATGGGACCTCAGGAAACTGCATGTTATATGTGTCAATCACATTTATGTGCACAATATCAATTTTATGCACAGATGCAAATGTGTAAGAAAGCATTTTGCATGCATAACATAACAAAAAAAAAAAGAAATTTAAAAACCACCAAAAAAGACCAAGAAAAAAATAAATGAATGCAATTTTTCCTGCATACGCCACTAATATAAGCCCAGTCCTGTGAATTTCAACTAATATCTCTTGCAACTGAGAATTAAAATCTGATGAGTTTCTTCTCTATCACCAGCCTCAAGAAAGCTATGGTATAATGTTGACAATAACCAAATTTTAGATTGTTTGAAACAGAATGTTTTTCTAATGCAACAGATTCTTAGTAAGAGGTGGGGGAGGCAGGAAGGAGGGGCTAAGGGACCATAAGACTCTCTCTTAGATATCTATGAAAAATGGCTCTAGGAATTTGGTATTGAGTCATAATAGCATCAAATGGCCTGATATATTATTTTGGAGTAAAGTAATCTGGAGTAAAGGTGACTACAGATATGACCTATTTCTTAATGGAGAGTCAGGGCTGAGAACATAATGTGGGACATAAAAATGTACATGCAACCATTCAGATTGTCAATGGGTGGGCTAGAATAGAACTGCACACTAACCCAACTCTGGGGCCAATGCAATTAAAATGCATTGAACACTGAGTATTCAGCACCCACTTTCCTAATGTGCCCCCAGGCACCCCTCTTGGGGGCATCATGCAATATTTAAATTAGTAGTCGTATTGTCAAGGATGCGCTAGGTTCACTTGCACACCCCTAGCACCTCCTTGACATCTGGAGCCCGCGAGTGGTCGGCTGTCCACCAGTTTAGAAAACGATATTAAGGAGAGGGATAAACAGAAAAGCAGTATTTTCTGCTTTTCTGTTCAACTTTTGGGAGTGCTCAGCAATTAACGCCTGCTCTAGGCAGGCTTTGATTTTTGAGAGCAAAAATGTGCATTTTAGACACACTTTTTTTTTGCATTGCGGGTGAGTCCCTAATAGCCTCATCAACATGCATTTGCATGTTGAGCGCTATTAGTTTCGCCGCTTGTTGCATAAGGGGATTAGGTAGCGCCAACACAACCTGCGGTCTAACTGCGGGTTAAATAGTGCTGAGCGCACTGTATTGCATCAGCCCCTCTGAGAGATGAAGAGTTTTTGAATAGAAGAGCACCACAATCTACATCTTTAGTTTAATGTTGCTTGCGTGAAAGCTAAGCAGGGAGTGAAAGAACATTCGCTATGCGCAGCCTAGTACCCAGTAATATAACGATAGGTTTGGGAACAACACCCACCCTCCGCCCAAAAAAACAAAGAAACCTTTGAGTTAGCAGAGGTGTCACTTTTGATCCAAGTCAGCTTCTTATTCCAAATGATACTTGTTGTATTACTGTGAAGATCTAGGGAAATTTAGCAGGAATATAAAAAGGAATAGTGTTGAAATAGATAAAAGACCTTAATCTTAATTTTAATATTCTTAGGGAAGAGAAAATAAAAGTAACCCAAAAGTGTACTAAGGGAGGTTCTTCAGTTATTCCTGAAATCTACTGCAATTACTGGATTGTAATTTTGGTTTGTAAGTGGGCAAGCAGTTGCTGGCTAGGAAAGAACTTTAGAACATCAAATGATTCAACAGTCATCAATCTAAACATATTTTGAATAATCTGGAAACAAGACTACTTGCCAAATTACAATCACATGTGTTTGCCAGATACAGTAATGTTTAGTCTCCCTTTGCCTTATTGCTTCCAAACAGCAAAAACGCTTTTATTACCGAAATCTAATAAGTATGGAAGCTGAATTGACCTTGTCACGCTAGAAAGAGAGAGAGCTGTGGGTTTTAAAGAGCTACGGCAAAAACTGACAACGAAATTGCCAAGCATGTTCAGAGCACCACCAATTTATGAACAAAGACCTTTGTTGACTTGTGGTGTACCAGTAGACTTTGTCATTATAATTGCTGTTATTTCCAAAGAACAGAGCACTTATAAAGGAACGTCAGAAACAGGCTACAAAGTGTAACAGCTAAAATCGTGGAACTAGAGGACTGTAGCTGGCGAGTGAAGAAGGAAATACTCTACAAAGCTAAGAAATGCTGTAAAGAGATTCCTCTTTCAGTGATGCCCAACCAAGCCTAACCAGTGCACCCTTATTCAGGTTAATTTTTATTTTAAATGTTTTAATGTTTTTAATATTGTTTTGATTGTTGGAGGTTGGCAGCATCACTGTCTTGGTTATATTTATTTGCAGGGTCATCAGTTCCTTGGAGTTAGGGTTCAATTAGTAAACTGGTAGGGAAATTTGCAGGGGTGGGCAATTCCAGTCCTCGAGGGCCACAAACCTGTCGAGGTTTTAGGATATCCTAATGAATATGCATGACATAGACTTGCATACAACTGAGGCAGAGTGCATGCATATCTCTCTCATGCATATTCATTAGGGATATCCTGAAAACCAGACTGGGTTGTGGCCCTCGAGGACCGGAACTGCCCACCCCTGAGTGGTTGAATGGGGTACACATACCCTATGATCCAGCCTACACATTACACATTGCCTCCCCAGTTACTTACCTATCTCTCTTCATATTTACAGATTTTTAATTTAAACAGAACTTTTACTTATAATAAGATAAATAGTTCAATCATCACAGCAGTAACAAAAGAAAGATCAGCTTACAGAAGCACTGGTGATAAATGAAAACCACAAGTTAGATTTTTTTAAAGTTATGAATGGATCCAAGTTTAAGCAGGAATTTTCTCATTGGCACTCTCAGCTTACACATGGCAAACTGAAAATTGTGGAGCTCACAGCTTTTATGTGTGATTTTGTCTATTCCTAATTAACTATCTAAACTAATAAGTTCTGTGCAAAACCCCATTCCGATGATTTTATCACCCTTCATGGAAGATTATTTCCAGCAAGTCTCTCAAGGCTTGAGGAAAAAGTATGAATCTTCTCTAAAGGCTTTAGGCAGAAGCAGAGGCATCTACCAGTGGCTTTAGAAAAAATGGCAGGCAGCAGGGTTTGCTTACTTCTCTTTGAGTTGCAGTTCTGAGCATAACCAGCAGATTTGTTGCAGCTGAAGTGCACATGTTCACTTAGCCCCATGTAGGAAACAGATTGTGGTTCCCCTGTAGACTGTAGGATCCTCTCTCCCTTTCACCTTCCTGCCACAAGTGCAGCTTAGCCTGCAGCACACTCTCACTCACTCACTCTCACTCACACACTCTCTCTCTCCCTCGTCTCTCCATGGAACACACCAACAAAAAACTCTCAGAAGTCTTTTTCACATGTGTGTTAGCTCACTAATGATTGGATCAGGAAAATCCTGGTTTTTGCCTAGGTCACCACCAGAAACCTGAGTCCTCAACCCCACGAAGTTAACTCTGTGTCTGCTGGTGAAGAATGCCTGCAGTCAGTCACTTCCAACCTTAGGATCTTAGAAAATCTGCAAAGAAAAACCCACATCCTATACTCACTAGTCACAGGGGGTAGGATCTACACAGACTAAAATATAGCAGCAAGTTGAGGAAAACCAGGAAAGTTAATATGTTTTAGATGCTACCCAAGAAAAAAAGTATTTTTGTTGGATCTAATCCTTGGCAGACTTACTACCACAAAGCCTAGATTTAATTTGCCTCATGTACAGTATCTACTGTAGTTACTGTGCTAGAACAGAAACATGTGTAAAGTGCACCTAGAGAAAGATTAGTTGTACTCACAGAAATGTCTGCTTTTCAGTGGGTCAGGGTTAATCTTCTTTATCTAGTCTTTCTAAGACTGAATGGTTCTCTCCAGTAATAATTCATTAATGGCCAACTCATCACAATGTGCTGTTAAAAATTACCTTTTGCTGTTACTACTCTCACTGTCATTCACCACTCCCAATTATTCCCTGCTATCCTTCTCTCAATCCCCTATACAACCTGCTACATCTCATCTCTCTTGTCATCACTCATCTGTCATTTCCAGACTTCTTTTCCCTCAATTCCATCTTTTCCATTCTCCAGTCTCCACAGCCCCTCGCCCTTCATCCCTACCATCACTTTCCCACTCTGCACTCAGGCCCGGCGTTACGGGTGTGCAAACCATGCAATTGCACAGGACTGCACACCCAGAGAGGCAGCAGAAGAAGAAGCAGCCCACGAGGCCACCTGGGGACCCCGTCCCACTGGCGGCCAAGAAGAGGACGAGGCCCATGAAGTTGCTGGTAGACCTCATCCCACTGGCGGCCCAGAAGAGGATGAGGCTCACGAGGCTGCTGGTGGAACCCATTCCACCGGTGGCCCACAAGGCTTCCGGTAGACTCTATCCCACCAATGGCCCAGAAGAGGATGAGACCCATGAGGCCACCGGAGGACCCTTATCCTACTGGCAGCTAAAGAAAGAAGAAGAAGCCTATTCTCCTACTCCTTCTTGGTGCCGATGTATGCTGTCCAAAACACGTTCAACTAGCACGTGTTCTATGCTGACCTTGCGATGCATTAGATCAGCATAGAGGACGTGCTAGCCTCGTGTGGTTTGATTAGTGCAGGGGCCGGACCATGAGGAGCAGCAGCAGAGTGTGTGTATGTGTGTGTGTGTGTGTGTGTGTATGAATGAATGAGATCATTACTGGAGTGTGGAGGTCTGGTGTATATAAATGAGAGCCTAACCTGGGGTATAGTGTGTGTGAATGGGAACCTGGCTGGGACTGGGGTATGTGAATGGGAGCCTGACCGAAGGGCTGTATGTATGTGAATAATGTGTGTGTGTGCATGCGAACCTGACTGGGGTGTGTGTGTGTGGGGGGGGGGGGGGGGGTGTAGAAACCTGTCTTGGGTGGGTGTGTGTGCGTGTGTGTGTATGTGAATTGGGACCTGACTGGGGTGTTGCGTCGGAGGTGGACCCTTGGGCCGAGGTGGGGTTGATGCAACCCGTAAGTAAGGACCTACGAGTCCCCACCATTGGCAGGTGGAGTGGGCTGAAGCTAGAGGCCGCTGGAGCTTCACCTATACCAGCCCTCATTCCCCTCGGGTTGAGCCTTTGGGTGCAACGTAGAACTCTGGACACAGAAAGGTCTGCAGCATAGTCAATCAAGGCAATGGTCAGGGCATGGAGAAGGCAGGTGTAGTCAATCAAGGCAATGGTCAGGGCACGGCGAAGATAGGCGTAGTCAAGCGTAGCTGAGATCCAGGGCTGGAGACGAGCTGAAGAGTAGTCAAACAAAGCTGAGTTGAAATCCAGAGAGTCAATCCAACACGTAGATTTTATTTATTTATTTATTTATTTATTTAATTTTATATACCGGCAACCGTTTGCACATCGTGCCGGTTTACAGATAACTTACAAACAAAGATATGTAGGCAGAGCCTTTACAAGGAACAGTGTTTAAAACATAGCTCAGAAACAGAGCAAAACTAGCAAACTTGTGGAAAGAGGGGTAGGGGTGGTCGAGACAGGGGAGGGGGCGGGGGGGGGGGGAGGGTGGGTGGGTGAAAAACAGGTACAAAAGGAGTAATATGTACAGGTACAAAAGGAGTAATATGTACAGGGGTCGAGAGATTATTGACGTATACATAGGTTATATTATTGACATCTATATACATTGGCAAATTGACATAGGTTATATTCTTGAAATATACATAGGTTATATACAAAACTGTATAGGCATGTAGAAAATAAGAGATTCAGGTGAGAAAATGGGAACGGTAGAGCTATGTGTCATATATTATGTGCTAGAAGTTAGGAGTGGGGTTTGTAAGTCATTAGAGGGTGTGGGGGTAGGTCCAGAGGAGGGGGTTGTTAGTACGGGGAGGTGGTAGGGTTAAGGTGTTAGTAGGTAAAGTTAAGGTGTTAGTAGGTAAAGAAGACGATTGGGGGTAAGCTTGGAGGAAGAGCCAGGTTTTGAGTTTCTTTTTGAAGGTGGGTGTGGAGGTTTCAATGCGTAGGTCAAGAGGCATGGAGTTCCAGAGGGGAGGGCCTGCGAGGGAGAGGGCTCTGTTCGTGGTGGAGATGAGTCTGGAGGATTTTGTGGAGGGAGGGATAAGGGTTCCACGGAGGGAGGAGCGGGTGGGTCTTGTGGAGGTACGAAGGGTGAAGGGTGGGTTTAGCCAGTTGTAGTGTTCATTAATTATACTTTTGTGGATGAGGGTGAGGGTTTTGTATAGAATTCGTGAGTGGATAGGAAGCCAGTGGAGGTTACAGAGGGTGGGAGTGATATGGTCTTTCTTTTTGGCATTGGTGAGGATGCGTGCGGTAGCGTTTTGAAGGAGTTGTAGAGGTTTGATGTAGGTAGCAGGGAGTCCCAGTAGGAATGCGTTACAGTAATCAATTTTTGAGAAGATTATAGATTGGAGTACTGTACGAAAGTCCGAGAAGTAGAGGAGGGGTTTGAGTTTTTTGAGGGTTTGTAATTTAAAGTAGCAGCTGCTAAGGATGGATTTGATAAATGGTTTGAAGGTAAGTTGGTTGTCAAGTATGACACCTAGATTTCTTGTATCAGAGAGAAAGTTAGAGGGTTGGAGGGTGGAGGGGGAGGGTGTGGAGGCATGTCTAGAGGAGATGAGGAGGAGTTCAGTTTTTTGCGGGTTGAGTGCTAGGTGCATGTCTGTGAGGAGTTGGTTTATGGAGGCGAGAATAGTGTTCCATTTTTGGAGAGCAGTGGAAGCAGAATTAGTAAAAGGAATGAGGATCTGCACATCATCTGCGTAGATGAAGTGTGTAATCCCAAGGTTGGAGAGGAGGTAAGTAAGGGGGAGCATGTAGATGTTAAACAATGTGGAAGAGAGGGAGGATCCTTGGGGGACGCCACAGTTGAGATTAATAGGGGGGGAGGTGAAGTTGTCGGTGAGGACTGTGTAGGTACGGTTTTGGAGGAAGGATTTTACCCAGGAGAGAGCAGTACCTGATATTCCTATACCAATGAGTATGTTGATGAGGATGTTGTGATCTACAGTGTCAAAGGCAGCGGAGATATCAAGCATAGCAAGGAGATAGGAGTTGCCAGCGTCCATTCCTTTGATGATGGTGTCGGTAAGGGAGAGGAGTAGGGATTCAGTGCTGAGGAGCTTACGGAAGCCATATTGTGATGGTGGGAGTATATTGGATTGTTCGAGGTAGTCGGAGAGACGGGAGTTTACTAGTTTTTCAATGATTTTGGAGAGGAAGGGGAGGTTGGAGATGGGACGGAGGTTGGAAAGGTTGGAGGGGTCAAGGGAGGGTTTTTTTAAGATGGGTTTGACCACGGCTTGTTTCAGGGAGGTAGGTACTAGGCCGTGTTCCAGGGAGCAGTTAACGATTTTGGAGAGTGAGGTGGCTATGGTTTTGGGGATAGAGAGGAGTAGTTTAGTGGGGATAGTTTCTGAGGGGTGGGAGGAGGGTCTCATTTTTTTTAAGATGTTTTCTATTTCAAGAGATGAGGAGGGTTCAAAAGAGGAGAGGATGGTGGGTGTAAGAGGGGTGGGAGGGGTAATGTAGCTGGTGAGGGGGGAGTTTTTGGTGTTGGGGGTAAATTTAGCAGTAATGTTGGAAATTTTGTCCTTAAAGAACATGGCAATTTCATTGCACCGGGTTTGTGTGGAGGGGACTTGGGTTGCGGACACGTTGGGTTTGGTGAGATTTGAAACTAGAGTGAATAAAGCTTTAGGGTTGAATTGGAGGTGGTGGATTTTCTTGGCATAGTATTCTTTTTTTGTTGTTTGAATGGCGTTTCTATAAGCATGCATGAGTTGGTAATAGATAGTTTTTGTGGCGGTAGTGGGAAAGTTGCGCCAGTGTCTTTCTGCTGCTCTAAGCTGGATTTTTTGGGTTTTGAGTGTCTGGGTGTACCAGGGTTTTTTGGATGATTTGGTTTGTGTGATTGTTTTGTGGATGATTGGGCAAAGATTGTTGGCGATTTTCTGTGTTGTTTCTGTCCAGGAGGATATAGCCCGGTCTGCTGTCTCCAGGTCAAGGTGATTTGGGATGTTGGAGCAGGCGGAAGTAAGGGTATCAATAGAGCAGGTTTTACGATATTGGAAAGATTTAGGCTGGGAGGGAGAGGAGGTCGGTGAGGTTTGTAGAGAGAGGGTAGTGTTAATGATGGAGTGGTCGGACCATGGGACGGGGAGGCATGTGGGGGGGCGGATGACATTGATGAGTGCATTGGTGAAAATGAGGTCAAGGGTATGACCTGCTTTGTGGGTAGGGGAGTGGATAATTTGGGTAAGGCCCATGGCGTCTAACGATGAAATGAAAGCTTCGCATGATGGGGATTGTGGGGAGGAATCAACATGCAGGTTAAAGTCGCCAAGGAGAATCGTGGGGATGTCGGGAGAGAGGGAGACGGTGAGGAGTTCAATGAGGGGGGAGGGGTCTTTTTCTAGTAGCCCAGGGGGGGGTGTATATAAGGCAAATTTGTAGTGATTGCGACTTGAAAAGGCCTACTTCATATTGGTTGGGAATATTGCAGGTATGTGAGGTGAGCTTGAGTTCTTTTTTTGCTAGGAGGAGTAGGCCCCCTCCTCTTTTCTTTTTTCGTGGGATGGAGAAAATGTCATAGGTTTCCGAGGGTAGTTGGTTGATGAGAGGGGTGTCGCAGGGTTTGAACCAGGTTTCAGTTACTGCAAAGATTTCTGGTTTGGAGTCAGTTAGAATATCATGGAAAAGGTGTGTTTTTTGTTTTAGGGATTGGGCGTTAATGAGTAGCAGAGAAATGAGAGAAATGGTGAGGGCTTGCGAGGTGGGAGATATGGGAATAGAGATCAGCCGCCTTTTTTGAGGGTTATGTTGGTTGTAGGGGGGGAAGGTTAGTTTATGGGGGTGTCTGGGCGGGTGATTGGGGCGATAGCAGTAAGTGTGTGGGGGCATTATTATGTAATGGGCAAGTGGAGGTATATAGGGGTGAAGGACAGGTTGTGAGATGCTGGCACCGTAGTGCGGTTAGACAGATTAAAGCAATGGTAGCAGATCAATGTAGGAGCATGCGCTGTAAGTACAGATGAACAGATTAATGTGGTTTAACAAGCTAAGAATTAGACTGGATTAATGCAATTTGAACAGGTGAAAAGCAACATCACAGTTTAAAACAATCGATTGGGGTAATGCAGTGTAATAAAGTAATTACAGTTAGACATAGTAGGCAGGCATTAGGATGCGTTCGGTTAGGAAAAGCAGGTACTGTAAAATTAAGTTGCCATATAGTTCAGACGGGGACACACTTACGTCTGATAAGCTTGCTGTGAAAGGGCTTTGGTCTGACTTTAGTAAGGGTGTTCACTTGGAACGGATTCTTGTCTCAAGGTGATAAGCGGCGGCTTCTGTCAGGGAGTTCTTGGCTGTGGTGAGACTTCTGGGCACAATTTAGGAGGATATGTGGGGTGGTGCTCGAGCTTAGCACGGGGCGACACGAAGGGGCGAAACAAAGGGGCAGGCCCCTTTGTCGCGCTCCTTCGTGCGCGCGACGCCCGGCGCGCAACGCCAGGGAGCGTGTCGATAGATGAGACAGGAACGAGGAAGACAGGAACTGGGAACCACAGGAATCAGGAATATGAAGTAGAGAAGGATCTCTATCAGCAACGAGTACTCGGAGTACAAGGAGACCTGTTACATAGGCAACGCTATGGAGTGAGGCCTGAGCTTTTAAACGCTGAAGAGTCTGACGTCAGCATCTGGGGCCGCGGACAGTTCCCGCCGCGGACCCTTTAAAATAACTAGCAATGCACACGCGGCGCCAATGGTGGCGTCTCTCCGCGGGCCACGCAGAGAGGCCTGACGAGCAAGGACATCTTGGCTAGCAACACTGGGGACCATGGCAGAGCCGGAAGCACCAGAGGCAACCCGAGGTTGGAGCTGACGGCCCGCCACCGCCAGTGAAGAGGAACGAGGGGCTGGAGTCCGCATGAGAAGATGAGAGGGCCGTGCCGCGGGTCTACCACAGGCAGCATGCGCATTATGGGGTGTGTATGTGTGTAAATGAATGGAAACCTGTTTGGCATGGGTGTGTGTGTATGGGAACCTGTCATGAATAAGAGCCTAACTAGGGGGGGTTGCTTCTGTGTGCATGGAAACCTGACTGGGGGGGGGGGGGGGTAGGAACATGTCTGGGTTTGTGTGTGTGTGTGTATATGTGTGAATGTGGACCTGGCTGGGAGTGTGTATGAGTGTGAATGAATGGGAACCCATGGGAACCTGTCTGGTGTGGGTGTGTGTATATGGGAACCTGTCGTGAATAGGAGCCTGACTGGGAGGGTTGTTTCTGTGTGCATGGAAAACTGACGGGTGTGTGGGGAAGGGGGGTAAGAACTATCTGGGATGTGTATGGCTGTGTGGAGGTGTGGGTGTGTGTGTATGGGAACCTATTTGTGGGGGTGTATGTGAATGGGAGCCTGACTACTGTGGTGCGTCTGGGTGTGTTGCTGTGTTCATAGGAACCTGACTGGTGTGTGTGTTTGTGTGCATAATAACCTGTCTGTGGTGTGTATGTGTGTGTGAAGGAATGGAAACCTGTCTGATGTGGGTGTGAGTGTGCATGGGAACATGTCATGAATGGGAGCCTGACTATGGTGGGTTGTCTCTGTGTGCATGGAAACCTGAATGGTGTGTGTGCAGTAACCTGTCTGTAGTGTGGGTGTCTGTGTTCGTGTGAGTGAATGAGGACCTGATTGGGGTGTGTATGTGTGTGAATGAATGGGAACCTGTCTGGTATAGGTATGTGTGTATGAGAACCTGTCGTAAATGGGAGCCTGACTGGGGGGGGGGGGGGGGGGGTTGTTTCTGTGTGCATGGAAACCTGACTGGGGTGTGTATGTGTGTGAATGAATGGGACCCTGTCTGGTGTGGGTATGTTTGTGTAAGGGAACCTGTTGTGAATGGGAGGCTGATTGTGGGGAGGTTGTTTCTGTGTGCATGGAACCTGAATGGTGTGTGGGTGTGGGTGTGTGTGTTTAGAAACCTGTCTGCTGTGTGTGTGTGTGTGTAGGAACCTATCTGGGGTATGTGAGTGAATTGGAGCCTGACTGGGGTGTGTGTTGTGGGGGTAGGAACCTGTCTGAGGTGTGTGTGTGGGGGGGGTAGTAACCTGTCTGGGGGGTGTCTGTGTGTGTGTGAATGGGAGCCTGACTGGAATGTGTATGTGTGTAAATGAATGGGAACCTGTCTGGTATGGGTGTGTGTGTATGGGAACCTGTCGTGAATGGGAGCCTGACTAGGGGGGATTGTTTCTGTGTGCATGGAAACCTGACTGGGGGGTGTGGGGGGTGGTGGGTGGGAACTGTCTGGAGTGTGTGTGTGTGGAGGGGGGAAAGAACCTGTCTGCGGTACATGTGTGTGTGTGTGTGTGTGCATATTTATGTAGGAACCTGTCTGGGCTGTGTGTGTGAATGGGATCCTGACTGGGGTGTCTGTGTGTGGTGGGGGGGGGGGGGGGTGTAGGAATCTGTCTGGTGTGTGTGTGTGTGTGTAGTAACCTGTCTGTGTTGTGTGTCTGTGTGTGTTTGTGTGTGTGTATGTGTGTGTGTGGATCTGGATGTGTGTATGGAAACCTGTCTGAGGTGTGTGTATGTGAATAGGAGCCTGACTACTGGGGTGCATATGTGTGTGTTTCTGTGTGCATGAGAACCTGACTGGTGTGTGTGTGTGAATGTGAGTGTGTCTGTCTGTGTATGTGTGTGTGTGTGTGTGTGTGTGTGTGCAGTAACCTGTCTGTGGTGTGTGTCTGTGTGTGAGAGTGAATGGGGACCTGACTGGGGTGTGTATCTGTGTGAATGAATGGGAACTTGTCTGGGGTGTTTGTGTATGTGAATGTGAAACTGAATGGGGTGCAT
Source organism: Rhinatrema bivittatum (assembly GCF_901001135.1). Taxonomy (NCBI): domain Eukaryota; kingdom Metazoa; phylum Chordata; class Amphibia; order Gymnophiona; family Rhinatrematidae; genus Rhinatrema; species Rhinatrema bivittatum. Next base: position 146,251,011 of record NC_042620.1, read on the forward strand.
CTTTTTGTGTTTCTGTGTGCATGGATGGGAGTATGTATGTGTGTGAATGAATGGGAACCTGTCTGGTGTGTGTGTGTGTGTGTGTGTGTGTGTGTATGGGAACCTGTCATGAATAGGAGCCTGACTGGGGGGTTGTTTCTGTGTGCAGGGAAACCTGACCAGGGTGTGTGTGTGGGGAGGGGTAGGAACCTGTGTCATGAAAGGGAGCCTGTCTGTCTGTGTGGGGGGGGGGGGGTTGCTTCTGTGTGCATGGAAACTTGAATGGTGTGTGAGTGAGTGTGAGTGTGTGTGTGTGTGTGTGCGCGTAGGAACCTGTCTGGTGTGTGTTGGAACCTGTCTGGGTGTGTATGTGTGCGTGCGTAGGAACCTATCTGGGGTATGTGTGTGAATGGGAGCCTGACTGGTGTGTGTGTGGGGGAGTTGGAACCTGTCTGGGCTGTGTGTGTGTGTATGTGTGTGTGTGTGTGTGTGTGTGTGTTTAGTAACCTATCTGGGGGATGTGTTTACGTGTGTGTGTGTGTGTGTGTGTGTGAATGGCAACCTGTGTAGTGTGGGTGGGTGTGTATGGGAAATTGTCATGAATGGGAGCTTGTCTGGGGGGGGCGTTGGTTCTGGGGGGGGGAGGGGGAACCTGTACGGGTTGTGGGTGGGTATGTGAATGTGTGTGTGCGTGGGCGGGGGGGGATATTTATTTATTTAAAATATTTATATACCATTTTACCAATGCAAAAATAGATCAAAGCGGTTACAATAATGAAGAAATTAAAATTAAAAGTAATACTAACTGGGACCTCCACGACACAGGACATTATGGGAAGAGGACCTTCACATTGGCTTGGACGACAAGGACTGGGAAGAGATTTATACGGCAGCCCACAAGTGTTCCATTTCAGCGGGGCTCCAAGAAAATTGTTACAAACTGATCTACCGTTGGCATTACACACCGGCCATTCTTCATAAATTTGCACCGGACATACCGGATACCTGCTGGAGAGGTTGTGCAGACCAGGGAACTTATTATCACATTCGGTGGCAATGCCCTAAGGTTTCCAAATGTTGGCAGACTGTATTCGAATGGATAGCTCAGATTTTGCAGGCCACAGTTGAAGTTGAACCTTGGCACGCGTTGCTGGGCTTACCTATATCAGCTGGCTCGCACAGTGCACAAAAACTGGTGCTACAGATTTTTATTGCAACTAGAGCAGAGATTGCGCGCCACTGGAAACAGGTTAACGCTCCAACTTTAGCGACTATTTTACACCTACTACATTCCTATTACCAGTTGAACAAACTAACGGCGTTACATTGGGACCGTATACTGGCATTTCAGAAAATCTGGGACCCATACTGCAAATGGCTGGAGGCCCAGGACACTCATCAGGATACTCCAAGGGACTGAGACATGAGGGACTGCAACAGACTTTGGTGGGTCTTATCATCCTTGGTGCAGGGCACAAGCCAGATGGATGTGTATGTAATATTGTTATATTATTGTTAATCGATGCTCTCCGATCCTGACCTACTGTGATGATGCATTTCGGTAGAAGGCTGCATGTCCTTGTAAGAGGATCCATCATTTTGGTTTCCTTTGGGTCTCCTTTCTTTACTTTCTTTATTTACTTACTTCTTTATTTATAATAGTCCATATGTGATAGATCTCCTTTCTCTATTGTTTGGCATTAGCCCTGCGATTGATGCATCCCATGCATATTCAGTTATATTCAGTTCTATGCAATGTTCCTTAGGTTTGGTTTTGGGGAGGGGTGGCTGGGGAGGGGAGGGGGATACACTACATAAACAATAAAATGGTACCAGTGGTGAATGTACAAAGGCTATGTCTGCAAATGTGTATGTCATGGTTAACATGTGTTGATACATTGGATTGTTAAACTTCATTTAGTTGTGTACCATGTTCCATTACGTTTTTCTACTGGTGACTAATAAAAACAGTTTAAATATTAAAAAAAAAAAAAAAAGTAATACTAACTAATAATAATGAAATAAAATGTAAGTGTGGGTGTGGGTGTAGGAGAACCTGTCTGGGGTGGGTGTGTGTATGTGAATGGGAGCCTGACTACTGGGATGCATCTGTGGTGTTTCTGTGTACATGGGAACCTGACTGGGGTGTGTATGACTGTGTGTGTAGTAACCTGTCTGTGGGGAGTGTGTATGCATGTATGTGTGAGTGAATGGGGACCTAACTGGGGTGTTTATGTGTGTAAATGATTGGGAACCTGTCTGGTATGGTTGTGTGTGTATGTGAAACTGTCATGAATGGGAGCCTGACACAGGGGGGGGGGGGGGGTTGGTTCTGTGTGCTTGGAAACCTGACTGGGGTGTGTGTGTGTGTTGGGGGGGGGGGGTAAGTGTGGGTGTGGGTGTATGAGAACCTGTCTGGGGTGGGTGTGTATGTGAATGGGAGCCTGACTACTGGGATGCATCTGTGGTGTTTCTGTGTGCATGGGAACCTGATTGGGGTATGTGTGACTGTGTGTATAGTAACCTGTCTGTGGTGTGTGTATGTGTGAGTGAATGGGGACCTGACTGAGGTGTTTATGTGTGTGAATGTATGGGAACCTGTTTGGTGTGGTTGTGTGTGTATCGGAACCTTCGTGAACGGGGGCCTGACTGCTGGGGGTTGTTTCTGTGTGCATGGAAACCTTAATGGTGTGTGTGTGTGTAGGAACATGTCTGGGGTGTGTGGGTGTGGGTATTGGAACCTGTCTGGGATGGGTGTGTGTATAGCAACCTATCTGGGTATGTGTGTGTGTGTGTTAGAACCTGTCTGGGTTGTGTATGTGTGTTTGTGTATGTGTGTATGTGTGTGTGTGAATATGGACCTGACTGGGAGTGTGTATATGTGTGAATGAATGGGAACCTGTCTAGTGTGGTTGTGTGTGTATCGGAACCTGTCGTGAATGGGGGCCTGACTGCTGGGGGTTGTTTCTGTGTGCATGGAAACCTTAATGGGGTGTGGATGTGTGTGTAGGAACAAGTCTGGGGTGTGTGGGTGAGGGTATTGGAACCTGTCTGGGATGTGTGTGAGTGTAGTAACTTATCTGGGGGGGGGGGGTTGTGTTTGTGTGTGTGAAGGAACCAGTCCGGGTTGTGTATGTGTGTGTGTGTGTGTGTGTGTGTGTGTGTGTGTGTGAATATGGACCTGTCGTGAATGGGTGCCTGACTGGGAGGGGCAATTTCTGTGTGCATGGAAACCTGACTGGGGTATTTGGGGGGGAGGGGTTAGAAACCTGTCTGGGATATGTGTGTGTGTGAATGGGAGTCTGACTACTGGAGTGCATGTGTGTGTGTGTGTGTGTGTGCAGTAACTTGTCTGTGGTGTGTTTATGTGTGTGTGAGAGTGAATGGGAACCTGACTGGGGTGTGTATGGATAGGAATGAATGGGAATGAAAGGGAACCTGTCTTGTGTGTGTGTGTGTGTGTGTGTGTGTGTGTGTATGGGAACCTGTTGTGAATGGGAGTCTGACTACTGGAGTGCATCTGTGTGTGTTTCTGTGTGCATAGAACGTGTGTGTGTGTGTGTGTGTGTGCAGTAACCTGTCTGTGGTGTGTTTATGTGTGTGTGAGAGTGAATGGGGACCTGACTGGGGTGTGTATGGATGGGAATGAATGGGAATGAAAGGGAACCTGTCTTGTGTGTGTGTGTGTGTGTGTGTGTGTGTGTGTGTATGGGAACCTGTTGTGAATGGGAGCCTGACTGTGGGTGGTTATTTCTGTCTGCATGGAAATCTGAATGGTGTGTGTGTGTGTGTGTAGTAACCTGTCTGTGGTGTGTGTGTGTGTGTGCGTGATTGAATTGGGACCTGACTGGGGTGTGTATGTATGTGAATGAATGGAACCTGTCTGGTATGGGTGTATGTGTGCATGGAAACCTGTCGTGAATCCTGAATGGTGTGTGTGTATGTGTGTGTTGAAACCTGTCTGGGGTGTGTGTGTGTGTGTGTGTGTTGTAGGAACCTGTGGGTGGGGGTGTATATATTGGAACCTGTCTGGTGTGTGTGTAGGAACCTTTCTGGGGTGTGTGTGTGAATGGGAGCCTGATTGGGGGGGGGGGGGGGTGTGGGTAGTAACCTGTCTGGAGTGGTTGTGTGTGTTGCACCTGCCGGTCACAGACGGCTGCACCCTCTGTTGCTTACCTTTATTTGGCCTAACTCCGCTCACTTTGGGAAGATGGCTGCCTCTGCTTCTCTACGCCGACCCGGCCGGCGTCCCCAGACCGGCATGGGCGATTGCATTCGCCATCTTTCTCCCGGGATCACCTAGGGCACACACGCGAGCATCATGGCGGGAACCTCGGGGGTGTCCCCACCGCATGACGTCACAAGCTCAGGATATTTAAACCCAATTCACAATTCCAGCTACGAGTTAGCAAGGAATCATCCATGCTGTTCTCTCCTCGTTACCAGACGCCTCCGCTCTGTGTACTCTCACTCCAGGATGACTTAGGTACCTGCTCCACGGGGGCCTTGCCTCGCTCCTCTTTACCCTCCGAGGTTATCTGCTACCAACAAGGACGCCTAAGGTACCCGCTCCTCGGGGGCCTTGCCTTGCTCCTATTCACTCTTCAGGGTTGCCTATCTATTACCAGGATGCCTACAGTACCCGCTCCTCGGGGCCTTGCTCGTCCGAGACCTCCACTCCTCGGGGCTCTGTCCTACTACAACTACCAGCATCAGAGTGAGTACTGCCGCTCCAGTTCTGTCTTTGCTTGTCTCATCTTTCTCTCCATAGACTCCTGATCTACCCAGCACTGCGGGCCTGGTGAGACTGTGGAACTTCCATTCTATTCTGCTACATACAGACGGAACCTTATCATCTGTGCCTCCTCTCCTAGCTGGAATCCTCATCCGATCCTCAGGTTACCATCTGAGTTGCAGTACAATAAAGATGTATCTCTGTGTCCATCTCTGCCTAGAGCTAGCCTATTGGTGCAAGTCCCCACAGGGCTCCACCCTGAGGGAGGTGTCATCTCTTACAGCGACCAAGGGCCCACGCTTCAATGTCCAAAGTAGAACAGATTGCTAACTCCATGGATCCGGCACAGCTTGCAGCCTTACAGGCCATTACTGGCCTGGCCCAGCGGATTGCAGAGGAACAGAAATCTCTGGAGACACTAGCCGTTGCTTTCAACCAGTTGAACACCCGACTGAATACGCCGAAAGCTCCAGAGAAAGATTCTTCTTCTCAAGTGGTTGCAGTTCGCACCACTGTACCACTACCAGCTCCTACATGCTTCTCTGGGAATGCCCAGATGTGCAGGGGTTTTATTAACAAGTGCTGTATGCACTTTTCGTTGCAACCGAACTACTTTCCCAATGCGGTTTCCAAGACTACGTATATCCTATCGCTACTCGATGGAAGAGCCCTGGCCTGGTCTTCACCCCTCTGGGAACACAGCGACCCTGTTTTGAATGATCTGACTGACTTCTTGAACCTGTTCAAATCCGTCTTTGATGATCCAGCACGTCAGACCATCGCAGGGTCTACTCTTCTTCACCTTCAACAAGGAAGCAAGCCTTTACCAGACTATGTTATTGAATTCAAGACACTAGCCTCTGAACTTCATTGGGATTTGGGATGTCTATGTGCTTTATTTTTAGAGGGCCTCAACTCTCATATAAAAGACGAACTAGCAGCTCGTGACCTGCCCGACACTCTGGAATCTCTCATTGATCTAGCTGGAAGAGTTGACCGCCAGATACGCGACCGGACACAAGAAGCCAAGTGTCACAAGAAGCACCCTACAGGAGGTAATCGCCCTCGAGCCATACACACGACTTCAGCCCAATCTTCTGCGCACAGTGAAGAAGAAAAGGAACCTATGCAGCTAGGACACAGTCACCTGACTTCTAAAGAGAGACGTTTTCGCAGACACTCAGGTCTCTATGTACTGCGGCCAATCTGGCCATGCTGTCCATACCTGACCTATTTGTCCGGGAAAAGACCAGACGTAGGATCTGCTGGAGGACTGACTAGGTCTAATTGCACCTACTCCTTCATTATCTCTCCCCGTCTCTCTCATCTCCGGAGGCCTTGAATTCTCTACACTCGCACTCGTGGACTCGGGTGCGGAAGGAAACTTTATGCTAAAAAGAATTGCAGATCATCTGCGAATTCCTACTACACCCAAGGCTACCCCTCTACTGCTGTCTTCTATACATGGACAACCACTTCCAGGGGAAGTATCGCTTACCACGCAGCCCATTTGCCTTTGCACTGTGGCCTCACACACTGAGAACATCTCTTTCTTGCTCCTTGAGAAGGCTATTCACCCCGTGGTACTCGGCCTACCATGGCTACAGGAACACACACCTCAGTTCAATTGGACCACCATGGAGTTCTCTGAGTGGGGTCCTGGCTGTCAAGATCATTGTTTAGCAAAAGTTTTATGGCTGCCCTGCCTGACGACAACCCCCTCATTACTTGGGTTACCTCTGCAATATGCGTCCTTTCAGGACGTCTTCTCCAAATAAGCAGCGGACATGTTACCCCCGCACAGGACCTTTGAATGTGCGATAAATCTCAAGCCTAATTCAGAGCCTCCCAAGGGAAGGGTATTATCCCCTCTCAATAACAGAGACTGAGGCCATGTCGGCCTATATCTAAGAAAACCTGCAAAAGGGGTTTATTAGACCTTCTAAGTCCCTGGCTGGTGCGGGGTAGTAGGTAGCCCCCCCTAGCAGGTAGACACCAACAGAGAAAGGCTCAACACAAAGATCACAGGGCCTGATTTAAGATTTAGGTGCGGGCGTAGATTTGTGCGCGCAACCCGGAGCGCACAAATCTACTCCCGATTTTATAACATGCGCACGCAGCCACGTGCATGTTATAAAATCCGGGGTTGGCGTGCACCTTGCATTCCTCCATTCGCTCCGAGGCCACTTTGAAATTGGAGCACCCTCGGAGGGAACTTTCCTTCCGCCCCCCATCTTCCCCTCCCTTCCCCTACCTAACCCGCCCCCCAGCCCTACCTAAACCCCCCTTACCTTTAACTTAGAAGTTGTGCCTGCCTCCCGGGCAGGCGTAGGTTGCATGCACTGGCCAACGGCCGGCCTGCGATCCCAGGCCCAGTGGCAAATGGCCGCTGTGCCTGGAGGCTCCGGCCCCGCCCCCCTTTTCAAGCCCTGGGACATACGCGCGTCCTGGGGCTTGCACGGGTTGCCGGGCCTATGCAAAATAGGCTCGGTGCACGCAGGAGGCGTTTTAAAGGATTACGCACTTATATTATGCGTGTAACCCTTTTAAAATCCGCCCCACAGGATCCATCGCTGGAGGAGACGTGGCTGTGCCTGAGACCATCGCACAGCAACAGACAGAGCTCAGACCCAAGACCTCGGAACGATAGATAAGAATGTGATGCACATCTGAGGGACACAACCTAGGTCTGGCCAGACTAGTAAAAACCATTGAGCTCAGTAGGAAAGTCAAAGAAAAGACAAATAACACAGAAAAGACAAACACATGCAGCCAAGCAAGACAAAGATACTTATTATAGGAGGGACTCTCTGTGTGTCAATAGAGCCTGGAAGAGAAAATATAACCCACAAAGACTAAATTACTTAAAATGCAAATTTAAAGTTTGGATACAAGTTTGGGACACAGAGTAAATTAAAAGTGATACTTATCTAACTCGGTGTTGAATCCAGCTTGAGGTTCCGCAAGAAAGAGAATAGAATTGTTAATATTGGTATAGTAGTGCTATATGTAAAGGAAAAGTTTAAAAGCAACTAAACTTCGAATATTTGTTTAATTGTTGATTAATGTAAAAGAAGAAAAAGAGAAATTTTCTTGCAATATTGTTTCACTGATACCTTTCCAGAGAACTTGAATATTTGTTATTGTTTATTGCAATTCCTAATCCTTTTCTTTTTTGGTGAAAATAAAATTGTTAAATCTTTTATCTCCGGAATGGTTTATTAAAGAGGTTCTCCAGATAACATCCTCCCTTAGGACGGTTATCCCAACTTTATTCCTGCTTCCCCTTCCTATCCTCAGGAGACTTTGCTGGGTGGGGATTGGACCCCATTTCTGCATAGGAGACCCAGTAGGGAAGAGGGCATCAAACAGGGCACCCTGTGAGGTTCTATCTAGAGGCCTTGCAACACAGAACCATTTGACATCTAGTACCCCACTAACCTTGGCCACGGTCGTGGGAAAAGGCCTCTGCCACAGGGAGGCATTGTAACCTGTGCAGATAAGATAGGGCATTTCAGCAGGTCCAGAAATGGCACAGTAAGTCAGGGGTCTATAAGTAGGTATTGGTGGGGTTCAGATTGTTGGCTAGCACCGAATGCTTCCTCAAACAGCCATGTTTTCACCAGTTTTTTTAAGGTTAGGAGGTCTGGGGCCAGCCTGATATCAGGGGGTAAGAAGATCTAGAGGGTTGGGGCAGAGCCTGTGAAGGTTCTTCTTCTTCTGGTATTTGTGAGGCACATGGTTCTTGGAAATGCTATCACAAGTCGGGCCTGAGACAGTGGCTGTAGTGAGCGGGAGGGTTTACAAAGGATAAGGAAGATGCTGAGGTAGGCTGGAGTTAGCTCTTTGAAGGCTGTAAGGTTTGCCTAAGGTACCTAATATTTATTTACTTTTTTTCCAAAACTTTTTATACCATACACTCAGCAAAAGCTTACCAGAACGGTGCACAAAACAACAATGTATTCAATTCACAAATACAATAAAACCAGGGGTGTAACATCCATAGTGCACAGGCACCATCTTTAGAAAGGGGTGTGCAATTACATCACCAACCTTACTCCTGGAGGAATTCTGCACAGCATTTGGAAATGCGGAGCCCATCCCACTCATGGTTGAAGACTATGGAGGCCCTGGTGGCCGCGAGCAGAGCCCATTCCACTTTGAAGTGGAGAGAGGCCTCTCTCCACTTTGAAGTGGAGAGAGGCCCGGTGGGCTGCGAGCAGAGCCCATCTCTCTCAAGGCTGAAAATAATTGAGGCCCTGGTGGCCAGAATAGAGCCCATTCTGCTTGTGGATGATGATGATGATGGAGGCCCTGTGTCTGGGTGTGCATGTCTATGATTTGGAGTCTGAGTAGGGCATGTGTGACAGGGATTTTGTGGGAGTGAGTTTTTGTATATGAGAGAGGGAGCCCATGTGAAGGGGTACGAGACTGTGCAAGAGACAGAAGGAGCCTGTGTGAATGTGTATTTGCAAGAAAGAGATGGAGCTTGTGTGAGGGTATGTGGGTGGGTGTGCGAGAGAGAGCGGGAGCGTGTGTGTGTGTGTGTGTGTCTCAAAACGAAGGAGCAAGTGTGTGTGCGTGTGCCTGAGAGAGAGAGAGAGAGAGGGATGGAGTCAGAGAGGCAGATTTTATAAATCTGCGCACGCGCGAACAAGAGTATGCGGGATTTTAATGGATACGCGTATAGCCACGCGTATCCATTGAAATCCGGGATCAGCACGCGCAAGGCTGCCCAAAATCGGCAGCCTGCGCACGCCGAGCCGCGGAACCTGCCTCCGTTCCCTCCGAGGCCGCTTCGAAATCGGAGCGGCCTCGGAGGGAACTTTCCTTCGCCCTCCCCCACCTTCCCCTACCTAACCCACCCCCCCTATCTAAACCTCCCCCCTACCTTTGTCGGCAAAGTTACGCCTGCTGGAAGCACTCCGAGTTCCGGTCCGGGGGCTGGTCCGCAGGCCGCAGCCACGCCCCCGAAATGCCCCCGGGCCAAAACCACACCCACGGCGCTGCCCCCGAAACGCCACGTCACTCGCGGCCCGCCCCCGACACGCTCCTCCATGCAAGCCCCGGGACTTATGCGCATCCCGGGGCTTGCGCACGCTGCCGAGCCTATGCAAAATAGGCTCGGCGCACGCGCAGGGGGGGTTTGGGGTAGGTTTTCGGGGGGTACGCGCGTACCCCTTTGAAAATCTACCCCTGGGAGGCAGATTTTATAAATCTGCGCGCGCGCGAACAAGAGTACGCGGGATTTCAATAGATACGCCCTGCCAAGGGAAGAACCAGTTTTTATCCGTTTCCTAAAGGCCAAATAGTTTGACTCCAGCCTAATATCCTTCCACTGACCATGGGTTCCCTGGGAGAGGGGGCACAGGTGTCAGTTATAAAAAATATAGATTGCTGGAGGGAGCTGGCTTTTCTTTTTTTTTTTATGGGCCCAGTACAGAAACTGAATGAATCGGAGCGTGTGTGGGGCGAAGGGGGGGAGGGCGGCGCAACACAGTAATTGTTTTCACAGGCAGCAAAACAGCTAGCACTGGCCCTGTCTGTTAAGGTTAGTAACTACTACTTTGTACATGTTTCCCCCATGCCTTCTGTGAAGGGTAGTAGTTGCCACTCCATGCAACTTATGCCTGTGCGTTCTATTAAGGATTGTAACTGCCGTCCCATGCAGGTTAACCCATGCAGGTGTCCCTGCTATGCTCCGGTCATGCTCCCTTTGCATCCACTCTCTAACCTCCCACCCAGTCTGGAATACATACACACACACCCCCATCATCATCATCACCACCACCACCCTCAGCACCCACACACACAACCCCCCAAAATCATTCCCTTTTGCACTGTCTGCTCCAGGCTCCTCCCCCGTTCCTGAATGACAGGAGGGGAGAGGTTGGATTAGGGAGCATCTCAGCTCTTCTTTTATCTGCTGTGTCTGCTCAAGACTTAACCCCCTCCCTTCCTGTTCCCTACACGTTACCTGGGAAGGGAAGGGCTGAGAGTGGAAGCAGAGGGCAGGAAGCAGGGGGCTGTTTTCTGCTGAGATAGATTCAGCACAGCTGAAAGGCAACAAATATCCAGTCAGCCTGCTGCCCTCGGCACAAGCCTAATGTACCTATTGACAAATCCTGGCCTGCTTCCTCTCCTGCCACACCTCCGATCCTTCCTCGTTACCTCTTCTCTCCCATCCCCAAACTGATCCCACTGTCAACCCTTACACTTCCTGTACTTCCGATCACCTTTTCCACTTCTCCAGACCAATCACTAGTATCTCTTTTCCCCCAACTAAAAAAAAAAATCCCCAAAAAAGAACAAAATAATCATCTACATAAGAAAGGTTAAAAAGAACTATTTTTAAAGACAAAAATGCAAATCTATGCAAATTTGCCACAGAATTTTAGAAGCCATGCTGCGGAATTTTCTAATCTACCCTTGAGCTGCCTCAGCAAACAGCGGCCTGTGATTATAGCCAGATTCCTTATTTTTATAATCTCTTTCCGGAGTTCAGGCTGCACTTCAGGACTTCCCGATCAGTCCTTGTGATACCACAGCTAGTCAGATTCTCTGATTATTCACAACAAATATGCACAAGATGAATCTGCCTATACTGCATCTGCAATGTATACATATTTACAGTATCTCATATACTTATTCTGGATATTGTGCTAACTTGATGGCTATGCAGTCCCCAAGACAGTTTTGGGAGGCCCCGCTTTATTAGTGGTGCTCCCCCAGCCAGTTTTCAGGATAGCCCTAATGAATACACATGAGAGATATTTGCATACATTGTAGACACTGCATGCATATTCTTTAGGGCTATCCTGAAAACCAGCCTGGCAGTGGGGAGGGGAGGAAAGAAACGGCTTGAGCTCTGGGGTTCTGATAAAGTTCAGCTCAAATGAATTTCTTTTTCTTTAGATTGACAGTTATTAGAGAGAGTGAGAAAGGGACAGCTTTGATATACCTTTACACACAATTTCCTCAGGAATGAAAAAGAAATAAAGTAAAAAGTAGGACTCTTGTGATTTTGCATCTTTTAACTGACAACTAAATTACCTTCAGAAATGTACCTGAAGTGCTGCATGAACAGGAACAGAAAATGCACCAGGCCTGCTTATATAAAAAGGTTTTTCCCCATAGGCACAACATGCGAGAAATCCCTTCGTAAATCAGCCCCAACAAGAGCACTCAGAAAACACAATGCAAATAAAATTTCTGACAAATCCCTTGTATTATTTACATGGGGCTGTGTGTTTCCCTTGCTCATACAGTACAAAACTAACCCTTGCCCTGTATAAAACTAACATTTAGACTTTTAAGTGATAATTATTTGTAGTCTTTGATCTCATTCAGCAGAACATTTTTTCAATGAGAAGTAAAACAGGAAGCTAGAAAATAGTTGCTGCTTTCCAGATACTAATGTAACCCCTAGGCCGTTTCTGGCACTCCAGATAAATATCTGTAATGTGTTCAGGCCTAGCTGTACAACAATTTGTCTGTGTTAGAGATGTGTGCCTCCTATTGGCTGTAAATATCTGGAGTATTGCTATTATTTTATATATGATATTTGGTGTCATGTCCATTGTTTTGCATAATAATGTTTATTCAGCCAGCCAGCCAGCATGGCAGCCTCTGCTGGCTGCCATGCCAGCCAGCAGAGGGACCATACTATATATATAGAGAGAGAGATGAGAGAGAGAGAGAGAGAGAGAGACAGACAGACACAGACATAGAGAGAGAAGACAGACAGACAGACAGACACAGACAGAGAGAGAGAGACAGAAGACAGACAGACGACCAGCAGACAGAAGAGCGAAGACAGACAAGAGACAGACAGACAGAGATAGACAGGACATGACAGAGATGACATACAGACAGACAGACACCAGACAGACAGACAGACAGAGATAGACATGACAGACAGAGAGAGACAAGACGGAACAGAGATAGACAGACAGAACATACCAGAGACAGACATACAGACAGACAGAAGAGCCAAAAGACAGAGAGAGACAGACAGACAGACAGAGAGGAGACAGACAGACAGAGACAGACAGAAAGAGAGAGACAGACATACAGAGACAGACAGGACAGAGAGAGACGACAGAAGACATAGAGACAGACAGACAGAATACAGCAGACAGAGATACAGACAGACAGACAGAGAGAGACAGACATACATAGAGTACATACATACATACATATACATACATACATACATATATATACATACATATATATATATATATATATACACACACACACACACACACTTGTTTCTCCTTTGGTAGAGCGCTCGGAAGAAGCCTAGAACAGTCTTGATGTCATGTCAGATCTCTCTAATTTTCACTTTTTGTCAGTGCTATTTTGCTATGGATTATTTGCTTACTGTAATTTGTATTTTATGCTTCTGGCAAAGGTATTCCCACCTAGGAAATGGACATTTTCCAACTTCACTGAGAGGGTCTCTTTGTTCACAGGATGCCCCTGGCATGGAGCTCCGAGGAAGGGAGATCGTTTCTGCAAGACAATACCTGATGAGCTGGCACAGTTCTGCCCAGAGGTTCCTGAATGGTATAGGTTGCCCCTTATTCATTTTATTTCTTCGATTTATCCACTTTTGAATTGTAGCTCAAAGCAGTAACAGTGAAGGATGAGCTAATCAACAGTTCATAAAAAAAAGCAACAAACAAATTCATATAGTAAGCATTATAAAACAGACAGCAGAAGATATTTACTGTCACTAATATAATAAAACTATAAACAACCAGAAGCATTTCAAAAACAGTGTAAGGGGCATCCTAATAGCCGAACTTGTAAAATGTTGGAATTCAAACGGTTTCTTGTTAATTTTTACTTTATTTTTATTTTTTGCTTTTCTTGGTTGCTCTGCCTTTAATTTTACTTTACTACCTGGGAACCCAAAGATACCACTTAGAGGACATCCTCACTACTGCATATCCTCATCCTTAATTTTTTTTTAACATCAGGAACCCAAGATCCTTGTGGAATATTCCCATGCTTAAAACTGCCCGGGGGGGCTTATGCTAAGTAGACTTGTTATGGGGAATAGGAGGAAAGGCTGAAGAGGTTAGGGCTGTTCAGCTTGGAGAAGAGATGGCTGAGGGGGGATATGATAGAGGTCTTTAAAATCATGAGAGGTCTAGAACAGGTAGATGTGAATCAGTTATTTACTCTTTCGGATAATAGAAGGACAAGGGAACATGCAATGAAGTTAGCAAGTAGAACATTTAAGACTAATTGGAGAAAATTATTTTCACTCAATACACAATTAAGCTCTGGAATTTGTTGCCAGAGGATGTGGTTAGTGCAGTTAGTGTAGCTGTGTTTTAAAAAGGATTGGATAAGTTCTTGGAGGAGAAGTCCATTACCTGCTATTAATTAAGTCAACTTAGAAAATAGCCACTGCTATTACTAGCAACAGTAACATGGAATAGACTTAGTTTTTGGGTACTTGCCAGGTTCTTATGGCCTGGATTGGCCACTGCTGGAAACAGGATGCTGGGCTTGATGGACCCTTGGTCTGACCCAGTATGGCATGTTCTTATGACACACTGATGCAATAAGGGAATCAGTGTGTCCAAAACTTGCGTCCAAACCAGTGCGTAGCTAAAAGCGCTTATCACATGTAAATGCCATGTTGATGAGGCTATTAGCTAGTACATCCGATGTAAAAAATAACCATGCGTCCGACACACACGTTTTAACCCTCAAAAATTAACGCCAGCCTGGAGCTGGTGTTAAATCTTAAGGCGCCACAAAACCTGAACAAAACAGCAGAAAATATGCTTTTCTGTGGTTCCTTTGATGTAATATCATTGCAATATTAAATTGGACTCTATGAAATAGTTTTTTCTGAGGAAGAGTGTAGTTCAGTTAAATAAATTCAGAATCAGATCACCAGGCAACCATTCTTCCCCACATTCACAGATCTATCAAAACTGATAAACACCATGAATCAGCTATTAAATTTACTTTAACTAAATTCTTACCTCTATCAGCATTAAATTACAAACCCCACTTACACACACTTTTACAAATTAACCCAGTGTTTCTAAATGTTTTGGTTGCTCTTCCATGTAAACTAGGCCTCTGTGACAGGAATCTGTGACCTGGTCTCCCTCTGTTCATCTCCAGTTGCAGTTTCAGAATGTGCTCAGTGAATATCAGCGGAGATTCCCTACTACTCTGATGTCATTTTAGGAAATAGTACTTATCTACTTCAGGAAACCTATTTATTCTCTAAGGAACAGTTTAAAAACCCCTTGGCTAAGGAAAACTTCCTCAAAAATAATTTTAATAAGCTTAAAATATTCTCTTCAAATTTATTTTTTAAATCTTCCTGTGCATTGGTTTAACTTAATATTGTTACTCAGACCGCTGTGCCTGGAGACTCCTGCCCCGCCCCCGGACCGCCCCGCCCACGCCCCTTTTTTCAAGCCCCGGGGCTTACACGTGTCCCAGGGGCTTTGCGCGCACCGCCGGGCCTCTTGAAAATAGGTCTGGCACGCGTAACCCCCCTAGGCGAGTAAATCCTCCCGGATTTATCCGCGTAGGGCTTTGAAAATCTGCCCCTTTATGAGCAGTATATTAAGTTAAATAAATTGAATTGAATCAAAAGCCCCATAGTGTTACCAAGTCTTGGACAAGGTACGGGAGGAAACCAGAGTAGTGTTCATTCGCTCCCTCTCCCCTGCCGGTTTACAATATTTTCTTTATAACTGATAGAAATGGGGTTGCCTCTCCCTCCTCACCTCATTTCTTTGTCCCATGGCTACTGGGTTAGATCCTATGCCTTCTGGTGTTATTAGTGAGAAGAGGAATGGCGTCTAGCGTGAAGGAGGAGATCATCAAAGCAGACTGAAACTCGGCCGCTAACTGCCTCGAAGAAACACCAAGATTTATTTTAGAGGCTACCCCAAATAGATTAAACAGAAATGAGGTAATGCGAGACTCCCCAAGGAAAATATAAAACACAGGCCAAAGTTATTTCATATAATCTTTACTCTTTCAGTTATGTGCAAAATAACCAAGATAGTGTTATTGAGAAGTCAAGAATAAGTTAACACAGGAGCTAGATAAGACTTTCAGATAGTAAAAGTTTCAATCATTAAAGGTCAGAAAATGAGCACATTTTGTAGTCATATTAATTAAAAAGTAGCTTTTCAAAATAAAAGCGATGCTTTAAATAAATATAATTTTTTCTCTTAAGCATAAAACACTTAGTTCAGTTAGACAGACCAAAAATACTACATTCAAACACAGTATTTAAAAGACAAATTAAAACAGAAAAATGGGCTCAAACTAACGACAGTACACCATGTTATTTTGCCTGTAGTTTTTGTCCAACTATGAAACTACAATACAATAGCAGAAATTAGCCTAATTATTTTTTACCACTGCCATGAAGATGATCCATATTGAACTTTATAATTAATTGATAAGCATGTCAGTACCTTTTAATTCTAGCTACTTCCTAATGCAGATTTTATCTAGCCCTTTTTTTTTCCATACACAAGGTTCAGGTATAATATTTTGCTGCTAATAGTGTCTTACTTACTGCTTTATAACTACCATTTATTACTTCATGGAAAGCTCACGGTCCGTCAGAGCTAGAATTATCCTGCCAATGCTGGGCACCCTGAATGCCTCAGAGGGATTGAAGATCACATGTTCTCACTGCAGCACAAAGATGCTCTATGACTTCATCTTGGAGGTTGCTCCTCCAATGGGGTAAAGGAAACCAGGAGTTGTTGGAGTCAAGGCTGCAATGCACAAAAGCACTTAGCAGTTGTGCTAGATAGCTCTGAAACAGTGCTGATCTCAAACAGAAAAGTTATTTTTAGACTCTGACATGAATATTGTCAGTTCTCCAGATATTTGATATCAAAATGCCCTCGGGTCTTATAGCAACAGTGATCCATCAAATCGTCTGATCCTTCAATAATTCCTAATCTCATGATTTTTCTGCCTATCTGATGTGTTACTCTGCTTGATCACTAGTAAAGCATATTGTTTTGGAAAAGTGAAGACAGTCATACATCGTTAAATATTTATTTCAATTCAGCATTTGTTACTGATTCCCCTCGGCATGCCCCATAAAATGGCTACGCATTAGTTCCAATTTGTTTTGCACCAGCAGAAAGACATAGAAGCTGCTAAACATTAAAAAGCAGAATAGTAAAAGTAAGCTTAAAAAACAGCAGTGATAATCTTCTAGTGTGGCTCTCTCTTTAAACTCAGATGTCCAGGTTTGTTCAGAAGTGGCTAAAGAATAAATTAGTTAATGGATGACATAAGAAATGATTCGTAACAATTCCTCACACACACACACACACATATACACAATAAGAATTATTAAAAAGATTATTAATAAAGTGTTTAAATAAGATTAAATTAACTGCATTAAAATACTGCCATGTGAAAGATCTGTTTCTTTTTTTTTTTATACACTTTAAATACCCAGAGGGCAATCATTTGTGAGACTTTCTATGCTTTTTATAAAAATACAGTAGTTTAGAGTTTCTCAAACGTGCATTGGATTCAGCATCTCTTGCCACGTCTACATCCTGCCGTTCTCCTCCCCAGTATCCTTCTCCTCGATGGCCTCCAGGCTTCGTTTTGATTGTGCTTCCACATTTCCACTGCCGCTTTTACTCAGTCCACATGACAGGCATGCAAGCTGGATCTGCTTCATGTTTTCTATGGCTTCATTCTTCGCATTCTTCAAGAGATCTCCTTGACCCTAAGGGAGCCGATAAAATGGAGATTTAGAGGAGAAAATTACAAAAAAAAAAAACCCCACAAACAACGAGAGCGCCATTCCTGCATGCGTGCTCAACTAAAATGTATTTTATTAGGATGGTGTTCACTTTAGATGTAACTGTTGTTGGTGCTGGTATCCGGAGACTGAAGCAGATACTGTTGTTTACTCTGGCAAAGATTACAAAGAGTTACCATATAGTGCAGTGCAGTAGACATGCATTGGTCTCAGGTCGGTTTTGATGTGCCGATCTGTAAACTCACTTGTTTAAAATTCCAAATCAGACAGTTCTTTATGCCTTCTCTAAGCTACTTAAAATCTCCAAGTCTTTTAGAGAGTAATATTAAAAGGGCCATTTCCACAAGTAAAACGGCAGAAATGGCCTGTTATACAATTATCTGTAAGTGCGAACATCATCATGCACATACTTTTACTTGGACTGAGTGGAAGCATTCCCGGAGGCAGGGAAGGGGAAGGGTTTTGGCCTTGCGAGCATACGTTTGCCTTTTCAAACGTTCGCCTGTAAATGTCCTGTGCACAGGTGAATCAGCCACATCTAGGGATAGGAGGGGGGCTCTTCTGGCTGCTATGGTCTGCAACTCCTTTTAGTTTAGTTTATTAAATTTGATTATATTGCCTTTCATACACTATGTCAAAGTGATATAGAATCATAATATAAAATATTAAACATCAATACGAAATCATTAAAAAGCAACTTAATCCTTTTGGAGGGGTTTAGGGAGAGGACTGGGTGCTATGCCCTAATATGATTTTTACTTATTTTGGGGTGACCCAACTGTTTTTAAGCGGGAAACTTGAATATTTGGTCAAAGTTGTCCGTATAGCTTTGCCGCTCGCTGGCCTCCTGAAGATGCACCTACAATATTCATTGACTTGTCTTTTAAGACGATTATGCACAAAAGTCCCCACACTGAGAGCATTTCTTTAGAAAAAGCCTTCTCAGGCCAGCCTTGTGGTGCTGGCTCTAGCATTGCCTGAAGCAGGCGGGCAGGTTCATGCTTGAGACTTCTGCCTGATAGAGCTTGCAGGCCTGGGGCGCACCACAGAAGTGATGTGCTTGAACCCGGGGCTCAAGAGAGCATGGCTGCCACGCAGGTCACAAAGCAACACAGAGGCAGGACCAGAGAAGACGCTTCCAACTAGTCCTTAGGGCTGGGGAGGAGCTGCTTGGGAATGCCTTTATGGAGGATAGGGGAAAGGTCTGAAAGAATGAGGGACAAAAATGGCTCTCCATTGGCCAATAAATCAACATACTGGGTATACTGTTAACTCGTTGTCCAGCAGGGCAGAGAAGAGCCAGTGCAAGTGTGCCCTGGGTGAAACTTCAGTCTTGCACCCTTCCCCTTACACACCTACTTATTGGCAGCAACTCTGGCACAGCATTCCTCTCTCTCGCCCCTCTCACCTCTCACTCCCTGCCAAGTCCCGCATTTCCCTCTATTTGTTCCCTGTCCACAGTGTCCAGCATCTCTTCTTTCTATCCCCCTGTCCAGCATTTCCCCTCCCTTATCCTTCTCCCCCCCTTCTCTTCTTTTCCCCTGCAATCCCTGCTCAGTACAGCAACATCACCACAATCTCTTCCCCCCCTTTTTCTTTTTGCAGTTCCCAGCATCCTCTCTCTCCACCACCTACTTGACCAGAATCCTCTCTCTTCTCTCCACCCCACCCTCACCAGCCCTGCACACGCTCTCTCTTGATCCACCCAACTCCCTCTCTCCATAAATCCCCTACCCACCCAGCTTCCTCTCCGTTTCTTCCCCACATCTACTTAGCATCCCATCCTCTACTGTGGTGCCGTACTTTAAAAGCACCCGAAGGTTTTTGCTGCCTCCCAACATTTTTTTGCCCTAGGTGACTGCCTAGTTCACATAATGGAAGAGCCAGCCCTGATCAAGGGAATAAGCCTAGGGAAATACAGAAGCAAAACGCAGAATGCAAAAGACATTTTAAAAAAATCTAGCAAATGCTGTGGCTATATATTTACAAGAGATCAATTTTCCACTGAGTAGATAAGATAATCAGCTGATGTTTGCAGGTTATCTGCAGGAAACCTTTTGTTGAGACCAACCGGCTAGATTTGACCAGCTAGATTTATGGCTGCTATTTGTGCAGCTGGAGTTGCCCACCTAAACTTAGCTGGTTAGAGCTGCAGCCGCCCCTCTTTTCACTGGCTAAATTTTGCTGTCTTGTAAATTTAGATGTTTAAATGTAATCACAGCTACAGGAATTTGTTGCAATTAGATTTGGGCTCTAGAGAATTAAAGTTCAAGAAATTTCATAGCACAGAGACAACTTTACTTACATTCACTGATCACCTGCGCATTGATCTGGATAGAGGGTCTGATGTGCTGTTGATCTTGTTAGGTCACAGTGCCGTGTAATCAAGTCATCATCTTGCCCTAGTTTTACTTGTGGGGGTTCCCCGAAGGGTTTTTATCAACTCTCTTATTTAACATCTATTTGCAACCTTTGACCAAGATCTGTGAGAACTTGGGGATCAGGCACCACTTGTTTGTAGATTATATAGAGTTCTTTGCAGATGATGTACAGTTGTATGTCTGCCTAGGGCCAAACCTTACTAAAGTGCTTGAACACTTGAACCACTGTTTAAAGAAAAAAATTCTCTTGGTTAAGTATGAACAAATTAAAATTAAATGCACAGAAAATAGAGGTGTTATGGGTCTGCAAAAAAAACAGCTATGCATGGTCATTGTTGTCAATTGACGTAGTCCCTATTGCAATTAAGTATTCAGGTCTCAGTCTGGCATTCATTTTTGACCCTCGCCTATCATCTGACCAGCATATTATGCTATTAGAAATTGTTTTTTTCCATCTGCCATAGATGTTACTTAGTTGCCTCTTTTTTGACCAAAAACACTTCTCTATGATAGTTTGCACTAAACAGAGTACTGTAACAGCTTATACCTGGAATTACTAAAAAAGCTTCTTATGAGACTGCAAATGATTGAATATTCAGTGGTGCACTTATGGAGTGGATGCAAGCAAGGAAGCAAGCAAGGAATTTTTCCCATCTGGCAAGAACTGTACTGGATGCCAATCTGGACCCCGGTCAGATTTAAAATTCTAACCATACCTTTTAAGCACTGCCTAAGGAAGAAGCTAGTGTGCTACAAGCCAAATTGGTTCCTGAGTTCAGAAAAAAATGGATTGCTGGCTATCCCTTCATTAAAAGAGCATTAGGCCAGTTCAGTTGCAAGAGCAGACACTTTTATGCAAAGCCCCTTATGTTTGGAATGAGTTCTCATGAACCCCTTGTTTGTCAAAATAATGGAATTTAGATGCAACCTGAAAACATGGATGTTCCCCATGCCATTTACCAGTGTGGGTTAACCATTATTGAGTTCCAGGAATCAGAAAAGTCTTATTGCCTAGATTTCTGATCCCAGTATTATAGCAGTATGGGCGCTCATGTTAGTGAATCAATTTTACTGAATTAACATAGGGCTTTGTTACCAGATATATGTATCCTGTGTTGTCTTTGTTGGACCCTGAATTTTTAACTCTGTTATTATTGTTTGTATTTTTTGTTTTAATTGTTTGAGAATTCTTTAAAAAAACAGATTATAAATTCAAATAAATAAATACAATAAAAATATATAATTAAGAAAAATAATTACTATTAATATCAAAACAAGAGTGAGCTCTCAATATGGATTGACTTTCCAATTGAGTCTATCAACAAATAATTCACTGGCAAGAATATGCCAAAATATACACATACTTTGGAAAATTAATGCTTTGCCCATCCCTGTTCCAGTTCAAAGAGGCCACTGGAATTTGCCAGCATCTGTGGACATGATGTTTTTGGGGTCCCAGGAGGAGAGAGGGCAGATATATGCTGCGAGCTAGATATTACAGTTTGAGAAGGAACCTAACGGATTTAGACATAGGAGAATCTTTACTTCTAATCCATGGTCAGCAGGAGATCTAGTTTTACCCAATGTAACCACAGGGAAGATAAAGGGATTCAAACAGAAAAAATTATATAGCTGTATATACACTGTATATTAATGAGCATATACCATATCAGGAAGTAAAAATATATGCTAACATGGCCTGTTTTTTAAACTACCTACAATCCTCCAAACATCAACTAGTCTTTTCATTCCTCTATTCATCTTATTCTTAGGTCTTCTTTCTGTTCTAGTCATGCATTCATTATTCCTTATACTTTTATGTTTTCTTAGAACTAAAAAAACACACACTGTATATTATGATCACATCTCATGCTAATAATATTCTACCCCTTGTAGACCCTCTTCGGGACTCTAAACAATATTTATAATTTAGCATTATCAGGATAAAACTAATACCAATTTCAGATCATGATGAAAGCAGAGGTGTCAAGATCAATAGCTACGGAAGAACCAAGTAGGAAGAGATTAAGCATGTCAACTATTTCTTCTCCAGATATGAGTTAAATAATAATAAGGAATGGATATTAATGATTTTATTTATTCTAACTACTGAAGGAATTCAGTGCAAAAAAAAATAAAAATAAGGAATTAGGGCACTTGTGCAATACAGAAGAGCTTTTTGATCCAGCCTCCATGTTCTAGCAGAGTATTGCTGTTGCACTACAATTCAAAGAGAAAATGTTTTGGAGGAAATTAACGGACCACCAGAATTATTGTAAACCTAATCCATGTATGAAAAATATTAGTAAAGCTATCTCATCACATAGCAAAAACCTAATACTGGAAGTAGTACAAAGTAAATTTTAAAAAAATACAGCTGAGATGAGGCAACACTTAAACATCTTGGTCAATGTCATAATTTATCTTCTTTATTGAAAGATAAAAAAAGAATATAATGTGCCTGGGACCCCTAGAGGAGAGCGTACTGACTCCACTGTCTTTCTCTTGTACTCTACAGCTTATCCTATAATCTTCTCTATAGATATAACTAAAGGTAAGAATACGTTAACAGTCAAAAGTTGAAATAATTAAATTTACTTAATGGGAGACAAATCTTTTTTTTGAAATGTGAATGGTAAAACATTCTGTAAGTTTTATACTGAATAAACAAATTATCAAGCAGACGAAACAAAACTATAAAATACAAAGTTTATTTTTTAAAAAATTTAAATCAGGGACACCATTTTTCAGTAATTTATGGATATCCATCTCAATAGAGCAATAATAGAAAAATTAACACTGATGGTATGTAGTATGTACTCACTTAGGGATCCGAAGGCTAAATACCAATTTTTTTTTTGGGGGGGGGGGGGAGGAGGAAGGAAGAATGAGCAGACACCAAACAGATGAGAAGCCTGTCAGTCATCTCTGATGACCTCAAGATAGCCAGTCACTGTGACAAAGCTGTTCAGAAAGCTAATTGTATACTTGGGTGCACAGAGGTATTACTAGTAAAATGAGGGAACTAATGCATTATTACCACTGTACAGGTCTCCAGTGAGATTCCAACTTAAGTACCATGTTCAGTTCTACAGACCACATCTATAATAGGTCATTGACAAGGTAGAGGTAATTCAAATGAGAGACACCAAAATGGTTATGGCATATTCTATAAACCATATGTAGAGAGACTGAAGGAGCTAAAAAAGTATTCTCTAGAAGAAAGAAGGGGAAGGTATGATACATACATTCAAATATCTAATAGGCTTCATTAAAATACCTGAATGTAGCATTTTCCATACAATGAAAAACTCAAGGACAAGAAATCATCATATGAAGCTAAGGGAGGGAAGCTTAAAAAGATTGAGAGAAAATAGATTTTCATCAGGAGGGTAACAGACACCTAGAACCAACTTCCATTGGATATGAATAGTGGCAGAATTCAACCACGTATGGGAAAGACACAAAGGCCCCTGAGCAGTAGAAGGAGGGAGAAGAGCATAGACTAAGACTTGAGATAACACAGAGGTCAGGAACAAATTGATGGACTGAGTGAACCAAGTGGTCCTTATCTGCCAGCTTCTTCTATGTTTCTATATTACAAAGTGCTTCCTAACAGCAAAACAAGATCAGTCACCAAAAATCACAACCTTTTGGAGTCTACCATAGGTTCTTCTCTCAACCTAGCTTGATGTTACCCAGGTAGAGCATCCATCAAGCTAGGTTGAGAGAACATTGTACAAATCTCATCATTGTGTAAGTTTCCTCACTCTGAAGGACATCAAATCTTCACAAGAGTGTACTGCTCTGTTCTTAAGTCTCACTCTGCATGTCAAAGTGGCCCCTAACCCCTACACTACTACCTAAACCTCATCTCGAGTTACTAGGTGCGCCTACTATAGTAGCATAAATAGATGCTTACTATGGTGCCACCTCCAGAGGCTCCCTCTCTCTCTCTCTCTCTCTCCTAAAAATGCCTTAACACATGTAAAAATGTGAGTTGGAAAATAACCCCCTTAGTTCACAAGGTAAAGAGTTCCATAACTTGGGTCCAGCAATTGATATAGCTCTTTCCCTTACCTTGCTTAAATGTGCAGTTCATACCAAAGGAATATTTAAAAGATTTTTATTCACAGATCTTAAATTTTGTTGTGGGGTGTAAAGGTGCAGAGAGGCGTTCAACAATTCAGTTTTTTTCATTATTGATGGATTTATGTAATAGTCACAGTACTTTAAAATAAATTCTAAATATGACAGGTAACCAATGTAGAGCCATCAGTGTTGGGGTGATGTGATCAAATTTTCTGCTGCCCGGCAGGGCCATGGCTGTAGCATTTTGTAATAACTAATTGTTTTATTGAGCTTGCAGGCAAACCAAATAAGAGAGCATTACAGTAATCTAGATTGGAAAATATCATTGTTTGAAGTACTAAGCAAAAATCTTCATAATTAAGTTGAGGTTTTAGATGATTTAAGATATGTTCTTTATTGTAGCCATCTCTAATTTTGTGACTGATGTGCTTCTTCATATTGAGATCACCATCAATTATTATGCCCAGATCACGTGCCCGATTAGACAATTCTATTTGCATAGAATCTTTTTTAGGTAAATAGGCACTTTTGATGATAATTTTCTGTTTAATAGTATAATATCGGGGGGTTTTTGGGGGGGTTTTTGATGGTTTAAAACCAGTTTCATGTGAATCAATTGCTGGATTGCTGATATATAAACCTTTACCAGCTTCAAGGTATTTTCTATAGAATTTTTAATTGGACCTAAGAATTTCATGTCATCTGCGTATATATAGTGGATAATGCCTAATCCTGATAGTAGACAGGAGAATCCCTTCTGTGGAATCTACCAAGTCTTCTCTTGGTAAATCCATGTTGACTGTGTTACATTAAACCATGTTTCTCTATATGCTCTGTGATTTTGATCTTTAGAATAGTTTCCACTATTTTTCCTGGCACTGAAGTCAGGCTCACTGGTCTATAGTTTCCCAGAATGCCACTGGAGCCCTTTTTAAATATTGGGGTTTCAGTGGCCACTCTCCTGTCTTCAGGTACAATGGATGATTTTAATTATAGGTTACAAATTTTAACTAATAGATTTGTAATTTCATTTTTTAGTTCCTTCAGAACCCTGGGATGCATACCATCTGGTCCAGGTGATTTGCTACTCTTTAGTTTGTCAATCAGGCCTACTATATCTTCCAGGTTCACAGTGATTTGGTTCAGTTCATCTGACTCATCACCCTTTAAAACCATCTCTGGAACCAGTATCTCCCCAACATCCTCATTAGTAAACAAAGAAGTAAAGAATTAATTTAGTCTTTCTGCAATGGCCTTATCTTCCCTAAGATCCCCCTTAACCCCTCAATCATCTAACAGTCAAACAGACTCCCTTACAGGTTTCTTGCCTTGGATATATTTTTTAAAGTTTTTATTATGAGTTTTGCCTCTACGGCCAACTTCATTTCAAATTCTCTTAGCCTGTCTTATCAATGTTTTACACTTGACAATGCTTGTGCTTTTTCCTATTTTCTTCAGATGGATCCTTCTTCCAAATTTTGAAGGATTTATTTTTTTATAAAATAGCCTCTTTCACCTCACCTTTTAACCATTCCAGTAATCATTTTGCCTTCCTTCCACCTTTCTTAATGCGTGGAATACATCTGGCCTGCACTTCTAAGATGGTATTTTTAAACAATGTCCATGCTTGTTGAACACTTTTAACCTCTGCAGCTGCACCTTTCAGTTTTTTCTAAATATTTTTCTCATTTTATTAAAGCTTCCCTTTTGAAAATTTAGTGTTAGAGCTATAGATTTACTTATTGTCCCCCTTCCAGTCATTAGTTCAAATTTGATCATGTTATGATCACTATTGTCAAGTGGCCCCACTACCGTTACCTCTCACCAAATCCTATATTCCACTAAGAATTAAATCTAAAATAGTGTGCTCTCTCATTGGTTCCTGAACCAATTACTTCATGAAGCAGTCATTTATTCCATCCAGGTACTTTATGTCTCTAGCATGTCCTGATGTAACAATTATTGGGGTAATTGAAATCCCCCATTATTACTGTACTGCCAAATCAGTTAGCTTCCCTGATTTCTCTTAGCATTTCATCATCTATCTGTCCATTTTGTCCAGGTAGATGGTAGTATACTTCTATCACTATACACTTACCCAACACACATGGGATTTCTACCCATATAGATTCTACTCAGCATTTAGTCTCTTGTATGATCTCTATCCTGTTGGCCTCTATACCCTCCCAAACATAAAGTACCACACCCTCTCCAAGTTGATCCTCCCTATCACTGTAATATAATTTGTACCCTGATAAGGCACTGTCCCATTGGGTAACCTCCTTCCACCAGGTCTCTGAAATGCCAATTACATTTACTGCTATACACTCTAACTGTCCCATCTTACTTCTTAGACTTGGCATACAGACATTTCAAAGTGTGTTTTTTGTTTGTATTAACAACCTGCTTTTCAGTTGTTAGGGATAATTTGGAAATCTTTAGCTCAGGTGATTTTCTTTTACATATAGGCATATGGACTACGTTTACTTTTATTGGAACCTCTCTGTTGGGATTCCCTAACTCTCCTGTTTCATTAGTATCCTTCAAAGATACATTCCTCTGAACCATGCACTGCTGAATGACTGTTTGCTTTCCCCCTTGTTCTAGTTTAAAAGTTTCTCTATCTCCTTTTTAAAAGTTAGTGCCAGCAGCCTGATTCCACTCTGGTTAAGGTGGAGCCCATCCTTTTGGAAAAGTCTCCCCCCTTCCCCAAAAGGTTCCCCAGTTCCTTACACAACTGAATCCCTCTTCCCTGCACCATCATCTCATCCAAGCATTGATACTCCGGAGCTTTGCCTGCCTCTGGGGACCTGCACATGGAAGAGGGGATAATGTCTCTAATGTCCAGGTGGGTAACCACCTTAGCACCAGTGATTATCAAAAGGTATGGTTTTGACATCGCATATAGGATACGGAGAAGTCACATGAAGACCCGGACTTTGTCGAAATGTGGACATACCTGGAGATAGAACTAGAAGACTGGGAAAAAATGGGACAGGTGGAATAATAGTGGACCAAACTAAAAGAAGCAATTACAAAAGCAACAAATCTATATGTTAAAAAGTAAACAAAAGTAAGAGAAATAAGAAACTGACCTGGTTCTCAAAGGAGGTAGCTGAAAAAATAAAAGCAAAAAGAACAGGGGCAGATTTTCAAAGGGTTACGCGCATAACGTATGCGCGTAACCCCGAAAACCTGCTCCTGCGTGTGCCGAGCCTATTTTGCATAGGCTCGGCAGCGCAGGGTTGTGGGCGGGGTGCCGGGCCGGGGGTGGGCCTGAGGCCTCCAGCACAGTGGCTGTGCCGGTGGATGGCGCACTGGCAGCTGGCTGGCGCGCGCAAGTTATGCCTGCCAGAGGCACCTGCAAGAGGCAGGCGTAACTATTGAAAACAAGGTAGGGGGGATTTAGATAGGGCTGGGGGGTGGGTTAGATACGGGAAGGGAGGGGGCGGAAGAAAATTTCCCTCCGAGGCCGCTCCGATTTTGGAGCAGCCTCGGACGGAATGGGGAAAGCTATTGGGGCTCCCCTAGGGCTCGGTGTGCGTAAGGAGGATAGCAAATGTAACCCAATATTTAAAAAGGGCTCCAGGGGCGATCCGGGAAACTACAGACCGGTTAGCCTGACTTCAGTGCCAGGGAAAATAGTGGAAAGTGTTCTAAACATCAAAATCACAGAACATATAGAAAGACATGGTTTAATGGAACAAAGTCAGCATGGCTTTACCCAAGGCAAATCTTGCCTCACAAATCTGCTTCACTTTTTTGAAGGAGTTAATAAACATGTGGATAAAGGTGAACCGGTAGATATAGTATACTTGGATTTTCAGAAGGCGTTTGACAAAGTTCCTCATGAGAGGCTTCTAGGAAAAGTAAAACGTCATGGGATAGGTGGCGATGTCCTTTCATGGATTGCAAACTGGCTAAAAGACAGGAAACAGAGAGTAGGATTAAATGGACAATTTTCTCAGTGGAAGGGAGTGGACAGTGGAGTGCCTCAGGGATCTGTATTGGGATCCTTACTTTTCAATATATTTATAAATGATCTGGAAAGAATTACGACGAGTGAGATAATCAAATTTGCAGATGACACAAAATTGTTCAGAGTAGTTAAATCACAAGCAGATTGTGATAAATTGCAGGAAGACCTTGTGAGACTGGAAAATTGGGCATCCAAATGGCAGTTGAAATTTAATGTGGATAAGTGCAAGGTGATGCATATAGGGAAAAATAACCCATGCTATAATTACACAATGTTGGGTTCCATATTAGGTGCCACAACCCAAGAAAGAGATCTAGGTGTCATAATGGATAACACATTGAAATAGTCGGCTCAGTGTGCTGCGGCAGTCATAAAAGCAAACAGAATGTTGGGAATTATTAGAAAGGGAATGGTGAATAAAACAGAAAATGTCATAATGCCTCTGTATCGCTCCATGGTGAGACCGCACCTTGAATACTGTGTACAATTCTGGTCGCCGCATCTCAAAAAAAGATATAATTGCGATGGAGAAGGTACAGAGAAGGGCTACCAAAATGATAAGGGGAATGGAACAACTCCCCTATGAGGAAAGACTAAAGAGGTTAGGACTTTTCAGCTTGGAGAAGAGACGACTGAGGGGGGATATGATAGAGGTGTTTAAAATCATGAGAGGTCTAGAACGGGTAGATGTGAATCGGTTATTTACTCTTTCGGATAGTAGAAAGACTAGGGGGCACTTCCATGAAGATTAGCATGGGGCACATTTAAAACTAATCGGAGAAAGTTCTTCTTCACTCAACGCACAATTAAACTCTGGAATTTGTTGCCAGAGGATGTGGTTAGTGCAGTTAGTATAGCTGTGTTTAAAAAAGGATTGGATAAGTTCTTGGAGGAGAAGTCCATTACCTGCTATTAAGTTCACCGAGAGAATAGCCACTGCCATTAGCAATGGTAACATGGAATAGACTTAGTTTTTGGGTACTTGCCAGGTTCTTGTGGCCTGGATTGGCCACTGTTGGAAGCAGGATGCTGGGCTTGATGGACCCTTGGTCTGACCCAGTATGGCATTTTCTTATGTTCTTATTTAAGTGTGCACCCCCTTGCGCGCACCGACTCCGAATTTTATAACATGTGCGCGGCAGCGCGCACATGTTATAAAATGGGATGTACATTTGTGCGCGCCGGGTAGCGTGCACAAATGTACCCCGCGCACGCAGGTTAGAAAATCTGCCCCACAGTGCTTAAGAAATATAAAGGATCCTAAAAAGAGGAACACAAGGAAGAATATCTGTTGAAACTAAAGGAGACAAAGAAAGTAATCAAGAAAGCAAAAAGTCAGGCGAAGAAAGGATTGTTAAAGAAGTAAAGCAAGGTGACAAAACATTTTTCAGATACATCAGAGAAAGGCAAAGGTCCAAAGTGGTATAGTGAAATTGAAAGGTAACAAGGATCAATGTGTGCAGAGAGATGAAGAAATAGTGGAAATATTAAACAAATACTTCAGTTCGATGTTCACTGAAGACGACCCTGGAGAAGGACCATCACTAGTTAACAAGACTGTGGATAGGGGTGGAGTAGACAAAACTCCATTTACAGAAGAGAATATATGGGAAGAGCTAGGAAAACTGAAAGTGGACTAAGTCATGGGGCCTGATGAGATTCATCCCAGGATACTGAGGGAACTCAGAGATGTGCTGGTGGTTCCGCTGCATAATCTGTTCAATAGATCCCTGGAAATGGGAGTGGTGCCAAGTGACTGGAGAAGAGCGGTAGTGGTCCTGCTTCACAAGAATAGGAGAAGAAAGGAGGCTGGAAACTACAGGCCGGTTAGCCTCACCTCGGTGGTGGGAAAATTAATGGAGACTCTGCTGAAGGAAAAGATAGTGAACTATCTACAGTCAGGAAGATTGCTGGACCTGAGGCAGCATGGATTGATTTTTTTGATTCCGTGACTAAAGAATTAAATCGACAAAGAGCACTCAATGTGATCTACTTGGATTTCAGCAAAGCTTTTGATATGGTCCCATATAGGAGGCTTGTGAATAATATGAGAAGCTTGGGAGGGAGTGCCAAGGTGTTGGTGAGGATTACAAACTGGTTGAAGGATGGAAGACAGCGTGTGATGTAAATGGAACCACTCTGAAGAGAGAATGGTGTTAAGCGGATTGCAACAAGGATTGGTGTTGGGACTGGTCCTGTTCAATATCTTTGTGAGCGACATTGCGGAAGGGGTAGAAGGATAAATTTGTCTATTTGTAGATGATACTAAGATCTGCAACAGAGTGGACACATCGGAAGGAGTAAAGAGAATGAGATGTGATTTAAGGAAGCTTGAACAGTGGTCGAAGATATGGCAGCTGGGATTCAATGCCAAGAATGCAGATTCATGCATCTGGGGTGTGGTAATCCAAAAGATCTGTATGTGATGGGGGGTGAAGAGCTGTTGAGCACAGAGCAGGAGAGGGATCTTGGAGTGATAGTGTCTAGCGATCTGAAGGCAGCGAAGCTCATCTGGATCAGACAGACATCTGAGTTTGCCATCCAGGCAGATAAACTTTCTTTCCAATCAGTCCTCAAGACAAAGATTCTTTAAGTTTGAAATTATTTATTGTACAGGTAGATTTCTACTTACAATTGTTGCATCTCAAACATTAACCCCAAGGCAAAGATCTTTGGTAACTGGAGACAGAGTAGCAGGAGGGAGAAGGAAGGTCTCTTGAGTTGCAGGAATTAGTTTATGGTGGAGTTGGGAGCTTGAGGGATATGAGGCTGATTTAGTCTTCAGAAGAAGGCAGTAAAAAAGAAAGAGAAAACTCGATCGTTTCAGGAGCTTTACAGAGCGCTGCTAGCTCTGGAGCCTGCATGGGCAAGACTGTACTTTCGTCCCGAGCTGCTAAGGGAAATTCCTGCATGAGCTGAGGGCAGGGAGGCAAGGACCAATGGCAGCGAGCCTAAGAACCATGTGACACAGGGGGAGCATGAAGTACAGTCCCTTGAACCTATAAGGCACCTAGGAAGACTCAAGTTAGATTGAGGGGCATTCAAGCTCTTCCAATAGTGAGAGAAAGCGGAGGGGGAGGGAGCTTTTCTTAAGGGCAAAGGCTCCTCTTAAAGGCAATGCTCACAGACATTTATCATGGGTTACAAAACGTGTTTCCGTATCAAGAACCCTCAGAAGGAAGGAACTGCATGAAACACAGTTAAACTACAGTATATACAGACACAAACATGTACCCACTGCTGGGGACTGTGGGGGAGGAGTTTGGCTTTCCAGGCAGCTGGAAAACCACGTCATGGAAGAAAAACTCCATTGCCACGTCTGACTGTTTTCTCCTTAGGCCTATAAAGAAAATGTTTGCTCCGACCGCAGCATATGAACAGCCCCCAGCTAACAGGAAGTCAGCAGGAAACATCTAGTGCAAGCTTTTCTGCAGCCCCAGAATAGCTCATGACCTACTTGCTTTTCACACCTAGATAGTTTAATACAAATGCCCATGACCAGCTAATGACCTCCCCCCTCCCTGCCTGAAGACTGACCGCTTGCACCTACTGCCCACTTGCACCCACGTAGTAAAAGGTCAGCATAAACACTTGTGGTGGAAAACATTGTAGCAGGAAAATATGTGACGTATGTATCATATCAAATACTATGAGATCATTTACAATAAAAGAGCAGCCTTCCCAAAAGCCTGGGAGAGCACGCTTCACCCTGAAGACCGTCTGAGGTGTTTTCATTGCGACAGGGGACAGAACAGAAGCAATGTGATAAAGCAATAGCTAAAGCCAGAAGAAATTTGGGCTGCATAGAGAGAGGAATAACCAGTAAGAAAAAGGAAGTGATAAATCCCCTTGTACAGGTCCTTAGAGGCCTCACCTGGAGTATTGTGTTCAGTTCTGGAGACCGTATCTCAAAAGAGACAGAGACAGGATGGAGGCGGTCCAGAGAAGGTCACAAAAATGGTGGTGGTGGGGGGGAGGGGTCTCCATCAAATGACTTATGAGGAGACATTGAAGAACTTAAATGTGTTTACCCTGGATGAGAGGAGGTGCAGAGGGGATATGATACAGAATTTCAGATACCTGAAATGTTTTAATGATGCACAATTGACAAACCTTTTCCGCTGGAAAGAAATCAGTAGAACTAGGGGTCATGTAATGAAACTCCAGGGATGACAACTGAAAAACCAATGTCAAGAAATATTTCTTCACAGAGAAGGTGGTGGATGCCTGGAATGCCCTTCTGGAGGAGATGGTGAAGACTAAAACAATGAAAGATTTCAAAGGGGCATGGGATAAACACTGTGGATCCCTACAGGTTAGAGGATGGAAATGAAGAAAAGAGTGCATGGGGGTAACTTGCTGATGTGGCGATTACTACCCTTAACCAATGTCTGATACTTGTGATGCAACTCCAACATTGCTCTCTGCTTCAATGGCAAGAGTTGAAATTGGACTCAAACAGCAACCAACAAGGGCCCCTGACTTTGACAGTTTGGGAAACTAAGTATGGGGGTGACTTGTATGGCACAGCAGATGCTACCATAAGCTTGCTGGGCAGACTGAATGGACCATTTGGTCCTTTTCTGTCGTCATTTTCTATGTTTCTATGTCTATATAATTTGCATAATGGAGCATATAAATGTTGAAAAGAGTCGCAGATAAGGATGAGTTCATGTCAATTTTTTCTGAATAGGAATTACCAATCTTCACCTGAAAGGAATTTTCTTTTAGATATGAGGTAAACCCATGAAGGGTTTTACCACTGAGACCAATTTCAGATAATCCATGAATCAAAATGACATGATCCACGATGTCAAATGCAGCAGACAGATCAAGTAAGATTAGTAAATATGATTGCACTGCATCGAAACCCCTTAAAACAGTGTCCATTAATGCTAATAAGGATTCAGTGTTAAAATGGGAAAAGTATTGTTCACATCAAATGCTTGACCAATTGCGCTTGTACTACTTTCTTGATTATTTTTGCAAATAACGGTAAGCTTGAAATTGGTCTAAAATTTAAAACATTAGTGTCGGTGTTTTTATTTTTTTAAGGTCGGCCTAATTGTTGCACAATTTAAAAGTGATGGCATCTTTCCCTCAGAAAGTGATAAGTTTACTATGTTGGAGACAGAAGTAGAGATTATGGGCCGGATTTTATAAATGTGCGCAAGCGCGTACTTTTGTTCGCGCACCAGGCGCGAACAAGAGTACGCGGGATTTTTAATAGATACGCGTGTAGCCGCACGTATCCATTAAAATCCGGGGTCGGCGCGCACAAGGCTGCCCAAAATCGGCAGCCTGTGTGTGCCGAGCCGCGCAGCCTGCCTCCATTCCCTCCGAAATCGGAGCGGCCTCGGAGGGAACTTTCCTTCCACCCCTCCGCACCTTCCCTTCCCTTACCTAACCCACCCCCCGGCCCTATCTAACCTCCCCCTAACTTTGCGCGCGCCGGCCAGCTGCCCCGCTCCGTGTTCCGGTCCCGGGGGCTGGTCCGGAGGCTGCAGCCATGCCCCCGGAACGCCCCCGGGCCGAAACCATGCCTGCGTTGCCACCCCCGAAACGCAGCGTCACGTGCGACACCCCCCCAAAACGCCGTGTCACTCCGGGCACGCCCCCCGACATGCCCCTTCATGCAAGCCCCGGGACTTACGCACCGCCGAGCCTATGCAAAATAGGCTCGGCGCGCGCAGGGGGGGTTTGGGGTAGGTTTTCGGGGGGTACGTGCGTATCCTACGCGCATACCCCTTTGAAAATCTACCCGTATATTCGTAATTGTCTTTAATACTTTTATAGGGATTGCATCTAATGAATGGTTTGCCGGATTCATATTTTTTAAAATTGATTTGATTTCCAAAGAGGATGTAGTCCCTTTAAAATTATCTCACCAATTGTCACCCCTCCCCCCCCCCAACGATACACCTGCCATTGGTGCACACTAAACTCCCCTGAAAATGTACACATATATGGCCAAATTTTACAAAGTATACACATAAATCGAAACTCCTCCCCAAATCCGTCCCCAGGAATATCTCCACTAATTCTGGGTAAATATATGCACTAACTTAGCATACTGTGTGAATGTAAGTTGACTTGCATATCGGGCAAGCCACTTCGGGACATTAAATCCCATTTTACCCCAGAGGTCACTTTGAAAATGACCCTCTAAAAGCCTAAAGCTAACATTTCCAGACTTCCTTTGCCAGTCCAGGTCCATTTTAAGCATGGGGTGAGTGTATAATGGATTTTTCATTGTTCCTGTATTTTGTTTTGGTTAAAACCGATATTATCAGGAATATCTCCACTAGGTATCGGTAAACGTATGCACTACCTTAGCATACTTTATGAATGTAAGTTGGCCTGCATATCGGGCAAGCATTATCCAGGAGGAAATGTGTAGCATCAACAGTGCTAGGGATACTGTACTGAGATCATAATTCTGAAGTTGTTCACTATCAGTAATATTCAGTGGTGTACTAGTTATGTACCAGAAAATTCTACCAAATCTCTAAATGTCACATCAGGGACTGCTTGAGCAGCTAGGCACGGATTATTAAGTTTACTATTATTTTCAAAAAACAAAAATTCCTAACATGTCTATGTACAGCAGGACGAGCTGAGTACCTGTTGACATTAAGCTATGGTCTGTTGACCAATAATGCATATAAATTGCTATCACAGAGGATTGTGGGAGCTTCTTATAAAAATTAGTTCCTGAAGACATGAGTAGTCACCAAATTATAATACAATATAGTATTCTAAGAGCACTTAGATTTTACCTCACATCTTTCTAATTGTATTTGAACTGTTGTTAAATGGTTCTCCTTCCTATTTAAACAATGAGGCAGGATATTAGAGGACATGGGGCATAAAGCTAAAGGCTGAGTGCCTTCCACTAATCTGAAATGTAATGATAATTTAAAATACACAAAGTATGCAGCATTTGAAAATAGCTACTGTAAAAATGAAAAGAAAAAACATTTTACTGTATCCATGCACATCATGGGCAAACATGACATGATCACAACTGGACTTTTTATCACTAGCGAGGCCAATATGCAGTAGGCCGTTTAGTGGACATGTTATCTGGCTAAAGTTAGCCAGATAACTTGCTCTATATATTCAGCAGGATAAACATCTCAGTGAATATACTGGCTTAAAGGTATTTGGCTACATGTGGCCGGATAACTTTCTACTTAACCGGATATCTTCAAAGATATCCGTTGTCACTATCAGGCAAAAAAAAAAAAATCAAAGGGCCTGATGTGAGACTTCCCCCCGACCCACTCCTTATAAATACATGGCCCTGCTGGGTCCAGCACCTCTCAACCTCAAAATAAGAACAATCCCTCCCTCCCTCCCCAAACACAACCTTTATCCAGTATCAATAAAAATATAGGAATCAGAACCCACCCGGACTTCCTCCCCACCCCATCATATGGTCAACAGGCTCACCCTTCCCCCATCCCAGGTGCCCCACCCCCACCCCCACCCCCTGGATGCTCAATATCCATCCTTGCCAGGAGCGAGGGTCTTACTCACCCACTTCCAATGCTGCTCCTGATAGGCAGTGCTGGAAGCATAAACTGCTCAGTGCGGGCAAAGGTTGCAGCGGGGGGGAGGGGGGGGCAGAGAAAGGGATTGTTCCTATTTTGGGAATGAGGGGCTCTGGGCCATGCATGATTAAGGGGTGGGGAAGGCTCAGACTCTGTCTGCAGGCCCTTGGATTTTTTTGGGGGGGTGACAGTGAAGATATTTGGTTAAGTAGAAAGTTATCCAGCCACACAAGGCCGGATAACGTTAGACCTGCTCGGAAGCAAGTCTAAAGTTATCCAGCTATATACCCGATATTTGGCTAGGTTAGCCAGATAGCCCCTCCCCAGGACGCCCCTGAAAAGTCCCTTTTTTATATGGCTAAATTATAGCCGGATAAGAGACTGAATATGCCGTATTAGACATTTAGATGGATAAGTTGTGAGTTATCCATCTAAACAGCATTTGAATATTGACCTCGGCATTTTTAACCTGTTCCACAAAATTATTTAATTATGAGCTATATAAAAAAAAAAAAATGCAAACTGCACAAGAAACAAGATCTTAAGGTTTTGGATTTCGTCTGCTTAAGTCATCCAGAGAAATAAGCTGATTTGTTTGTGTTATAAAGCCAGTAACCCAGTTCAAGTATAAAAATTTGATACTCTACTGTTTTCAGAATGTATAAACCAAATATATTTATGAAACTAGATCCTTGTGTACAATACAGATAAGCAGACTTTCACTATGATGAGCTGGAGAGTTCAGAACTGCACTGACTGCTAAGATTCAGAACATCCTTACTGACTTAGGTTGGAGAAGAACCATCAGCTGACCCAGTTTCTTATAACAGACTTTTTATCCATTCCTGTTGTGATGAGATGAATAACTCATACAGTAAGGAACAGTCTAGCCTGCAGAGAAGATTGTTTGGCTATGGCATAGAGTTTATGACAACTTAATTTTAAACACTTGCTGCATATGTCCTGGTGCCTCAGGAGCATGGAAATGTGCTATGGTCTGTAAGAAAAGGGTATTAAATGAAAACCAAAGAAGCTGCTTACTGAAGTGCTTGGCCAGGCTATTGCATTGGGTGATCCTGCAGGTGGGCATCCATAGTCAGCATTTCATGAGACCTATTCAGAAAGTTAAACATCTTCCTTTTTTAACTTCCAAAGTCAGAGAGAACTCAGATCTTAATACTAAACCATTACTGAATGAAAAACAGTTTGACATTCACTGTGAATGGTATAGTATTAAAGATAACTGCATAGTGAACAGAACTGATACAGTTATGATTAGGTACACTAAGGGATAGATTTTCAAAAAATACACACGTGCGTCCATGTGCATGCGCTACCTGGCCCGCGCACATGGATGCGTGATTTTATAACATGTGTGCGCAAGGTGAAAAGAGCAATGCTTCTAAGAGCCTGCAGAGGATTCAGGAGAGCTGCAAGTTTGTCTACAGCCAGTTCCAAACTGAACTTTCAGCAGGTAGTAGGGACTCTCAGAGATTCCAAGGGACAAAAGCGACAATAGGAAGAAGCAGGAGAACATAGGCAGAGGAGGAGCAAACAGGAACATTTCCAATTAGAAGCTCAGCAACATTTAAACAATAACCAATAAGGAGGGTTAGCTCTACCACAAGAAGAGAACCTAAGCTAAGCAATGACATAAATTGATGCAGGCAGCAGTGTAATATAGAAACATATATAGATATAAATATGCTGCAGAGGCAGAACACAGCAAATGATATCATGGGCTGAAAGATTATATTAAGCCAGGGCTTCCCAATAGAGATGAGCTTAGTTTTTCCATGTCGGGTCGGATTTTGGTTTGGGCGCTTCGTTGGAAAATTTAGTTTTCCCGTGGAGCGTTTTTCGGCGGCACGGATCAGGAAAAATGAGTCAGAAAAAAACCACCCCAACCCTTCAATTTTACTTTATTACAACCCCACCATCCCGATCCCTCCCCAACACTTACTAAAAGCCCTGGTGGTCCAGCGGGGTCCCACGAGCGATGTCTCCCTCTCGGGCCATTGGGCCTACCACAAATCAAAATGGTGCTGATGCCCTTACGATGTCACAGGGGCTACCGGTGCCACTGGTCGGCCCCTGTCACATAGTCAGCCGTCCATTGCTCCTACCATGTGACAGGGGACGACCAATGGCACCGGTAGCCCCTGTGACATTGTAAGGGCAAAGGGCACCGGCGCCATTTTGATTTGTGGTAGGCCCAACGGCCCGAGAGGGAGACATCGCTTGCGGGACCCCGCTGAACCACCAGGGCTTTTAGTAAGTCTTGGGGAGGGATCGTGATGGTGGTGGGGGGGGGGGGAGTTGTAATAAAGTAAAACTGAAGGGTTGGGGTGTTTTGTTTTGTTTTTTTTAATAAATGTGCCCCTTCCCCCCCCCCCCCCCCGCACTAACCCGAAAAACACATTTTTCCCCGAAGTTCGGGGAAAATCCATATCGGGGTTCGGGTCCCCCGAACCAGAACGAATTAGGCAATTTTGTTGAAATTTCGTTGAAATTGCCTAATTCGTGATAAAAGAATGCACATCTCTACTTTCCAAACTTTCAGCCAATGTGACCCTATTTTAGCACTTGAAAATTCATATGACTCCAGAGGACAACCAAAACAAAATAGCAAAGGTGTGTTCCTCCTCCAAGAATCACTCCATCCGTATCGTCACTGTAATCCAGTTGATCCCCTTTTTCTACTTCCACCCTCTCAAGAGGGCCTCCTCCTTTCCAGCATGCCCCCCTCAACCTCTGCCCTTCCAGCTGATTTCCTCATATCCCCCAGCATCTCTCATCTCCCCAGCCCCCTCCCCTCTGCCCTCCTTGTATTGCCCCCTCTCCTTTGCACTTCTTGCATTGTCCAGCTGATTTTCTCATCCCAAAGCCCTTCTTATGAACCCCAACTGATCACCTGTTTTCCCCTCCTTCTCACCCCATCCCCAATTCCCTCCTCACTCTCATCCCTATTGTAATCTCTTCCCCTCCAACTGTTCTCTCATATCCCCTCCAACTGATTCCCTAGCCCTCAGTTCCTCTCTTACATCCTCTAGTCAATCTTCTTTCACTGCCCTTCTCTCACTTGCTACAGCCAATCTCTTTCCAGCTGACCCAACCCTCAAATCCTTCTTGTATCTCACCTCTCCCTTCAAACAGCTCCTTCTCTAAACATTTCTCTG
Organism: Rhinatrema bivittatum; assembly: GCF_901001135.1. Taxonomy (NCBI): domain Eukaryota; kingdom Metazoa; phylum Chordata; class Amphibia; order Gymnophiona; family Rhinatrematidae; genus Rhinatrema; species Rhinatrema bivittatum. Next base: position 146,289,711 of record NC_042620.1, read on the forward strand.
GCCAAGGTCAGTGACAACAACATTTTCCTTCGGGCCCTGGAGGGAAGAGAAGGCAGTGATGACAGGGGCAACAATTTTTTCTTGCGTAGGTTCAGTGGTGGGTGAGGAATAAGTTGAGTTCTTTGTTGACTAAATTAATTCTTTGCTTTGGTGTATGCTGATGAGGATGTTGGGGAGATACCCATTCTGGATACGGTTTTCAATGGTGATGATTCAGATGAACTGAACCAAATCATGTTGAACCTGGAAGGTGTAGTAGACCAGATTGACAAACTGAAGAATATCAAATCACCTGGAGCAGATGGTATACACCCCAAAGTTCTGAAATATGTAAAAAATTAAATTTCAGACCTATTACTAGTCATTTGTAACCTATCATTAAAATCATCCATTGTACCTGAAGACTGGAGGGTGGCCAATGTAAACCTAATATTTAAAAAGGGCTCCACTGGTGATCCAGAAAACTATTGACTGGTGAGCCTGACTTCAGTGCAGGGAAAAATTGTAGAAACTATGTTGCACATGTTTTTAAAATCTACCTCTGTGTGTAATTCTGGTTGCCTCATTTCAAAAAGGATATAGTTGCACTGGAAAAGGTACAGAGAAGGGCAACCAAAATGATAAAGGGCATGGAACAGCTCCCCTATGAGGACAGGATAAAGATGTTGGGGCTATTCAGCTTGGAGAAGAGATGGCTGAGTGGGGATACAGTAGAGGTCTATACACAATCATGAGTGGAATACAATGGGTAAATGTGAATTAGTTGTTTACGCTTTCAAACAGTTGGGGACACGCCATGAAGTTTGTAAGTAACACTTAAAACAAATTGGAGAAAATTATTTTTTCACTCACACAATTAAGTCTGGAATTCATTGCTAGATGAAAGGCATAGGGTGTAGCTGGGTTTAAAAAAGGTTTGGATAAGTTCTTGGAGAATTCCATAAACTATTAACCAGATAATCTTGGAAAAAGCCACCACTTATCCCTGGGCATTAGCAGCATGGGATCCTGCCAAGTAATTGTGACCTGGATTAGCCACTGTTAGAAACAGGATACTGGGCTTGATGGATGCTCGGTCTGACACAGTATAGCTCTTTTGTTCTTATGTTCTACCATCATGTTTGTGTAAAAAATGACTTTCCATTGCTCTTACTGTATTCATTGTACCTCTCAATTCAGTGACAGAGGTAAAATTGCACTAATACATGTTTTTAAAAGTGAAATAAATGGAATAGCTATTCAGTTATTGTAATAATGACCTTGCAATGTTACTGAAGTATTATAAACCAATATTTTCCACTTCTATGTCAGTTATAAACATAGGTTGGGAGGGATGCAAAACAAAACAAAAATACTTATGCACAGGAAATAGTCTTTGTGGGAAAACATTAAATATCTCCCCAAGTCAGTCAAATATCTTTTATCACTGCTTGAGAAAATGGATCAGATATTTAACCATTTGTAGTTCAGAAATGTTGCAGAGTACTGGCATTGGGTTTAATCCATACATTCTTACAACTAATATGTAGTTGCATGTTCAGACTTTATTGGAAAATGAAGACTGAATAAGGAGATCAGACTGACCAATTCAAACTTATTCATAAAATACAGGTTGTAAATAGCTTGTCAAGACAACAGTTTTTTTTTGGATATGGAGGGCATTATTACCCTATTTTCTCATCCTCCACTACCAATACAGTATGACTGATATGGGTAACCCTTTATTTATTTAGAGTTTCTATATACTGTCTTTCCAAGTGAGAATCACTAGATCAGAACGGTTTACAGCGTAAACATTCACAATTATAAGTGACCAGACAAAGAGAAAAAAACACAACTTGAATGCTAATTGAGGCATGGTTCACAGGTTTCATAACTATAGTTTTTGTGGGAATCATTCTATTGGAATTTGTTAC